>NC_064848.1:72019078-72371578 GCF_024139225.1 Suncus etruscus | reverse complement strand
TGAGATCTGATTTTGTTCATACGAAAGCACAGATTGTATAGGATAAAGTTTGTGGTCAGTAGCATGAATTTTTTTTTTTTTTGTGGTTTTTGGGTCACACCCAGCAGTGCTCAGGGGTTATTTCTGGCTCCAGGCTCAGAAATTGCTCCTGGCAGGCACAGAGGACCATATGGGGCGCCGGGATTCGAACCGATGACCTCCTGCATGAAAGGCAAACGCCTTACCTCCATGCTATCTCTCCGGCCCATGAATTTTACTCTACTCAGAGTCAATTTTTTTTAAATGCACAAAGGCTTTAACTCTCTTTTCTCTTTTTAGTGGTTTAATAAAATGAGGTAAAGTATATATATTTAAAGGAGCTGGAACAATAGCATAACATGGCCAGCCTGGGTTCAATCCTCCACATCCCATATGGTTCTCCAAGTCTGCCAGGAGTAATTTCTGAGCAGAGCCAGGAGTAATCTCTGAGGGCCACTGGGTGTGGTACAAACAAACAAACAGTCATAAAAAGAACACACCTCCCCCTCCACCAATGCAGCATTCTCACCACCAGTATCCCCATTTCCTCTTCCCCCACCCCCTGAGACAGGCGTTCTATTTCTCTCATTCATTAACATCATCATGATAGTTGGTAGTGTAGTTATGTCTTTAACTGCACTCACCACTATTTGTGGTGCGCTTCATATCGTGAGCTGGTATCTTCCAGCCCTCATCTCTATTGTGTCTGGCATTATTACAATAATGTCTTTTGTCTTTTGGTTTTTGGGCCACACCTAGTGACGCTCAGAGGTTACTCCTGGCTATGTGCTCAGAAATCCCCC
Organism: Suncus etruscus; assembly: GCF_024139225.1. Lineage (NCBI taxonomy): Eukaryota > Metazoa > Chordata > Mammalia > Eulipotyphla > Soricidae > Suncus > Suncus etruscus. Next base: position 72,370,757 of record NC_064848.1, on the reverse strand, counting down.
CTGGCTTGGGGGACCATATAGGGTGCTGGGGGATTGAATTGAGGTCCGTCCTAGGCTAGCGCGGGCAAGGCAGACATCCCTTGAGTCATTGCTTCGGTCCCTACAATAATGTCTTTTATTTTTCTTAAAACTCATAGATGAGTGAGACTATTTTCTCTCTCTCGCTCTGATTTATTTCACTCAGCATAATAGATTCCATGTATATCCATGTATAGGAAAATTTCATGACTTCATCTCTCCTGACGGCTGTATAATATTCCATTGTGTATATGTACCACAGTTTCTTTGGCCATTCATCTGTTGAAGGGCATCTTGGTTGTTTCCAGAGTCTGGCTATTGTACACAGCACTGCAATGAATATGGGTGTGAAGTAGGCATTTTTGTATTGTGTTTTTGGGCCATACCCAGCTATGCTCAGGGTTTACTCCTGACTGTGCATTCAGGGGATCATTCCTGGTGGGATCAATTGACCTTATGTATGGGGTGCTGGGGATTGAACCTGGATTGGCTATTTGCAAGGCAAACTCAATACCTACTGAACTATCATTTTTATACTGTAAATTTGCTTTTTAAAAATGAAGTTGTGATGGTATAGGAGACCTTGTTTAGTGTAGATGATTTCCATGGTTCAGGTATGAAAATGGTCAGTGTCTGATAAACAGAAGTCTAAACCATGCCACTGTGCCAAGTGTTCAGGATGTAAGATCTCACTGCAGTCAACGTTTTTCCTTCAAATTTCTTCCATATTTTGCTGTGCCTATGCAAACAACAATAACTGCCATAAATACACATCATTTTTTAGTGTATCTCCTACCTTTAAAAAAAAGAGTGTTCTAAATCTCTGCTATTGTCTTAATGACTTTATTGGTGATACAACAGTTTTCACGAATATAACTGCTAATGAACTCTCCTCTTCTTTTTCCAATTCTTTTTTTTAGATTTTATAATTTCTATTTTTTAATAAGTTCGCTCTCTGCCATCCTGAAACAAATGTATTATGATCAGTTATGTCAACTATGTATACATTTTCTTTAAATAAATAAAATTTTAAAAAAATGAATTTATGTGAAAGAAAAAAAATAGAGAATAAAAGTGTCTGCCAGAGAGGTAGGGTAGATGATGCAGGGGGAGGCAAAGGAGAAGATACATTTGTGCCCTGGTGAAGGGATGGGTGTTGGAATGTTGTATGATTGAAACTCAATTGTAAACAACTTTGTAACTCTGTATCTCATGATGATTTCATTTAAAAACAAAACAAATGAATGTGTGTAATAATTATAATTTCACTGGTATGTCTTAGAAGTCCATCCACTAAACATATATCAAACTAACATGTTTACTATTTGCTAAATAAATGCACATCTGAGGGTTGATCTCATTAGTTATAAAAGATAATTGAAGATGCTTTGGCATTCTTTTTTATTTTTAATTTTTTAATTATTTTATTTTTGGGTCACACCTGGCAGCACTCAGGGATTACTCCTGGCACGCTTGTGGGACCATATGGGATGCCGGGATTCGAACCACCAACCTTCTGCATGAAAGGCAAACGCCTTACCTCCATGCTATCTCTCCAACCCCACTTCAGCATTCTTGACAACTAAGAGAATGACCAATTTGTAAAATACAGTTTATATATGTATACTTACCTATGTTGTATAAACACTACCATCATTAGATGCACATTGCTCTGTTACTATTAATATATTCTCTTAAAATTTTCTGCATGTTACTATTCTTTTCTTTTTTTAAAAAAAGTGCGAGCTTTAAGTCTGATTTTGACCAGGAGAATCTGGTTTCCAGGTTGGCTCAAGGTTGACATGAAAGTAAATAATTTCCCAGATAGTGGATCTTGCTAACAATTCAGATTAAAAGACCCTCATATTGCATGCCAATAGAAATTTTAATGATAAAATGTTCCTGACGTCCTGCTGAGAGGAGAGATTACTGGGTTTTCTATCTTTGAGCCCTATATTAAATACAACTATTGGTTGCATTCTTACTACCACAATGTTTCTTTTTTTTTTTTTAAATAATTTTTATTGTGATCAATTGTGAATTACAAATCTTCCCCAGTTAGATTTAAAGTACATAGTGACATTGAATCAGAGTATTCCCACCACCAGTGTTGTCCTCCCCTAACCCTGTTCCCACCATCCCCCTCCTTTGTCCCTGAGATTGTTAGTATAACTGGTTTCCTCTGTGTATAGCTTGTTGAAGATTGGGTATTGATTCTATTGTCGTTGACTTTGGGTTTGGTATTTGAGTCTGATCATTTTTTATCTCTACTCAATGTTCATACCACTGTTTGATTCTAGTACCATCCATTTTCTTTCCCCTCAATTTATGAGGTAGAACAAGATGATTCAAGTTATGTAGTTCTGTTTGAAAAAAAAGAAAGAAAAAAATATATAAAAAACAAAACCCAAACAAAATCCTGGGAGGAGTCCATCTAGAGGTTACAAATATCAATTTAAAAAGAAGGAAAAAAAAAAGAAGAAAATCATAACAAAAAAAGGCAAAAAAAAAAACCTCGAAAGAACTTACAAGAAACAAAAATCAATAACAATCAAATAGATAAAACATAAAAAGAAGTAAAAATCAAACAATAGACCAAAACCAGCAACTACAAAAAAGCACCACAGCAACAAATACAATGCTTCTTAAGTAATAGTTACGTATTTAAAAAAGTCATTATCTTATTTCTACTTTTACAGTTAAATCTGAAATATACTCTCTAAGTACATATTTTCATAGGTGATAACTAACTCTCCAAAAATGGGCATTTTTAATTTGTCACCAATGTGATACCAGTACCTTACTTTTCTTTGTTCCTTAGCCCCACCATAAGTTACTTTAAGGGCTCCGAGAGGCAGAGCATGCCAGACCTATGTATTTGTACTTATTATTTGGTAAATATGCTGTAAATAACCCTAGTTATTTCTTGACTCAACTTTGATAATGAGCAACTTCTTTTTTCTTTGAACCCCCCACCCATGAGCAACTTCTTTATGCTTTATGATAATATTTTTGTTTTCTTTATTGAGTTTTTGTTTTGTTTTTGAGCATTATCCTGTGGCAGCAGCTCTCAGGGGTTACTTCTGGTTTTGCGCTCAAAAATCACTCCTGGCAGGCTCTAGGACCATATGGGATGCTGGGAATCAAATCCAGGTCCATCCTGGGTGAGTTGGGTGCAAGGCAAATGCCCTACTGCTGTGCTTTCTCTCCTGCCTTTATTGAGGTTTTCTTTAGTACACAACTTTAAAATCTTTCATTAGGGACTGGAGCTATAGCATAGCAGATTTGACTTACATGTGACTGACCAGGTTCAACTCCCAGCTTTCCATGTGGTCACACCCGCTTTCCATGTGGTCACACACGCTAACACTCAAGGGTTACTCCTGGCTCTGTACTCAGAAATTGTTCCTGGCAGGCACAGGGGACCATATGGCATGCCAGGATTCAAACCACTATTCGTCCTGGATCGGCTGCATGCAAGGCAAATGCCCTACACCTGTGTTATCTCTCCAGCCTCTTAGTTATTTGATTTTTAAAAATTACTTTATTTAAACACCTTACTTCATAAGGTTGTTCATAATACACTTGGTTTTCTCCCACAGTTACAAAGTTGTTTATGATTGAATTTCAGTCATACAATGTACAACACCCTTCAACTGTGGACATTTCTCACAATCAGTGTTCTCACTTTCCCTTCTGCCTTCTCCCCACCCTATCCTCTGCCTGCCTTTGGTAGACACCTCCCCTTTATTTTCCTTCCTTCCTTCCTTCCTTCCTTCCTTCCTTCCTTCCTTCCTTCCTTCCTTCCTTCCTTCCTTCCTTCCTTCCTTCCTTCCTTCCTTCCTTCCTTCCTTCCTTCCTCCCTCCCTCCCTCCCTCCCTCCCTCCCTCCCTCCCTCCCTCCCTCCCTCCCTCCTTCCTTCCTTCCTTCCTTCCTTCCTTCCTTCCTTCCTTCCTTCCTTCCTTCCTTCCTTCCTTCCTTCCTTCTTATCCATCCATCCATCCATCCATCCATCCATCCATCCATCCATCCATCCATCCACCCACCCACCCACCCATCCATCCACACCTCCCCTTTATTTTCCTATCTGTCTGTCTGTCTGTCTGTCTGTCTGTCTGTCTGTCTGTCTGTCTGTCTGTCTGTCTGTCCGTCTGTCCGTCCATCCATTCATTTTGGGTTTTGGGTCACACCCGGTAATGCTCAGGGGTTACTCCTGGCTATGCGCTCAGAAATCACTCCTGGCTTGGGGGACCATATGGGACACCAGGGGATCGAACCATGGCAGTCCATCCTAGGTTAGCTGCTTTCAAGGCAAACACCTTACCGCTTCGCCACTGCTCTGTTCCCTATTTTCCTTTTAGATACTTGTTTGCAATATGGTTACTGAAGCGGTATCATGCATACTACTTTATCTCCTTTCAGTATCTTGTCCGGAGTAATCTTTCTCAACTATCATTGTTATAATGGCCCCTTCTTTATCCTAACTGCACTACTCCACTATTTGTGGCAAGCTTCCTACTGTAGATTGGTCCTCCTAGCCCTTGTCTCTATTGTCTCTGGATAATATTACCAAACTTTTTTAAGGGGTGAGGGTTGGCCACACCAGGCAGTGCTCAAGGGGTTACTCCTGGCTCTGCACTCAAAAATTACACCTGGCATCAAGGAGGACAATATGGGATACAGGGAATGAAACCCAAGTTGGCTTTGTGCAAGGCAAACAAACACCTAACCGCTGTGATACTGCTTCACCCCTCCTTTTTTAATATTCACAAATTATTCTATGTCTATTCCTCTCTCTGACTCCTTTTGCTCAGCGTAAATATGCTTCATATCCACCATGTATAAGCAAAGCTTATGACTTCATTTTTCTTAACAGCAGCATAGTATTCTATTGTGTAGTGTACCAGACTTTTCTTTATTCACTCACTGTTCTCAAGCACTTGGTTTTTTTTTTTTTTTTGTTATTTGTTTTTTTCAAATTCTGGCTATTGTAAGTAGTGCTGCAATGAACATAGGAATGCAGAGGACTTTTCTGCATTATGTTTTTGGGTTCCTTGGGTACATTTCTACAAGGTATTGCTGGGTCATATGAAGCTCACTTTCTAGTTTTTTGAGGACTATCCATATTGTTTGCACACATTAATTCTTTTTTTTTTTAATTTCCAGGTAACTTGGGTTTTTACTCCTGTGACAACTGATATAGCAAGTCTTGATGCAGATAATATAGATGATATTTTAAGTAAGTACCTTGATAATTTTAAAATGTAAGAGTTAATATTATAAAACCAAATTAAAATCTCTGTTAGCTAGCTATTAATTACCTTTAAGATTTGACATTTTCGGGGGCCGGAGAGATAGCTTGGAAGTAAGGCATTTGCCTTGCATTGCAGAAGGTCGGTGGTTCACATCTTGGCCCATGTGGTTCCCTGAACCCTCCAGGAGCGATTTCTGAGCATAGAGCCAGGTTTGTAACCCCTGAGCGCTGCTGAGTGTGACCCAAAAACCAAAAACCAAAAAAAAAAAAAAATTGACATTTTCACTAATCCCATTGTTTAGTAAATCATCAAAGTGCCTGGTTTTAATTCTTAGTAAAACTTCTTAAAATGTGTTAGTCTACTTTCCTGTGTTAGAAGTAAAAAGTATACTTTTACTCTTGTCTAAAAAAAAATAGAAAGAAGGGCCCGGAGAGATAGCACAGCGGTGTTTGCCTTGCAAGCAGCTGATCCAGGACCAAAGGTGGTTGGTTCGAATCCTGGTGTCCCATATGGTCCCCCGTGCCTGCCAGGAGCTATTTCTGAGCAGACAGCCAGGAGTAACCCCTGAGCACCGCCAGTGTGACCCAAAAACCAAAAAAAAAAAAAAAAAAAAAAAAAAAAAATTAGAAAGAAAACATATATTTTGCTGAATTTACTTGTTTTTCTTTTATGGGCCACACTGGTGTTTCTGAGGGGATTATTCCTGGGTCTGCACTCAGAATTTATGCCTGGAAAGCTCAAGGTCTTAATGAGATTCCAGGGATTGAACCTGGGTTAGTCATGTGCAAAGCAAATGCCCTCCCTACCCACTGTATTCTATCTCTAGCCCCAAATTATATATTTCATTTTATTTATTTATTTTAGACAAATGATATATTTTAAAGTACTTATTTTACATTTTGTTTTAATGGACATAAAAGAACTAAAAATGGTTCATTGAGCATTATATGTTATTTTGAGTTCTTAGAGCTGGTTTTAAATCCTAAAAATCTATGTTTATGTTACAAGTTATCTTGAAATATCATTTTCTTTTTTTGTTTTTGGGCCACACCCAGTGACGCTCTTCTGGCTATGCACTCAGATATCGCTCCTGGCTTTGGGGACGATATGGGATGCCTGGGGGATCGAACCACGTCCTAGGCTAGCGCGAGCAAGGCAGATGTCTTTCCACTTGCACCACCACTCTGGCCCCAAGAGCTGTCATTTTTTAAATAAGCTTTAGCGTGCATGATATTCACTTAGAGGATTCATTAATATCTTTGTTGCTAGGTCTGATTTCTGAGAGATAACTGCTAGACTCACCTAAAATTTGGCTGTTATACAAGTTTCTATGTGTCACATTAGTTCTTCTGGTCCATAGACTAGTTTATGAACTGCTACTGTAGAAAAAATAGAATAGAAGTTAGTGGATAAAAAGTACTTCAAAAGTAAAAATGTAAGAAAAGAAAGGTCACATTTTAATTCCTTCATCTTCAAATACTAGAATGTCTTTTTATTTTCTTGGGTACTTTAGGAACTTACCTCAGTTTCTCTGCTTTAGGTTTAGGGGAAAGTATAAACATCTTTCTCATGTCTTCATATCTGGTTAGGCCAATAATGCTGTTATTTTTTTGCAACAGGAATGACTGTTAAATTAATAGAAGCCCCCAAAAATACATTTTATGCAACACTGTTCTGGATTATTTATCATAATTAGGTAGAGCATTAAGGATTTAGAAGGGTTAAGTTACATTAGCCTTATTTGTGAAATAGGATTGTACTTGCAGAGATAATTTTTAATTATATATATGAAATATCAAAGAAATGAATTTTTAAAATTCCATATTATTACTTCATTAATAATTTTGCGGGTGTTTGGCCACAACTACTAAGTGCTAGGGTTACACCTGGTGGGTTCACGGGACATATGAGATGCTGGGATTGAACCTGGGTTGGCTGCATGCAAGGCAAATGCTCTACTCGCTATACTATCACTTCAGTCCCCATTAATACATTTTTAAACAGTATTTTAGAAGCCATAATTATAATACTGGTAACATTTGTGTTTTTAATGTGTTTCATTTTTTATGAGTAGTTTAGCTAACTTTATAATGACAAGGTTATGTTGATTAGGTATTTTTTTGAAATAGTTTATATAGTCAGTATTTAAACCATAATTATATAGTGATACAGTAGAATGTTTGAGGGTATAGAGAAAAGGAATAGGGTCTCCCACAAGTTATATAGCTGTCCATTACTTTCTGTCTGGCTTTCTGAATGAAAGGCAACTTAAGTGTTGTGTGTGTGTGTGTGTGTGTGTGTGTGTGTGTTTGTTTTTTTAGCACATCTTAACAATGAATGGAAAGAGACCACAGTGAAAACTATATTGTTGATTATATCAAAATTACAGATACAAATAACAAATTGTTTTATTTTGTTTCAATTTCAGACCGTGCTGATGTTGCTTTAGTAAATTTTTATGCTGACTGGTAAGTAATTTTATTTTATTTTTATTTATACTGAAAAATAAATATTTGCTAGAAATGAATGGGTGGGGAAGCCTTTTTATTTTGTGAGACAATGTTTTATATACAGAATAAAACAGGGTTCATTCACAAGTGAAGCAATTTGTTTAGCATTTTTATTTTAAGGAAAAAGTAAGTAGATCTGATCCTACCGTTATCTCACTTTTTTGTTTGTTTTTTGTTTCTTTGGGCCACACCCAGTGATGCTCAGGGGTTACTCCTGGCTATGCACTCAGAAATTGCTCCTGGCTTGGGGGACCATATGAAACTCTGGGGGAATCAAACCTTGGTCTGTCCTAGGCTAGCATGGGCAAGGCAGACACCTTACTGCTTGCGCCACTGCTCTGGCCCTGTCTCACATTTTTAAAAGCAGGCAATATAAATAAATTGCCTTGTTCTTGCAGGTATATGCACATATACGTGTGTTGGCATACATTCACAAGTTCATATTGTAACTATATTTTTCCTGATTGAGGAAGTATGATAGTGCTTTTTTGTTTAGAATCTGAGTGTGTTAAATTTAGAAGGAAAACAATACTGATTAGAAAAATATATATTTGTGTTTTTTATATATGTAATTTTATATACTGTCTACTACCTCTTCTAGAAAGCCTTTTGAAATCAGATTCTGTCTTTAATGTATTAACTTTGAATGTTATCTTTTGTACTGTTTACTTTTTCTTATTACATCATTTTTTTATCTCTGTTTGCTGACAAACTTTTTTAAGTACAGAAATAATGTTTTGTTCATTATTCCCATCATTTAAAAGAAGGAAATAGTAGGAGATGTTAAGGAATGTGGAGGTAGGAAGAAGGCTTTTCAACTGGAGAAATGTTTAAGACACACAATATTTATTCATACACTGTCAAACTGGGTCTTTCTGCGAGTTACTTTGTTTGGAGGGAAACTCCTAAGCAAAAGCCTTAGGGGCCTGTTCCTAGCAATACTCAGTCATCCAGCTGGAAGGTTTGGTGTTCTGGTCCAGAGGCTGCCAAGGCCACATTTCATGGTGCTTGGGGGTCTCCAGGGCAACACTTGGGATGGGGACAGGGAAAGGAGTGTGCCGTACAGTATTGGATTAAACTAGGGTCCTCATACATACAAGGCATGCATTCCTCACTATTGGAACTGTCTCTTACCCAAAGTTACTTTCTGTTAGCTGCCTGTTTTACTGTAGCCCACAATTGGCAATAGTTCACCTTATTTTCTTTGGCTGTAGTCCATCTATTATTTACCAAATATGCCAGTCCTATACACTTAAGTTCAAGTTCAAGTTCCTTTCCTCAGCCTAGAAGGGCCCTGAAGTCTTGTTCCCTTCTACCTTCTATACCTTTGTCCCTTTCCCCTCTCCACTCTACATTCTGTGTCAGTTTACTGAACATCTTTCATTTTCCATCAGATTCTATACTCTTCCATTACCACGCCTTATTTTATTTATTTATTTATTTATTTATTTATTTATTTATTTATTTATTTATTTATTTTTGGGTTTTGGGTCACACCTGGCAGTGCTCAGAGGTTACTCCTGGCTCTACGCTGAGAAATCGATCCTGGCAGGCTCGGGGACCATATGGGATGCCAGGATTCGAACCACCATCCTTCTGCATGCAAGGCAAATACCTACCTACATGCTATCTTTCCAGCCTCACCAGGCCTTATTTTATTATTGCCCTTGCCAGATGTTTCACTTTTTTCTTACCCTCTTCTTGTTCGAGTCCAGATCAGATCTTTTATTATGCTGCCATTTCCCCAGACTACTTCCCTTAAAGCAATATCTACATATTGCTACTCTCAGATTAGGTTAGGAATTCTTAATCTGTTTTTCCAAAACACTTTATTCTCATTCATCACTTGTATGCTATAGTTATAATTGGTGGCTCCTTAATACATTGTTAATTTTGTGAAAATATCTATCTTTCTTTAACATTAAGTCTGGAATATGGCTCAAGTGATAGAACAAATGCCTTGTATGAGTGAGGCCCTGGGTTTGATTTCCTATACCACCAGCATCACAACCAAAAACCACTCTCTGAGCACTTTGCTTTGCAGTTGGCAGTTAAGTACACATTAAATACTTCCACTGAATGACTAATAATATGGTATTAAAAAAAAAAAGGAGTCAGGGGTACATGTTTTGGATGCACAAGACCCCAGTTTGATTGCCACACCAGGTTTCCTTGAGCATAGCTAGTATTGCCCTAGAGGTCCCCAGGCACTGCTTAGTGACCCTGGTGGTCTCTGGCATCACAGACCTGAGTAGCACCATATCCTTGGGTCCTAGCATTGAATCACCTGAAATAGCCAGATATCACCAAGAATGGTCTCCAGGGTTCCCTGAGCACTGTTTAGGAGATTTTCCTCATGAAAAATCTTTGTCAAAGTGATGGAGATATACAGAGAAGATACTATTTGTAAAATATTTAATAAAGGTAACATTTTCCAAAATGATTTAGGATTGTCCAGATGTAATAATAGCAACCAAATTTGCTAGAAATCTAATTAACTTTAATAACAAGGAAAGTGATGGGATGGGGATATAGCTCTAAACCTTGTTGGGGACCTGGATTTGAGCTCAGAAATGCCTAGTCTAACTAATTTAGTCTAATTTACCTAACTAGCATATAGCCGGGTAAAAGCTATACCTTAATTTTCGTGATTCAGGAATTTGTACAAGAGAAATGAAGTGTGCCAGCAACCTTGATGCAAAAACTGAATTGGTAATGCTGACTAATAGCAGTTACTTGGGACATTACCCATAGAATTTCTCAATTTGTTCCTGAAACAGTACTCTTTAATTCAACGGAAAAAATTTAGGAAATTTAGGTAATAGCATATAGACTTATACTGTGGCTTCAATGACTTGATTCTGTGTTTCCTTAGAAGGATAGCACAGAAGGTAGAGTGTTTGCCTTGCACGTGGCGAACCTGGGTTCAATACTCAAAATCCAGGAGCCTGCTAGGAGTGATTTCTGAGCAGAGAGCCAGGAATAACCCTGAGCAGTGCCAGGTGTGGCCCCAACCACCACCAACCCCAAAAAAGAAGTTGCATATCTGACACACACAGTTTGTGGATGATTTTATTGATAGAGCTGCTAAAATCTGATATGCCTGAGATGGTAATAGACCATTGTAGTTGCTTAATAATGTTGGTATTTGCCAGGCTCTTTAATTTCCTTTTGTAGGTTGAGGAAATTGAAACTCAGAAAGGTCATATGGCTTAGTAAATGGTGAAACTGGGATTTATACTCAGGTATGTTTGAAGCCCAAGTTTATTTCCTTTCTTGCCCCCTATTGGGTCATTAGTAAATAACCTCAGGTTCTTCCTGCAAAGACTCTTACTTACATGTTTGATTTATAAAAGGTTGATGTGCAGTAGATTGGAAATTGGATTCAGATGACCCCTGAATCTCTAGTAATAAATCCATTGCATTTGTTATATAGCATTTATAAATGTAACTTTCCATGTTTGGATATATGTGTATAAAGTTATAGTAATATATGGATCAAACTTCTGTTTCATCTTTCCTTTTCACCTTTTTGGTTAGTAAAACTGTTCTTTTGGGCCACAACTGTCAATGCATAGAGGAGTTACACCTGACTGTGCTCAGGAATTACTCCTGGTGAATTCAGGGGATCATATAGGATGCTGGGGATCAAATCTGGGATCTGCTGCATGCAAGGCAAATGCCCTACCTACTGTACTATCCCTCTGTCCCCAGGTATTAAAACTTATTAGAATATTAAACATCAGCCTGAACTTGGGCACGCTTTTACTGGGCAGCAAATAGGACTTTTCAGAAAGAAGGAGCCATTAATACATGTCTTTTCTTGCCCTTTAGCTATGAGTTTTTTTTACTAGGCCACATCCATATTTTAAAAGAAACCTTGAATCATTTCCTACCCCTTCCTTCCTCTGTTCTTTCCTCAGCATTCTCTTTTCAGCAGCATTGTACAAATTCGCCAATCTGTGGCCTTATTTTCTTCACTTCTCTATTCTGTTCATTTACTCGTGTAACAGACATCTGTTGAAATGTTTTTTTAAATATGTAGTCTAATAAGACAAGGTCCCTGATATCCACAGACCCCAACTACCTATCCCTGATGGGAGTGATTTAAGAATGCTAAAAGGAAAGAACCACTTGAAAGCAAGAGAGAAGATACAGATTGTGTCTCCATGATATATTCTAGGACTTTTTAGGTGAGTGGGCTAGAAGAGGTATCTACAAAAAGAAATAGGAAGTATAAAGTTGGCATTCTTCCCAAATCTTACAATATTTTATTGAATTAGAACTAGTACCTATATCTAAACACATGTGGATAATTAATGGCATACATTTGAGTAAGTTTCTTGACGCTTAAGGGCTCTGGAAATAGTAGCAGTCAGAGATTTTTTTTGCGTGTGCTTATGTTAAATAAATAATGCTTTATCATTTTTCATACAAGAATACATAGTTATGGAGCTGAAGTGATGGTTGCAGTGGTAGGGTGTTGGCCTTGCACGTGGCTGACCTAAGATGGGACTGTGGTTCGATCCCCTGTCGTCCCATATGGTCCCCCCAAATCAAGAGTGATTTATGAGTGCACAGCCAGGAGTAACCCCTAAGTGTCACCAAGTGTGGCCCAAAAATAAAAAAAAAAGAATACATAGTTATTTGTAATTGTATTTCATACAAGAATATGTATAGAATTCATACATAGTTCCAAATCAATTGTGATGGGATTTTAATTATTCTTCTCTTTATTTGCACATCCCTTTACTGACCACTTTTGGGAGTCTTGTTTTGTAGCTATACAATTATGGCAGTGTACGGGGTCCTACTATTTCTGGATTGGTGTGCAATGGTTGCTCCTGGTTGTGTTTGGGTGACCCTGTGATGCCAGGGATCAAATTTGGGTCTCTTGCATGCTGTTCTCCAGCCAGTTCAGCTTTCTCTCTGGCTCCTGTGTTTTCAGTTTTAAAGTAAAAACAAATCATATTAAAAAAGACAAGGGAAACATGAAAGAAATCTTGTTTAGGAATAGACATTTTTTCCTCTTGGCTTACTAAAATTAATATGTTTATAGTCAGAAGTTTTAGGCCGATCATGACAATGTTAATGAGTGAGAGTAGTAGAATGCCTGTCTTGAATACAAGCAATGGGTAGGGAAGGAAGGATATGGGGGCTTTTGGTGGTAGGAAGGTTGCACTAGTGAAGGGGGGTATTCTTTTTATGACTGAAACCTAACTACAATCATGTTTGTAATCATGGTGCTTAAATAAAGAAAAAAAATGTTTTAGGCCAGAGGGAGAATTTTGAAGGAAAAGTTCATTATCTTTTTAAGATATATCTTATTTACTATGTTACCTTGCTTATAAGATTTGATTTAGTTGAATTGGTCAATACAATATAATGCAATAGCTTACAAACTTGTCAATCACATAAAAAAATCTTTTACAAATGTCCAAATCTTGAATAGTATAAGCCCAAATAGAGATATATCTTAGTGGACTTGTTTCAGATTTGCTTCTTGGTCTCTATGCATGTCCCTTACTTGTGTCCACTATGACATTGGCAGTTTTCTTTCTTTTTTTTTTTTTTGGATTTTGGGCTATACCCTGTGACACTCGGGTTACTCCAGCTGTGCTCTCAGAAATCATTCCTGGCTTGGGGGATCGTATGGGATGTCTGGGATTGAACCAAGGTCCATCCTGGGTCAGCTGCATACAAGGCAAGCACCCTATGGCCATGCTATCACTCCAGCCCCCACTGGCAGTTTTCTTTTTTTTGGTTTTTGGGGCCACACCAGCGGTGCTTAGGGGTTACTCCTGGCTGTTTGCTCAGAAATAGCTCCTGGGCAGGCACGGGGGACCATATGGGGACACCGGGATTCGAACCAACCACCTTTGGTCCTGGATTGGCTGCTTGCAAGGCAAACGCCCGCTGTGCTATCTCTCCGGGCCCCCATTGACATTTTCTTAAGGTGAAAAAGATATTTTTATTATATTGTATAGTTCCTACATTGAAATACCTTTTTGAGGGAGCTGGAGTAGATAGCAAGGAGGTAGCTGCCTTTCCATGCAGAAGGACAGTTGTTTGAATTCGGCATCCCATATGGTCTCCCCAGCCTGCCAGGAGTGATTTCTGAGCATAGAGCCAGGAGCGCTGCTGGGTGTGACCCAAAAACAAACAAACAAAAAAACCCCAAACAAACAAACAAAAAAAGAAATACCTTTTTGAATTCAAAGTTATCTTTATCACCAGTTAATGACATGAGAATCCTAGGCTAAAATGACTACTTGCTTCAAAAGCTGTTTATTGTACATAGAATATCAATGGGTAGTACTTGAATAGATTTTATTGCCTCTTTTGATCTTTAAACTGGTATTATTGTCTGTAGTATAGGTGTCGTTTCAGCCAGATGTTGCATCCAATTTTTGAGGAAGCTTCCAATGTCATTAGGGAAGAATATCCAAATGAAAATCAAGTAGTCTTTGCCAGAGTTGGAACTGTGATCAGCACTGTAAGTACCATAGTATGGACCATTCTCACTTATACACACACATATGTGTCCACACACATGCATACACACACTTTTTCTTTTTCTTTTTCTTTATTTCAAGTGATCAGTTTTAAGTGGAGAACATGCACATTTACACAGACACATCTTTTTTCTTTCTTTTTGAAATGCCCCATTTAATTATTCATACACACACACCTTTTCTTTCTTTTATTCGCTCTTTTTTGACTTTCCTTTTTTGTTTTTTGGTTTTTGGGCCACACTGGAGGTGCTCAGGAGCTACTCCTGGCTCTGTTCTCAGAAGTCGCTCCTGGCAGGCTCCGGACCATATGGGATTCTGGAAAACGAACCTAGGGTCTGCCCTGGGTGGTTGGCCATGTGCAAGCAAATGCCCTACTGCTGTGGCTTACTATCACTTCCAGCTCCTATTCACACTCTTTTTGAAATGCCTGGAGGACAAACCAAAAAGACTCCAATGACCTTGGCTAAAATAATTCTCTCAAGGTTAGTGAACTTTGTCATAGTAGTTTTCATTTTTATATACTGCTCTTAATTTGAACTTCTAACTCTCACAGGTAGCAAATTTGTTACTTTTTTGGAGGTAAGAGAGGGTTTGGGCCACACCTAGTGATGTGATGGCTCAGGGGTTACTCTTGTCTCTATAACTCACGAAATTATTTCTGGTGGTTCTTTGGGTGATCACATGGGAAGCAATTTCCCTATTCTGTACAGTTAATATGGCACTTAGAAATAGTTTGTGCATGTATTTTAATTCCTCGTTTTACTTAGGAGGAAATGGAATTAAAGGTGGCTTAATGAGAGTCAGGACAGTTTAATTTCTGTGTCAAACTGAATTTAAAAACAATCTTGAGGGGCCGGAGAGGTGGCGCAAGCAGTAAGGTGTCCTGTCTTGTCCTTGCTAGGCTAGGACAGACTGAGGATCTATCCTCCCTGTGTCCCAGATGGTCCCCCAAGGCCAGGGAGTGATTTCTGAGTTCATAACTGGAAGTAACCCCTGAGCATCACTGGGTGTGGCCCAAAAAATGAAAAGTAAAATTCATCTTGATCCCCTGGCCAGAATGCCTTTATTGACCATTTGTTTTTTATTTGTTTTTGGTTTTTTTGTTTCTCGGTCACACCTGGCTGTGCTCAGGGTGTTACTCCTGGCTCTATGTTCAGAAATTGCCCCTGGCAGTCACAGGGGGATCATATGGGATGCTGGGGATTTGAACCACTGACCTTCTGCATGAAAGGGCAAATGCCTTACCTCCATGCTATCTCTCCGGCCCGGTTTTTTTTTTGATCACACCCAGCAGCGCTCAGGGGTTATTCCAGGCTCTGACGCTCAGAAATCGCTCCTGACAGGCTTGGGGGAACATATGGATGCAGGATTGGAACCACCAACCTTTTGCATCAAAGGCGACACCTTATTTCCATGTTATTCTCTCCGGCCCCGAGGCCTTGACCTATATGCTTTCTATTCAGTTCAGTTTAACAAAACATTTTTTGGATTGGCATTGCTATATTTTGTGTGTGTGTGTGTGTGTGTGTGTGTGCAACACTAGCAAAAATACCAATATCTGTTTCTAAAATATTAGAAATGGACTTAGAAATCATAATGCAGTGAAACTCATAGCTAGATAAGATGAACAATGCTGGTTCAGTAATTAATTTTTGTTAATACAATCAAGATAAATTCCTGGAAGTTATGAATATTTTTAATGCTAACTATACTATGTAATTTAAAATAATGAGGATGGGGGGGCCGAGAATGATAGCATAGCAGTAGGGCATTTGCCTTGCACATGCCGGTCCAGGACTGACTTTGGTTCTATCTCCGGCGTCCCGTATTGTCCCCTGAGCCAAGAAACGATTTCTCGAGCACTTAGGCAGGAGTAATCTCATGAGCATCACAAGGTAAGTGAGTCTCCCCCCAAAAAAAACCCCCCCAAAATAAATAAATAAATGTGATATGTCATTAAGTAAAAGGCACTTCTTAAATAACTGGAAAAAAAATCCTCAGAAAAAAAGAGATTACAACTTACTTCTTTCTGATTTGCTTTGTTGTTTTCTTGCTTTATTTTTCAGCCACACCTGGCAGTGTTCAGGGCTTACTCCTGGCCTTACTCAGGGATCATGCCTTTTCAGAGGGGAACCATATGGTGCTCTGGGGATCGAACCCTGGACGGCCATGTGCCAAGCAAATTTCCTCTCTCCTTACTAGACTATCTTTTGTAGTGCTAATTTTTAGGGGTTTTTTTTGTTGGTTTGGTTTGGTTTTTGGGCCACACTGATGATATTCAGAGGTTATTTCTGGCTCTACTCTCAGGAATCACTCCTGGTAGTGCTCAAGGGAACATATAGGATAAGGAGGATTTTACCCAGGTTGGCAGCATGCATGGCAAGTACATACCTTACCTGCTTTCTTTTGCCTGTATAATGCTTTCTGACCAGAGTTTTTACTGTCTATTTAATTTTGCGCTGATACCTGTGCATATGGAATCAAGTCCAGGGTCTCACATGTGTTTAAAACATATATTACAACTTTGTATATTAAAGACAATTACAAAGACCACAAACCAACCATTCCTGGGAATGGCACACTACAATTTAAAACTTTGCCTTTTCTTCGATTATGGTTCATTATCTCACTCACTTATTTCATTTTTTGGGTAGCTTTTTCATTTGCCCTAGTTGATACCATCAATCTGCCCCTGGTAGAATCAGCTTCTCAGTTGACCTCCAGAAGTAATGAACTGTATTAGTCATTTTTGTTTGTTTGTTTGTGGGTCACACCTGGTGATGTTCATTGGGTTATTTCTGGCTTATGCGCTCCAGAAATTGCTCCTGGCTGGGGGCGGGTGGGGGGGGGCCATACGGGACAACCGGGGATCGATCCCAGGTCTGTCCTGGGTCAGCCGCGTGCAAGGCAAATACCACTGTACTATTGCTCCAGCTTCTTCAGTCTTTTTGTTTTTGTTTTTTGTTTTTGGGTCACACCCGGGAGCGCTCAGGAGTTACTCCTGGGTCTATGCTCAGAAATGGCTCCTGGCAGGCACAGGGGACCATATGGGCATGCCAGGATTTGAACCACCGTCCTCCCGCATGCAAGGCAAATGCCCCACCACTGTGCTATGTCTCCAGCCCCACATTCACTATTTTTTTATTCAGAAATGCATGAATTAAAATATTATGCAACAACATTAATTTCATTTTGGTCTTAGGAATTACTGTTCATACTTCATTTTCCTTACTTTTATTTTTTGGGCCACACCCAGCGCCACTCAGTGGTTACTATTGGTTCTGCTTTCAGAAGTTACTCCTAGTAGGCTCGGGGGACCATGTAGGTTGCTGGATATGTAGGATGCTGGTTTGGCCATATGTGGGTCTGCCAGGTGCAAGGCAAACACCTTACTTGCTTTGCTATTCCTCTGTCCACCCCACCCTTTCCATTTTTCTTTTCTTATATTTAGCTATTTAGAGTATATTCAACTTAGTACCTTTTTTTTTTTTTTAAGGCTTTGCTCAGGGCTTTCTGCTATTGCTCTTTGCCTGTCTCTCAGGAATCACTCCTGGAAAGGATGAGATATGTATGATATAAGGTCAAACATTGGATATAATATGAGATCAAACCCTGGTTGGCCGCTTGTAAGGCAAGCCCTTACTGGAGGTGCTCTCTCTCCAGCCCTAAACCAGTACAACTTTATAATTTATTTATTTATTTTTTTTTTTTGGTTTTTTGGGCCACACCCGTTTGACGCTCAGGGGTTACTCCTGGCTATGTGCTCAGAAATCGCCCCTGGCTTGGGGGGACCATATGGGGACGCCGGGGGATCGAACCGCGGTCCTTCCTTGGCTAGAGCTTGCAAGGCAGACACCTTACCTCCAGCGCCACCTACCCGGCCCCCAACTTTATAATTTATTAATAAAATTGACATGCTAAAAAATAAAGTAATGTAGAAAATAATTCATACACAGTAACGGTTGAATGGTCATATTTGGTCTGAGCCTTGAGTAAATTTCTGGACTTTGTTTTTAAAAATGTTTCTTCTTAAGGTTTTTTTGTTTTGTTTTTCTGTTTCCTCATTTGTGGGAAGTATGTGGTTTGAGAATAGAAGAAGATCATAGGCAGCAGGTGATCCTTAATAGTAAGACCTTCCTGTTTTGGTATGTGTGTATTGTTTATTTGTGTGTATTTCTATTCTGGTGCCTCGACATGTACTCTACCACTTAATTGGACATCCGCAAAACAAGATCTTCCTGTTGAAATCATCTGTCGGACATTTTCTACTATGGAGATGCAGCAGGGAATGCATTTCTAACATAAGTGCCTTAGACAATGGGCATTAGGGATGCAGACAGGAACCTCATCAGGGAAATAAAGTGACCATTGAAGTAATAGTACATGCTATTTTTCCAATCATGGGAGCTAGTAACCTTTTGAAATTTTATAATTCCTCTGACATGCAATTTTAACATTTGATCTGTCTAGTTAATAAAAAAAATTATTAAGCCCTAAAGTCATTCTGTGTTATGTTGTCAAAATGTCACATTGTAATTATCTTTGTTACTTTTGACCAAACTCTGTTAAAAAGATCACCTTTATGTGTGTGATTATCAATCAATGTAATTTTAAGATTTTTCCTTCTTAATAATTAAGTCACCTCATTATGCAGAGTACCTGCAGCCATGATGGTTAAGAAAAAAGCACATAAGTATTCATTCCTCTAGTACTCTTCAAGTACTATTTGATTAAGTATTATTATTTAGTTTGTTTTTTTTCGGGGGGGGGGACGGGACCCACACCCGATGATGCTCAGAAATTTCTCCTGACTTGGGGGACCATATGGGACTCTGAGGGATCGAACTGTGGTTCATCCTAGGTTAGTATGTGCAAGGCAAACACCCTAATGCTTGCGCCACCACTCTGGCCCCTATTTTATTATTTTTACCTATATATATATACACATACAAATATATATATACTTGGAGGGTCCTCTCAAGTAGTTCTTCAGTGATCCAGGAGCTACTCCTGCTGATCTCCAGTAGTGCTGTCGCCTGGGCCATACCTGTTGGGGCTCGGGTAGGGATGGGGGAATCATTTAGAGATGACCTCAGGGTCTCTGCATGCCAGTCATGTGCTCCAACTCTCTGAACTATTTCTCTTGTCCCTATAATCAGAATTTTAAGGCAGCCTAAAGGATGTCATGTTTATAAATAGACTATATTTACTATAAATAGACCACATTTCTGCCAGCACTCTATTAGTAGCTTTCTTACTAGTTCTCCCTGATTCTATTCCTTTGAAATTAGGTGAGTATTTTTTAAGCCCAGCTCTTTGGTTATTAGCTGCTTATCAATATCATAAAAATGCAAATGCCATTAACTTAGCATTTAAATCTCTCCAGAGTCCAGATCTAGCTTTATTTCTTTTACTTCTTTTATTTCTTTTCTGTTTGCTACGAGCCACTACTTCATCAGATTAGCATTCAGTTTTCTCAAAACTTCAGCAAACTCCTGTGGTCCATTTTCATACTAATGTTTAGAACATGAATAGAAAATGGATGTTTTCTATAAAACATATCTTTCTGGGGCCGGGCAGTGGCGCTAGAGGTAAGGTGCCTGCCTTGCCTGCGCTAGCCTTGGATGGACCGCGGTTCGATCCCCCGGCGTCCCATATGGTCCCCCAAGCCAGGAGCGACTTCTGAGCGCATAGCCAGGAGTAACCCCTGAGTGTCACCGGGTGTGGCCCAAAAACAACAACAACAAAAAAAAAACATATCTTTCTGGGTCCATCTTTTGTACTTTCGGTCAAATGCTTTGGAGATTAAACGATGACTTGGCTTTGTGCTCACAAACTAGATATGAGCTAGGCTAGTTTAAACTTGAATTTAAACAGCAAATGTGTGCATAAATGGGACATAGTAGAAATATGTCTCCATGAGAATTATAGGACTTGATAATCTTTGTTTTGTTATTTTGCCAGTAGATTCAGACAAAATTTTGTCTTGTAGTTTTAATTCATTCCCTCTTAACTACATCTGAGCATACTTTTGTCTTTATGTGCCATCTGTGTTTCTTTCAGAAATTGATGTCCTAATCATTTATCTCCTTGGTGGTCTATTTGTTATATTCTGAAAATAATTTTTCTCAAAATGTATATTCTTTTTAATTTTTATTTTATTTTATTTATGTGTGATTTTTATTTTCTCAAAGTGTATTTTGATTTTTAGAGGAATATCTTTTCCTCTAGTTTCTTATAATTTCATGTTGTTGGGCCAGGGAAATAGCTAAATGGGCTGGAGTATATCTTTGCATGCCAGACCCCAAGTTTAGTTTCTGGTACAGCACGATCCCCTGAACACTTCTGGAATGACCCCTGATATGCCAGCTGACTGTAGTCCCTGAGACCTAATAGGTGTGGCAAAA
This sequence comes from Suncus etruscus, assembly GCF_024139225.1. Lineage (NCBI taxonomy): Eukaryota > Metazoa > Chordata > Mammalia > Eulipotyphla > Soricidae > Suncus > Suncus etruscus. Next base: position 72,350,052 of record NC_064848.1, on the reverse strand, counting down.
AAAAAAAATTATAGTGTTTTATTTAGATGTTTTCTTGCCTAGGCAGCCTTGGGCAGAGTAGTCTCCCATTCCAGTTAGCAAGAAACAAGAAAACTAAGTGCTAAATGCAGTCAAAACTGATGTTTATTGGCTGGGAAGAGGAGGTGGCTGGAAGAAATGTAAGAAATTGGTGGTGGGATGGTGTTGGAACTTTGGTGGCTGGATTAGGGAATCCTGTTCACATACAGAGATAGTTATTCAACAATGCTGTAAACTAATAGAAGTAGATTTAAAAACAGGGAAAGGAAACTTGTGCAGATGTCTTGGCTATGTGTTTCATGCTGACACAGGCCCTTTCTATAAATAGATACTATCTCCTAAGTACCACTAGGCCATGGGTCTTCTATATACTTTTACTACCACTCTTATTCCTCCCTTTGTAGTACCACTTTAACCTCATTAATTAGAATAATTTACTGCTCAAAAACAGCTATTTTCATTCCTCAAAAACATGTTTTCACTTTATAATTAATCATATTGAGAGAGCTAATAACTGATAGTCTTGCCTCAATACAAAGATAGATTAGTATCTTTTAAGTATGTGTATATCAATATTTCTTAATACTTTAGATTTCTATGATGTTGATTATATTTTTTTTGGTCTCATAACTAACCAGTTTCCCTGTTTTATTGTTTTATACATATCCATTTAAGCCCGTCAAGCATAATTTCCCTATTTCCTGGACTCTTCCATGAGAACTTTTCCAAAACTTTTTGTAATCTTTATTTTCTCCATCACTTCTTCCAAGAATCTATATTTCCTATCCTTAACCCTTTATATATGGCCATTCTAGCATTATTTGAGCGCTACTCTAAAGAACATAAATGCAATTGCTGTAATTATTGTGTTTCCATTTTTGGGGCACTTCCCTGGCAGTGCTCAGGCATTACTTCTGGCTCTGAGCTCAGGATCACACCTGGGGATTATATGAGATGCTAATGAATCCAACCTTAGGCCAGTTTTATTCATGGTGAGCACGCCTATCTATTGTACTATTTCTCCAACCCCACAAAATGCAGCCTTGACTTAAAAAAAATATAAGTACTTTTATACCCTTTCCTTGACAGTGCAAAGACATTTAGAATATTTTAGAATAATCAATCTCCTATTTATCTTCCCCATCCCAAATTTTTTGCTAGTTTCATCATAAATTTGTGTGCTAAGTCTCATGAATTGTAGCTACTTGTGTTAGGTTATACCTTATTTTACCAAAAACAAAGATCATCCTGGTTCCTTTGTATGCTTGTTTACAACTTGATTTACCACAGAACAGATTATCTCATTTATAAACCTGGATGGGGACTGTTCAAGATACCTGAGCTATCTGACCTTACTGCCCCACCCAGGGGTGGTCTTCTGGTACTCAATAAAAATGGCAGTTCGGCAGGCAGCTTGCTCTCCATAGGGAGGGTAGAAGACTACCAGACTACATGTAGCCTGCTTTGCATTAATTTCATGCACATAGCCCTGATCAGATTCGTTCACCTAGATTGGAGATACAGCATGTGGGGTAAATTTTAGTCTTGTATAGTCAACATTTTGTATTTTGCTAGGCTTTATTGAGGTATGAGTATGTATAAATAAAGTGTATTTATTTTAAATGTACACGTAAAATTTGGGTATAAACACATGAAACTGTCAACACACATATATGTTTATAAAGTTGTCTCTGCTATCAAAGCTTGAAAAAGTAATCACTAACAGCCTTAGTGCAGTTCTGTGCCCTTAGATGTAGATTTGTGACTAATAAAAAAATGTAGCTGGGTTAGCAAATTTCATAATCTTTTGTACTAACATTTGAAAATTTTGCCCTTATATGGTAGTTAAGAAATTTTGCATTTAGATGACTTCAGTATTCCTGAGTCCCTTTTATTTAAAAGGAACAGTCCCTATCTTTTATAATTTTCAGAATTGTAGTAAGGCCAGAGAGATACCATATCTGTACAGAATTTGCCTTGCACACAGCTGATCCAGGATAGACAGTGGTTCGAATTCCAGCATTCCATATGGTCCCTCAAGACTGCCAGGAGCAATTTCTGAGTGCAGAGCCAGGAATAACCCCTGAGTGCCACTGGGTGTGACCTAAAAACCAAAAAGAAGAAAAAAAAAAAGAATTGTAATAAGTTTCACATTTGAGCTTTTCTAGTTCCTAGAAAAGTTGGTTTTTATTTGAACCTCTTAGAAATAACATCAGGTAAAATTTAGAGTCTGGTCATATTAATTGAATTTATCTGTTTGCTTGTGGTGTCACACCTAGTATTGCTCATTGGTTACTTCTGATAACTGCTCAGGGACCATGTGATTGCCAGTGATTGAATCCAGGGTTTCTGGATGCAAATCTTATGTTCTAACCAGAACTATTTCCCTGATCCCTAATAGCTTAATGACTGTGATTTTTTTTTAGCTTTATTTATTTATTGATTGGTTTTGGGGCCACACCCATGGACACTCAGGGGTTACTCCTGGCTGTGCACTCAGAAATCGCCTCCGGCAGGGTGGGAGACCATATGGAATGCCAGGAAGTAAACCAGGTCCCTCTCAGGTAGGCCACATGCAAGGCAAACACCCTACTGCTGTGCTATATCTCTTGCCCCAATGATCATGATATTTTTTCTTTTTTAAATAATTTTTATTGTGACCAAAGTGAATTATAAATCTTTCACAGAATATTTAAGGTGCAGAGTGACATTGAATCAGGGGCATTCCCACCACCAGTGTTGTCCTCCCTCCACCTCTGTTCCTAGCATGCATCCCATATCTTTCTCCTTTGCCCCCTGGAATGCTAACTGGTCCCCTCTTGTACAGCTTGATGTAGATTGGGTATAGATTCTGTTGTCGTTGACTTTGGGTTTGGTGTTCAAGTCTGACCATTTTTTATTTCTACTCAATGTTCATACGACTGTTTGGTCCTGGTATCATCCATTTTATGTCCCCCTCAATTTATAAGGCAGACCAAGATGATTCAAGTTATGTGGTTCTGTTAGAAATAAAAGAAAAGAAAAAGGGGAAAAAAACCAAAACTGGTAGGAGTCTGTCTAGAGAAAAAAGAAAAAGATAACAAACAAAAAAGACCCAACAAAGCAACAACAAATAAACAAAACCAAACCAGCCCCTACCAAAAAAGCAAACAAAAACAAAACAAACAAAAGAAAAGAAAACAAAAAAACCAAAAAACAATCAAAAAACCAAAACTAGCAACTACAAAAAAAGGTTTGTGGGTTATTTGGTTGGTTTTTTTTTTTTTGTCATTTGTTTGTTTGTTTGTTTTTTGCAAAGGCACAGTAAGTATTGGGGAAATTAGAAAGGGAATTCCCTTGGCCTAAGAGATATTGGGTTTCTCTATCCTTAAAGCATACTGTCATGGTAACAACTACAGGCTCCGAACACACTCATTTTCACACCAGGAAACTTTCTGCTCAGTTCTGGATGATAAGATCAGGCCTCTTTTAACTAGAGATCTTATTTACACAGGTCATAGGACAAAGCCTGGGATAGAGTCTTGATTTACGGTTCTAGAAGTTGTAGTTGTTCACTGTTGTTGTAATCACTCTTCTATAATTAATTGGTAGTCTTATTGTTTGCTCAGATCCTAGACGAAGCTTGAGATAGAATTTTTTCATTTTGTTTGCAGAAGTTCTGTTCCGTCTCAGTTGTCAAGGTCAGACCTCTGGAATTGAAGATCTTGGTTTTTGTACAGATCCTAGGCTGAAACCTAGGCTAGGGTCTTTCTTATAGGTCCCAGGAAAATTTCTGCCCAGTCATGGTTGTCAAAGTCAGTCTTCTATTGTCGGTGAGCTTGTTTTTTGCACAGATCAAGGGGCAACGTATCTTCTGATTTCATCTTACTGTTAGGTGATGAGATAGGACAACCTGCTTTTAGATCAAGTTATTGCCATTTCTTCATTGTTAGGATGTCATATTGAAACTGACACAAGTTGGTGCTAGAGTTGTATTAGGAATTTCCCAGAGGGAGTTTGGTTTCTGGTGCTGTTGCAGGTAACTCTGTCGGTTCTATGTCTGGGATTTAGGTCTCCAGATTGGATGGTTGCTGCCTGATCACATGGCGTCTAAGTCTAAATAAAATTGGCATGTATTTTGATTTAGTTTCTGATTTAGAACAACAGATACTGGGGCCAGAGAGCTAGAACAGTGGTAAGGCATCTGCATTGCAGGCGACCAACCCAAGAGAGGGTGGTTCTATTCCCAGGATCCCATTCCCAGCAGTTCCCTGTGCCTGCCAAGAGCAAATTTCTGAGCACAGAGCTAGGAGTAACCACTGAGTACCATCAGGTGTGACCCAAAAAACAATACCAAACAAACAAACAAAAAAACCCAATAGATATTAAGTTTAACAAGTTAACACTTTTTTTTAATAATCTTTGTTGCCAAGAATATACCATGAAATCATAATAAAGGAAAACATTTCAAAGGAAAAAAATTTTTTTGGTTTTTGTGTTTGGGTCACACCTGATATGCTCAGAGGTTATTCTTGGTTTTGTACTCAGGAATTACTCCTGGTGGTGCTCTGGGGGTTCTGGGGATCAAACCTAGCTTAGCTACATGCAAGGAAAGCACCTAACTTACTATACTATCACTTCAACCCCAGAGGAAAAAAAATTAGCATGTTCTGCTGACTTGTCTTTCTTAACAAAAATTACATATTAAGGGTTGTAAGTTATTCTCTAGCAAAGACTTGAATAGTGTTTATTTGAGAGGGTTTAATGCCAGATTATAAAGTGATGAGAGTTCTCTTCAAAATTATACTTTTATGTACATCCTAATTTTGTTGGGGTATATGTGATAACTAAATAGCACTGTTTACATTTCTTTGATCTCATTTAGTCTTTAAAACAACCCAGCATGGTAGTAATTATTGTCTTTAATTAGATGAGAAACTAGGGGCCAGAGCAATAGCATAGTGGTAGGGCATTTGCCTTGCAGGCGACTGACCTGTGTTTGACCCCCGGCATTCCATAAGTTCCCCCCCCAGCCTGCCAAGAGTGATTTCTGAGCATAGAGCCAGGATTAACCCCTGAGCGCTGCTCTGCTGTGTATGACCCAAAAACCAAAGGGTGGAGGAGATGGAGGGAGAGGAAGAGGGAGAAGGAGAGAGACAGAGACGGGGAAGGGGGGAGAAAAGAGAGAGGGAGGGAGGGAGGGGGGAGAGAGAGAGAGAGAGAGAGAGAGAGAGAGAGAGAGAGAGAGAGAGAGAGAACGGAGGAGATGGAGGGAGAGGAAGAGGGAGAAGGAGAGAGACAGAGACGAGGGAAGGGGGGAGAAAAGAGGGAGAGAGGGAGAGAGAGAGAGAGAGAGAGAGAGAGAGAGAGAGAGAGAGGGAGAGAGAGAGAGGGGAGAGAGAGAGAGAGAGAGAGAGAGAGAGAGAGAGAGAGAGAGAGAGAGAGAGAGAGAGAACAGAGCATGGAGTGTTGAACAACTATTTACTCAGCAAGGGAATAATATATTTCCACTTTATGACTCAACCAATATATATAAATATATTATGAATACTGTTTTTTCCCCTTTATTACTCGAAAATGAATATGAATCAAAATGTTCTCACAAAAAGTTTTAAGCTTTAACTGTTGGGGGGAATAATACCTTGATTGTTGGCCTAACTGGCTCATCCACACTGAGAATGAGGGTAAAGTTAAAATTGTTTTCCCTTTCTTTTAGCTGATATAGCCCAGAGGTATAGGATAAGCAAGTACCCAACCCTTAAATTGTTCCGTAATGGGATGATGATGAAGAGAGAATACAGGGGTCAGCGGTCAGTGAAAGCACTCGCAGATTACATCAGGCAACAAAAGAGTAACCCTGTTCAGGAGCTTACCAGCTTAGCAGAAATCACCACTCTTGATGTAAGTTGTTAACTCTTACTGAATTAATTAAACATTGCCTGCTTGCTTAATGCACACAGATTCTTGGGCTGTTAAAAATGTGGCTTTCTAAACAATTACTGATTATTGATTACTTAGAACTTAGAACTTACTGATTACTTAGAATGTTGAAGTTTTCTTTATTCCCAAAGAGAAATGCTAATGTTTTGCCAAACCATTGGTTAAAATACATAACAGAATAAAGTTGCGCTCTTTTAAATAAATTGAGGGCAAAGGGTAGCCTAAACTATAAAGCAACACAAGTGAAGATCAGGCACACACAGCTGGCATTTCCATATTTTCTTTAGTGGAGGGAGATCCTCTCATTAATTACTCCAATTTTAGCTCTTTATGAAGGTTTTAATGTCTTCTGAAATAGTTGTCTCCCCACTGTCCAATAGTAGTAAGTTTAGCAAACTCTTTATATTAAGTAGTACTTATGTAAATAAACAAAACAATTGAATTTGGGCTTTGGTGTCACTGTCAGCTCTGAGATATTATTTTACTTTATTTAGAACCTACAAGCTAAATAATTTAGGCAGGTTCCATTCCTGGGATGTAAGAGGACATGGCACCTTGTTGCTCGTATCACAGCTGTATGAACAGGTCTGCATTTGATTTTTTTGCTCCCCATATTTTGTGATGGTGCTACAGAGATCTCCGTTGAATGTCTGAACATCCAGTAAATTGTATTACAGGAAACTTTGGGTTTATGGAATATACATTTTAGAACAAGCAGTAAGCTTTTTTTTTTTTTTTTTTTTTTTTCCTGGAGACATTACCTGACACCTCAATGTTTTCTGCTGCAGTCACAACCCTTTTCAAATGGCCTGGGTAAAGCATGGTTCTCTTGCATTTGGAATATTTCCAAATTTAAGGGTTATGAGCCATCCATAGAGAAATTTTTACTGTGAGTCACAGATTATGAATTGGAATTGCTTTAATATTTTTGGGTTGGTCATCTTTTTTAGGAAAAGATTGTCACTGATTAATAGTTACACTAAATTAAAATATAATGCTAGAGGAAAGTGCTTCTATTTTACTACACTTAGAGTAGTATTACATTGCTTTTCAAACCAATGTAATAAAAAATTTTTAGATTTGATATTAAAAGCCAAACATGTATTTATAGTTCTATTGAAGTTGGAGATAATTGAATATCTTGGTAAGTGGAATGGCAAGCTTATTGAAAAATATGCGTTTGTAAAATATACATTCTTTTACAGCGCAACAAAAGAATTATCATTGGATATTTTGAGCAAAAGGATTCAGAAAACTATAGAGTTTTTGAAAGAGTAGCAAATATTTTACATGATGATTGTGCCTTCCTTTCTGCCTTTGGGTAAGTATCTTAAGTGAGAATGTATGTTAGTAGGTCAACTTGGTTACCATGTTAAAATCTTGTGTGTGGTCATTTTCTGAAGATGACTGGCCTCTCCAAAGGAAATCTTAGTCTCTTAAAAAAGTGGTCTTTATACCCTTCTCTAACCTCTTTTTAAATGTTTAAAAATGTTTATTCTTTCTGTGCTATATTCTACTTCACAATACAGGTAAAAGCAAAAGGACAAGTTAATAACTTAGACATTCAGACTTTAATTTATCTCATTTACTAACTCTATCCTATGTCTAAATGGAAACAATAGTCTTTCTTTCCCTGTAAAAAGCATGAGGTTCATTCATTGTCTTCATCTCACTCCTCAGAGAGAAATCTTCCTTATTTATCTTAGAAAGCAATTTTCTTAAGACTTTCTAAAGGTATCTTCACTTGTATCCTCATAACTATTCCTTGTAAACTGACTGAGAGTTTGATCCATGAATACTCCGTGCTTTCTCTTATCCTTTTAGTTTGACCCTTTTTTTAAAAAAAATATTTTTTAAATCCATCTCTTCTCTTTCCTGAGCTATAATCTCATTTCTTCTTCTTCTATTCACCATTTTTTCCAACTATTAGTTTATGTATGGCTACCACAGATTTCTCAAATTCAGCAAAAAGTCTTAACTTCTTGGAAATTGACTTTTCACTTATGCTATTACAGTGAAACGTCTCTCCGAATTCATAGAATGAGTTCACAATTACCAACACCCAGTGTCCTTTTGGGGTTATAATCTCTACTTTTGCTAAAGCTTATGACTCAACTACCTTGTCCTTTTTTCTGTAACAGTTTTAATTTACGTGGAATCTTCTCGTTTGTGCCTTACTTTTCTTACCTTTCTGACTTGATCTTTTCTTTTTCTCTCAAAATAGAATTTTTATGCTCTGACCGTAGCCCTTCTCTTATTAACATTCTTGACTGTGTATATTATTATTTGATAAACTAATAATTATAAATAATAGTATTTATTAATATTATTTCTCACTTTTCTTTGGCTCATGACAATTAAGACTCAGTTGTAGTATCTACCTTGAATATAGAGCCTAGATTTCTAGCATGCTATGTCTTTTCCATTTTCTGACTTGTTTGCTTCTGCAGATTTTGTCTATATGTGTTTTATTGTGGATGTTAATGTGCTTTTTTACTTGGGAGATTCTCCAAGGCAATACTCATGGAACCTAGAAGCTGCTCTCAAATTTACTTGGCATCTAGAAATATGTGGGGTGGGAAATGGGCTGAGGTGCTTGTGCCACTGTGTGCTAGAGATTAATTTATAGCTTTTTGAAGGTATTTTTCTAACCTTTGACTGTGTGTGATTTTTGTTTGTTTGTTTTTGGGCCACACCCGGTAACGCTCAGGGGTTACTCCTGGCTATGCGCTCAGAAGTTGCTCCTGGCATGGGGGACCATATGGGATGCCAGGGGATCAAACCAGGGTTCGTCCTAGGCTAGCGCTGGCAAGGCAGACACCTTACCTCTAGCGCCACCGTGCCGGCCCCAACTGTGTGTGATTTTTAATTTTTTTAAAACAAACAATAACGAATTACAAGTCTTCCTTTTTTTTTTTTTTTGGTTTTTGAGCCACATCCGGTGGTGCTCAGGGGTTACTCCTGTCTGTCTGCTCAGAAATAGCTCCTGGCAGGCACGGGGGACCACATAGGACACCGGGATTCAAACCAACCACCTTTGGTCCTGGATCGGCTGCTTGCAAGGCAAACGCCACTGTGCTATCTCTCCGGGCCCAAATTACAAGTCTTTCACAGTTGTATTTCAATGAATTAGGGCCATTCCCACCATCAATGTTGACCTCTCTCTACCATAGTTCCCAGCATGCATCCCATACCTCCACTCCCTGGACTGTGTGTAACAGGTCCATTTTTGTATATAGCTTGTTATAGTTTGGGTTTCTTGATTCTATTGTTGTTGACTTTGGTTTGGGTATTTAAGTATTTATGTATTTGGGTATTTTTGATTTCCACTCAACACTCCTGAGACCACTTGGCCTCTTGGTCCCATCCATTTTTTGTTGTTGTTGTTGTTGTTCTCAATTTGTAGGAAGACATGAGGCAGACCAAGATGATACAAGTTTATGGTTCTGTAAAAAAGGTGGGAGCCCCTATTTAGAAGCTAAAAATAAAATTAAAAGAAGAAAAAAAGGAACAGATGTGCCAAGTGTATTTTTTGTTTGTTTGTTTGTTTGTTGTATAGGCACAGTAAACATTTGGAAAATTAGGAAGGAAATTCCCTTGGCCTAAGACATACAAGGGTGTCTCCACCCTTGAAGCATACTGTCATGAGACCGACTACAAGTTTGAACATGTTAGTTGTCAAACACCAAGGTCTTTCCTTATGGTCCCAGGAAAAGTTCTGCTCAGTTGCGGTTGTCTGACTGTGATTTTGAAGATCACTGTACCAAGTAGAGCCAAGGATGTAACATGCTCAGTAGTAAAGAATGTGCTTTATTTGTATAAGGTTTCAGAGTTTTATCCTTAGCACTAAAAAACAAAACGAACAAAAACTAGAGTAAATAATCTTTAAATAATTACTACTTTGCTGTTATACAGATTTTTTTTTTTTTTTTTGGCTTTTGGGTCACACCTGGCAGCGCTCAGGTGTTACTCCTGGCTCTACACCCAGAAATCGCTGCCGGCAGGCTCGGGGGGACCATATGGGATGCCGGGATTCAAATCTCCATCCTTCTGCATGCAAGACAAATGCCATACCCCATGCTATCTCTCTAGCCCCATCTTTTTTTTTTAAGCAATTTTTTAAATTGATTGATTGATTATTTTTTGGGCCACACCTGGTGATGCTTAGGGATTACTCCTAGCTCTGTGCTCAGAAACCACTCCTGTCAAGCTCGAGGGAACACATGGGATGCCAGGAATTGAACCATTTTTGTACTGGGTCTGCTGCATGCAAGGCAAATGGCCTACCACTGTGCTATCTCTCCACCCCCCACCCCACCCCCCGTACAGAACTTCTTGTTATCACTCAAAACACTGTGGTGTACACTTCTGCCACATACCACAGAGCTTTTGTCCTTCCTATATTCTTGCATTTGAAGTGCTTCTCTTGGATGTCATTTGATTACAGACATTTTTACCCCTAGCTTTATATAAAACAGTGTTGTCATTATCCAACTATGTCATGCTGTATTCACTTATTCAAGTGCTTCTGTGTATTTTAAGCCATTCACGATAAATATATTGTCTTGGCATGTCTTTTCCCATCCAAGTATAAGTTTCATGAGAATGTGGGTATTGTTAGTTTGGTTCACTATCGCCTACTTAGCATCAAGACAAGTCCTGGTACAAACAATGCATGTGGAGAATAGGGAGAAAAGGAATGATCTTCTTTTATGTTGTATTGTCATCAATCTAGGTTACCATTCTTTGAGATAAATCTATTTAATTAATATACATTTAGATAAAATGTTACATATTTAACATGGAACTTGCTAAAGATTTACTCATTGAATAATTATTAAACATCTGTTAGATACTAGTTACTATGCTAAACTCAGGAAACAGCAATGAACAGATTTTTTAAATGTCTTTATAGAAATATATTCTGGTAATTAAATTATTTTGATGTATTTGTTTTTAGAAGTTCTTTTGGTTTTGTTTTGTTTTTTTGGGCCACACCCATTTGATGCTCAGGGTTACTCCTGGCTAAGTGCTCAGAAATTGCCCCTGGCTTGGGGGGACCATATGGGACGCTGGGGGATGTAACCCAGGTCCTTCCTTGGCTAGCACTTGCAAGGCAGACACCTTACCTCTAGCGCCACCTTGCCCGCCCCAGAAGTTTTGTTTTTAAAAGTATAAATTAGAGAATTCATAGTAGAATGTGACTTAACACTAAATAATGTCTTTTGTGAATGGTCTAGATCCGTGATGGCGAACCTGTGGCACGCGTGCCACCAGTGGCACGCGAAGGCCTTGCAGCTGGCACGCATGAAGGTCCGCAATTAAGATATGCGGCATGTGCCACATAGTTTTTAGATACTAAAATCTTGTTATCAAGGTTTAATTGACGTGCTGGCACTTTTGAGGAAATTATTTGGTTTTGTGCGGCAGTTTGGGCACACGGGCTCAAAAAGGTTAGCCATCACTGGTCTAGATAATGACTAAATTACTGATCTTAATCCCCCATTACTGGAAACAGTCTAAAAAGAATAGTGTTTTAGTGCTAAAACTTACAGGCCAAATTTGTAAACTATTGAGTCAGAAAAATAGGTGATTTAAATTTCATTTAAAAAAAAATATCTGGGGGCCGGGTGGTGGCGCAAGAGGTAAGGTGCCTGCCTTGCCTGCGCTAGCCTTGGACGGACCAGAGTTCGATCCCCCGGCGTCCCATATGGTCCCCCAAGCCAGGAGTGAATTCTGAGCGCATAGCCAGGAGAAACCCCTGAGCGTTACCGGGTGTGGCCCAAAAACCAAAAAAAAAAAAAAAACAAACAAACAATTGCCTTTAGGCCAGAGTAATTATTAAGATATTCAGGTGCTTCCAGTTTGATCCCTAATACTTAGGTCTCCTAAGCATAACCAGAGCACCTCACCCCCTACAACAGAGTGTGGAGTAAGTTTCCGACTGCTGCTGGATATTGCCTTTAAGCCTATTAATTAAAATCTGCCTCATTAAAATTTCTTTTAAGGGGCCAGAGTAATAGCACAGTAGTAGGACATTTGCTTTGCACTCTGCCGACCTGGGACAGACCTGGGTTACATCCCCAGCATCTCATATGGTCCCTCACGCCTTCCATAAGCAACTTTTGAGCATAGAGCCAGGAGTAACCCCTGAGAGCTGCTATGTGTGACCCAAAAACCCAGAATGTTCTCCCCCCAAATTACTTTCAAATATAAGCTTTTCTGTGTATTTGTGGTCTTATATGTAGGAAATATGATGGAGGAGTATGTGTTTTGTCATTATGATTCATGGATTAACAATACGAGTAGCCAATTCTGTTTCATTGTAGTATATTACTGCTATTATTTTTCCTTTAAAAATACTAGTATTACTTTCTTTTCCTTAGGGCTATTTCAAAACCAGAAAGAACTAGTGGAGACAACATAATCTACAAACCACCAGGGGTAAGTAACTATTTCTCAATGTGTATGACTTAAATATGATTTAAATACTTGCTCAGTATAATATATAGTTCATGCATATTAGTGATTTGAGAGTTTTATATAAAAAGGAGCTTTGAAACATCATATTTTACTCATTCAATGTAAAGATAACACAGAGGCCTAAAGTCACACAGGCATTTAATGATGGGACTGAAATGAGAGATTCTGTAGTGTTCAGGATTTTTCCTTTCTGTATCAGGCTATGATCAAAATTAAAAAAGCAAAGCAAAACAAAACAAAACCACTACGGGGCTGGAGTGGTGGCGCAGGCAGTAGGGTGTTTGCCTTGCATGTGCCTGACCTAGGAAGGACCGTGGTTCGATCCCCCAGCATCCCATAAGGTCCCCCAAGCTAGAGGCGATATCTGAGCACATAGCCAAAAGTAACCCCTGAGTGTCACCGGTTATGACTCAGAAACGAAAAACAAAACAAACAAAAAACAAAATTAAAAATGTACCAGTAGCTTGTGAGTATTATTCTACCCTGAAGCAGAAGAGTGAAGCTCCCAAATCATCTTGAGTCAGAATTAAGCTGGTTCTTGTTAGAATAATAAGGAGTGACTGAGGTGCCCGGACTAAAGTTATTTTAATAAACTAAACTGGGAAATAACAGCTTAGGCCCAGATGAAACAGTCTGTACTGCAATCGCACATGCACCCTTATCCCAGAAACACATTTTTCCATTTATATTTCTTATTTTGATGTTTTTAGTGTTTTCACCCAGAAGTTTAACTTCCTTATGTAGTCAGACTTAAAAAATGACTTTTTTTTTTGGCTTAGAGCATTGATTTCCTATGTTGAATATAAATATGTAATTGCTTATATTTTCTTATAATGCATTTCCTTAGGAGTGGACTTAGAATATAAGCTCACATTCAGGGGTGGCAAATGTTTGTCTTGTAAGCTGTATGAGACTTCCTAATTCATGTGTACTTCTTGTCAGTCACATGTGTCCTGTCCTATCTGGCTGTATTTTTTGACCTGTGAATGGTGGGTCAAATGGACCTTGACAAAAAAGAGGTTACCTGCTCCTGTTCTAGTGATCAGAATCCAGTAAACTATCAAGTACTAGCTTATGGCAAGAAGAGCTTGGATGTGAAATAAGTTCAGATGTCAAATCTGTAACTTTCCTATGCATATAAGGGAAAGTTTCTAAGTTTCCTTTTGCTTCAGTTTGTTCATTAGTAAATATGGTCATTCTGATAATGGAATCTGTTTTATAAGAAGGTTTCAAGGATTAAGTCAGTGAACTTAACTTACTACAACAGTGCATGCACACAGTTATTTTTATTATCATTTTAGGCAGCTTATATTGATTTTGAGTGAATGTATAAGGAGATACAAAAAAACAACTTTTGAAATAGCCATAACTTTAAGACTTACATAGATAGTATCTATGTTTTTCTACGCTTTTTCACTCAAAATCTCTAAAATGTCTTGGGGTTGGAGTAATAGCACAGCAGTAGGGCAGTTGCCTTGCATGCGGCCAACCCAGGGTTGGCCGACCTGGGTTTAATCCCTGAGATCCGATATGGTCCCCTGAGCCTGCCAGGAACGAGCGATTTCTGTGTAGAGCCAGGAATAAACTCGGAGTGCTGCCAGGTGTGGCCTAAAAAAACAAACAAAAACAACAACAACAAAAACCCTCTCTAAGTCTTTTGATATTTTGAAATTTTTGAACTGTAAGGAAAACTTAAATCAATTCATTTGAATAATTATTTTTTCAGAATGCCTGCCAACCATTTGTAAAGTTATTATAAATAGATAATTGATTTCAATCTAAGGAAAAGAGAAGACCTAAATTTTTATGTTTGGAAGTTAGAGTATTGGTAATCACATAACTGCCTGTTTTTGTTTGTTTGTTTGTTTAGGTTTTTGGGTCACACCCGGCAGCACTCAGGGGTTACTCCTAACTCAATGCTTCTGCATGTTCCTGGCAGGTTCTGGGAACCACACAAGATACCGGGATTCGAACCACTGTCCTTCAGCATGCAAGGCAAACACCCTACTTCCATGCTATCTCTCAGGCCCCTGTTTATTTCTGTAAATTTCTGGGCTCAAAGATGGTTTTGAAAATGCATATTTTGCTAGTATAGATTAGATTTTTTTGTTTGTTTGTTTTTGGGTCACACCCTGCAGCGTTCAGGGGTTACTCCTGGCTCTACCCTCAGAAATAGCTCCTGGCAGGCTCAGGGGACCATATGGGATGCCGGGATTCGAACCGCCATTCTTCTGCATGCAAGGCAAATGCCCTACCTCCAAGCTATATCTCCGGCCCCTATACGGTAGATTTTTAAAATTTGCTTATCTATTTCTATAATAGGGTTCTGCTCCAGATATGGTGTACTTGGGATCCATGACAAATTTTGATGGAACTTACAACTGGATTCAAGATAAATGTGTTCCTCTTGTTCGAGAAATAACATTTGAAAATGGAGAGGTATGTATTCTTTATTCCCCTAGCATTTAGAAAGTTCAGAATGCTGTTGTAGCATTTTTATTTTTCTATACGGCATTAGGAGCTTAGCATTTTGAGGCGACTTTTAGTGATCAGAGTATTTTTATGTCTACTGATTTTATGTTAGTTTCTTTCAGTGTTGCTTGTGAACAAATTCTCCAAAGCAGTTACTTCCCTTTATTTTATGATTCCCTTTATTTATTTTTATTTTTATTTATTTATTTATTTATTTTGGTTTTTGGGCCACACCGGGCGATGCTCAGGGGTTACTCCTGGCTGTCTGCTCAGAAATAGCTCCTGGCAGGCACGGGGGACCATATGGGACACCGGGATTCGAACCAACCACCTTTGGTCCTGGATCGGCTGCTTGCAAGGCAAACACTGCTGTGCTATCTCTCCGGGCCCTTATGCTTCCCTTTAAATCATGCTCTTTAGGATATATCTTGAACCATTGTAGTTATTTTATTTGTAGTTTTTCTTCTGGAAGAGCAAAAAAAGTTCAGATGCTTATGTTCACTTGTTTTTCTTCCCTCATTTTTAAAAAGTCATTAGCACCCATGATGCATTAAAAGATCAGATATAGGGGCCAGCGCAGTGGCACTAGAGGTAAGGTAAGGCTAGCCTTGTCAGCGCTAGCCTAGGACAGACCGTGGTTTGATCCCCCAGCATCCCATATGGTCCCCCAAGCCAGGAGTGACTTCTGAGCGCATAGCCAGGAGTAACCCCTGAGAGTTATGGGGTGTGGCCCCCAAACAAAACAAAACAAAAAGATCAGATACAGAGGCCAGAGGGATAGTACAGTGGGTCGGGTGCTTACCTTGCATGAAGCGGACCTGGGTTCAATCCTAGGACCTTATACAATCCCCTGAGCACTTCTTAGAGTGACCTCTGAGCACAGGCCAGGAGTAAAAGCCAAGCACTGTCATGTGTGACCCAAACAATCAGATGAACAAGCAAAAACAGATACAGAGTTTGAATTAAATTGTAGAAGAAAATTCTTCTAGCTTTCAAATTATTTTTTTTATTTAAGGCTCAATAAAATATATGTCCATATAAGAATTGAAATTCTTAGAAAATTATAGCATTCTTACTATGAATGATGATCTAAATTTTATTTCTTCCTTTAAAAAATTTTTTTTTAAATTTTTGGCCACACTCAGTGCACCCAGGGGTTACTCCTACTCTGCTCTTAGAAGGCTCGGGCTACAATATGGGATGCCAGGGATAGAATCTGGATCTGCTATATTTAAGGCAAGTGCCATATCCACTGTGCTATCGTTCTGGCACCTATTTCTTTCATTTTTGTTTGTTTGTTTTTTGGGCCACACCATTGATGTTCAGGGGTTACTCCTGGCTGTGCACTCAGAAATCGCTCCTGGCTTGGGGGACCATAGGGGATGCTGGGGGATCGAACCGCAGTCCTTCCTAGGCTAGTTTTTGCAGACACCTTACCTCTAGCGCCACTTCTCTGGCCCTATTTCTTCCCCCCTTTTTTTTTTTTGGTATTTGGGTCACACCTAGCAGCGCTCAGGGGTTACTTCTGGGTCTACACTCAGAAATAGCTCCAGGCAGGCTCAGGGGAACATAAGGGATGCCAGGATTCGAACCACTGACCTTCTGCATGCAAGGCTAATGCCTTACCTCCATGCTATCTCTCCTGCCCCCCTATTTCTTCTTTTTTAATGTTGTATACAAGTTGGGTTTACCATACCTAATGTAATCTAGTCTTCCATGACATTAACAGTCCCTGTGTAAAAGTGGACTTTTGGAAATCATTGTATTTCACAAAACTAAAAAATATTACTCCTACAATTTTAATATTTTACCACTAGGTGTCAATGATGTGTCATTATATTTAATCTAAAGATCAAGGATCCAGGAAGAGTAAACTCCCTATGCTTTTTTATGTACATTTCATATGTATGATTTATTTTTTAACTTTAAATCAGTTATTGAATAAACACAATGATAATATAATGTTTAAATGATATTTAAATCAAACTTTTCAAAAAGCAAACATTTGAGGGGCTAAGATCAGCCTTAGATTGGTTCCCAGCACCATGTGTGGTCTGCTGAGCACTTTCAGGATCCTTAAGCCCAGAACCAGGAGTAGGCTTTGAGTATTGCCTAGTTTGCCAAACCACCCCCCCTTTTACTTTTGCATTTAAAATTTTGAATTATTACCCCTTTGCCTTTTTTTTTTTCCTGTTACTTGATTTTTTTTTGGACTGGATGGAGGGTGACTCCAGACAGCAATCAGAGCATTCCAGGGGGCCTCTCTTCACCATGTGGTCACTGGGATGATTCAGTGTGAGAGACTAAGAACACAGTGCTGCTGGGTACTACTACCTTGGCCACACAGCAAAGCTTGGGGTGATGCTTGCTTTTTTAAAAAGAAGAAGTAGATTATACTTGTTCTGTCTCTAATTTATCAAAAGTTTTCAAAGCGTCAGATATGTTGGGTTGAGTTACTTGACATTTTTATTCCATTAGTTCATGTAGTCCTTAGAGGCACAGAAAGATTAGTAGCTTGTCACAAATTAACTCACCTGCTTTGGCAGTTCTTTCAGGAATTATTCCATATAAATAGTTTAAGGGTATATAATCCGGAGCAGTTTTAAGTCACTCTACAGTGCGCCCTAGCTCACCCCTGGTAGTTGGCATATTTAATAATTCTTTAGCTATATTTCATGTTGTAGCCAACCACTGATTGATCATCTGGGGAAATTTCATTAACTTTAATTTCATTAAATTTGGTTGTTTTACCCTCCCCTGCATATTTAATACCTGTAAAGAATTTGTTGGTATAGACATGGAACAACTTGAAATCTATACAGCATAAGTGATCGGCTCATGTTAACGTATGTAAATTAATTTAGCAAATTAACTGACAGATATTTTCAAACTACTTCACGTTATGGTTTTGAGAAATAAAGTTCTATCCGTGATTCTGAGCTCTACTCAAGATTTTTAGATTTTATTTGCTGGGTATCAGAGAGGGGGTTGGGCTACAGTTGGCAGTACTCAGTGTCTGTTTCTGGCTCTTTGCTCAGGAATGAGCCCTGGCAGTTCTCTGGGATCCCATAATGCAGTATCAGGGATAAACTAGGATCAACCACATGCAAGACAGGAGTCTATCTTTGTTTTGAGCCATCCTTGTGATGTTCAGGGATAATTCCTGGGCTCTGCACTCAGGAATCACTCCTGGTGGTGCTCAAGGGACCATATGAGAGCCTCCATGTGGAGCATCAAAACAGGGTCAGCTGTCTGCAGGGCAAACACGCTACCCACCCACTGTACTGTTACTCCAGTCCCAAGAGTCTACCTTCTCTATTATCTCTCCAACCCCTTTTTTGAGGGGTAGAATTGGGTGTAGAGCAATGCTAGAGGATATTTAGTCTAATAAAATAGTAAATTTCATTTATTTTTCCTTTCACTTTCTAGCTCAAGTTTTCTAGAAGGGACGGCCTAGTTTTTTTTTCCAGTTATTTTTTTAGTAACATTTGTATATTATTATGTGCAAAAAATTAAGGAATAAAGAAGCAAAGTAAGATTTTTTAAGTGATTCTGTCTAGTAGTTTACATGACAGATATATAATATAAATATATGTTCCTGCCACAAAAAGAGATGCTAGGAAATATCCTGGGAGCTCAGAATAGCTTTCTAGAAGCATTTCTTACTGTTTAAAAGAGGCAAAAAACCAGAAAAGTAGTAAGACTGGAGTCTGGAGATAGGACTGGAGAGCTATTACAGGGATAAGGCACTTGCATGTGGCTGATCCCATATTTCACCCCCCATCTATCTTCCTACTCCTGCACTACATATAGTCCTCAAAGTACTATCAGGGATCACTCTAGAGTACAGAGCCATGAAAAGCCCCTTAGCACTTTCAGGTATGGCCCCGTCTCCTGCCCCCCAAGGTGAGGTATTCAAGAAAATGGGGAAGAGGAATGCATGTTGGAGGGGAGAGAACTGCATTATTGATGTGTCTTATGCGCTGATTAGACTTTAAATGGACATAGTAAGCAGGAAGTTTGAAATAATAGACTTGTGGGCCCAGAGAGATAGCACAGCGGCGTTTGCCTTGCAAGCAGCCCATCCAGGACCAAAGGTGGTTGGTTCGAATCCCGGTGTCCCATATGGTCCCCCGTGCCTGCCAGGAGCTATTTCTGAGCAGACAGCCAGGAGTAACCCCTGAGCACCGCCGGGTGTGACCCAAAAACCAAAAAAAAAATAAAAAAAGAAATAATAGACTTGTATTCTGGATAGAATTGGGACCAGTTAGAGGTCACTGAGTCTTCAGTTAGTTGAAGTTGCCAGGCTAGTATAAAGGAGTTCAAAGATAGAACTTTTGGAAGTAGCAATAGTGGGTTGGAAAAAGAAAATACTATGACCTCAAATATAAATAAGCTTTCTTGCTAAAGCATCAGTGTGATGCTAGTCTGCTGTGAAAAAGTATGATGAGTGGTTGCTAATAATGTTGATAAATTATGTATTGGCTTAAAATTGGTTGTATTTTGTCTATTTTATTATTTGTTCAATTATTTTGGGGTTGGGTATTGAACCCATGACCTCATAAATACAAGGCAAGTGCTCTACCTCTGAGCTACATCCCCTGTCTTTGTTATAGCACTTCATCTTTTACTCTGAATCAACACTTTCCAACTTTTGGTAGGTGTAATGTAAGTTAGAGCAGTTTTTCAGTAAAGCGTAGAATAAATCTAAGCTTGCAGATCAGATTGGTATTTGCAGATTTTCATTCTTAGCTGTGAAACACTGAAAACACTATTTTTATTTACCCCTGTTAGTGTACCTATCTGAGACTCTGGAGCTAGGTGTAGCTACCTGAGACCCACCCATTTCTGGGAGGGGTCTCGGGAACCGGATATTAGGTGTAACCTTACCTTCAAGACCCCTCCCATTCCGGGGAGTGGTCTTGGAAGATTATATAAAGCCTTGGAGCCAGGGAATTGGGGGTCCTTTCTGCGCTGTTGGGCGCTGTGGTTTTTGGGTTTCTGCGGTCTGGTCTTGGACCAGCATGGAGCCCAAAGGAAAGATGGCTGAAAGAAGTTTAGATGCAGGGCCAAGAATAACTAGTGCTTGAAAGGTTATGAGTAGGCCACACACATGTGGTGAATAGGGCATGAATAAAGTTAATGCTTCCTGATGCCTGCCTGTGAGTGAGTCTTGATTTCGCCTTTCACCTGGGCCTGGGACCTGCCGGCTGGATGGGGTTGCGGAGCCACGTGGCCTGGGATGGCAGAGAGAAATTCATCGCCATCCACCGCCATCCAGCCCCATCCTTAATTATTTAATACAACATACCCCATCAATTTAGAGTCAGTTTCTTGATAAAGAAGCAACCCAGCTCAAACTCAGTAATTTGTTTTTCAATCTGGCTTTCCATGATACTTCATTTACAGTGCTCAAAGATCAGACCAGGGTAATGTACATTAGTTCTTGAAGAACAGGACATGTGGTTCCTCAGTTCAGGTGGGAGAAAGTTTTTTCTTTCATTCAGGCTGTTTAGTTACACCATTGGAGCTTTAGTTTTTCTGGAACACTGCAGTATTTTCCTGTTGCATCTTAAATAGATTCAGAATTGTTAGTCTTTGGTAATGATAGTGGTGGCAATTATATAAATATAGAGATGTGACACGAGACCCTAGAAATTCTGTAATATTGAAAATCAGTATGTCAATGAAAAAAAATTGTTCCAACTAGAACTGATTGGAGAGGCTTGGTAATTCTCATTGAATACTTTTCTATACAGGAATTGACTGAAGAAGGATTGCCTTTTCTCATACTCTTCCACATGAAAGAAGATACAGAAAGTTTAGAAATATTCCAGAATGAAGTAGCTCGACAATTAATAAGTGAAAAAGGTAGATAGATTAAGATGTTTACTTTCATACTTCCTTTCTCTTTTTCCTCCCCTTCACCATTACTCACACTCATAAACATGTTTTAGTTAAAAACTTAAATTATTTAATCCTGAATTTATATGTAAATGTGGAAGTGGGAAGACATTAGTATGAAACAGGGACAATGAAAATCTAAAAGTTGCGATGACTTTAGCTCCCTAAAAATCACAATATCTGGATGCTGTTAGTTGAGAGCACTTTCTCATAGTACCTTTATACTTTTATGTCCCTATCCATTTCCAGAGAAACAGCTGAGTTTATATAAAATGTTCTGATTAACATGGACTTCTGGGCCCGGAGAGATAGCACAGCAGTGTTTGCCTTGCAAGCAGTCGATCCAGGACCTAAGGTGGTTGGTTCAAATGCCGGTGTCCCATATGGTAACCCTGTGCCTGCCAGGAGCTATTTCTGAGCAAATAGCCAGGAGTAACCCCTGAGCACCACCGGGTGTGGCCCAAAAAACAAACAAACAAACAAAAAAAAAACAACAACAACATGGACTTCTAAATTTAAAAAAAGTTGAATGTTCTATGTAGACTACCTCATGTTAGAAAAGGAATTTAAGCTATAGGGACAGCAGCTCTCCCTTTATAGTAAAAGAAAGTCAGCCAAAGGAACTGAAGATACTTCATAGAATCACATGTAGGTTAATAACTTAATAAGAATTGAGAGCTGGATTTTAATTAGATTAAGTCAATCAGTATGTAACAGGAGGATATCCTTGATGATTTTTACCCGAGAATAGCTAGTGTATTAGTTTTAGGAATTTAGAAAAGGCCAAGAAAGGCTCATGCTTTTTCTAACTAATGAGCCCCACCATAACACGCAGAAAAAAAACACACTACAAATGTGGCAATGGGTCAATCTCACAGGCAAGCACCATGCACAGAGAATGAAGATGATAGCTCTGATGACCTCCAAAATATGAACCTTCTGATTATGGAGGATCCTCATGGAAATCAGAGTTTTAGGAACTTATTCCTCAGACATGGTGGGTAATCCTCAGAGCAGATGAATATGCCCACTTAAAGAAAATATCAAATTCACTATAGATTTTTGATTCAGGCAGAGTTCATTTAGTTTCTAAGAAGTAAAATTATACTCTTTTCCCTAAAAACTAAAATCTACCTCCCTAAAATACTAAGGTATTTTGCTTTAATTTTTATTATCTATGTTACTCTATGTTATCTATGTTACAGGGGTCTCAAACTCGCAACCCGCGGGCCTTTTGCGGCCCTCTGTACAACATTTTGTGGCCTATGGCTGACCTTCAAATATTTCAGTATTTGCGATTATTCGCTTACCGAATAATCGCAATAAAAATCGCATTAGTGGGGCCGGAGAGATAGCATGGAGGTAAGGCGTTTGCCTCTCATGCAAAAGGTCATCAGTTCGAATCCCGGCGTCCCATATGGTCCCCCGTGCTCGCCAGGAGCGACTTCTGAGCATGGAGCCAGGAGTAACTCCTGAGCACTGCCGGGTGAGACCCAAAAAAAACCAAAAAAAAAAAAAAAAAAAAAAAAAAAAAAAAAAATCGCATTAGTAAGAAAAAAATCGCATTAAACATTCGCATACCCCGAGCAGTTCCGATTTTTTTTTCTTATTAATGCGATTTTTATTGCAATATTTGGTAAGCAAAATCCCTTATGCGGCCCTGCCTCAGCCCGACTTTGCCTCCTGCGACCCCCAGGTAAATTGAGTTTGAGACCCCTGCTCAAAGCATGTTGACTTTACTTTTCTTTCTTTCTTTTTTTTTTCGTGTGCCATTTTTCATGAACTTGCAATTTAATGAGAATACAATCAAGTTGATTCAAATCTTCCTATTCAAACTCTTATTTCTTTAAAAGGTACAATAAACTTTTTACATGCTGACTGTGACAAATTCAGACATCCTCTTCTGCACATACAGAAAACGCCATCAGATTGCCCTGTAATAGCGATCGACAGTTTTAAGCATATGTATGTATTTGGAGACTTCCGGGAAGTATTGTAAGTAGTCATTTTAATTACTTATTTACTGCTATGTCTCAAAATTAATTATATGTGTTTGGATATTTGCATAATCTTTGTTGAAACAAAAACATTTGTTATTTGGAGAGGAGCTCATTTTCTTTCACTCTTGAGTATAATTGTCTATGAGCATTCTAATATAACCCTGAAGAAATGCCAGCATTAGGGATTCTATTGCTTGGGGTTTAATCTGTGAAAGAAATATTTTGTCTTATGATTAATTAGTTCTGAGTTGAACTTGTTCTTTGTCAATACCTCAAAGAGAGTAACCAAGAAAGAAAACAACCAAATGTGGAAAGGAGCATCCAAAGAGATAGTACAGAGGGGTTCAGGTGCTTGCCTTGCACGTGACTACCTGGTTTGATTCCCAGCACTGCATATGGTCCCCCAAGCACACACCCAAAGCCTGAAGAACGAGTGAGAATGAGAAGTGAAAGAAAGGACATAATCATATTCCTTTGTAGTGAGAAAGCAAGGATAGTGTGTAAGAATTATGCAGCATTTCTTTACAAACTTGTATACTGAAGATTCAAGCTCAAAATAACAGAAGAGAAAGAGGGTAGTTCTAGTGGCTGGAGTCACTGAAAGTTTCCAGGCAGAACAAATGAGAGTAATTCACAGAAGTCCACACAGGTAATGGTGTCAGGTATAGGGTTCACATCAGAGTATGTTGAATCCCTGAAGTCCCGGGATCATAAACTTAACTAAGTTATATTTTATATATACATATATATATGTATTACATATATACATATATATGTATATATATATATATATATATATATATATGTATATACAATCTAAAACAGAATATGAAAGGCTGGAGCACATGCTTGCATGGATTTAATGCCGGCACCTCAAACTCCTCTGAGTACTACTGAAACCCCCCAAGAGTAACGAACTGGTTGACCTCGCAGCACCACTGGGTATTGCCTCCCCACTCGAATAATGTGTGCAACCATTGAGGTCCAACATCAAAAAGTGCACTTATCTTGCACAGCTCTGATTCGATCTCTGGTACCACATATGCCCTGCTGAACACTCTTTGAGAGAGTTTCTATTCATCTCTTCTCTCCCTTTTTGTATGGAGTTGGATGTTTTTTTTCTGGGAAATTAGTTTTTTATCAAATGAGTGGTGTGCAAATAATATCTCCTAGTCTGTGGTCTGTCTTTGTATTCTGGTCTTCGTTTTCTTTGAGGTATAGAAGCTTCTTATTTAATATAGTCCTATTAGTTTATCTTCCATTTGCTTGGTCAGTGAAATTTCATCCTTTTTTTTAAATATATATATTTTATTTAAACACCTTGATTACATACATGATTGTGTTTTGGTTTCAGTCATGTAAAGAACACCACCCATCACCAGTGCAACATTCCCATCACCAATGTCCCAAATCTCCCTCCTCCCCACCCAACCCCTGCCTGTACTCTAGACAGGCTTTCTATAACCCTCATACGTTCTCATTATTAGGATAGTTTAAAATGTAGTTATTTCTCTAACTAAACTCATCCCTGTTTGTGGTGAGCTTCATGAGGTGAGCTGTAACTTCCAGCCCTTCTCCCTTTTGTGTCTGAAAATTATTATTGAAGAATGTCTTTCATTTTTCTTAAAACCCATAGATGAGGGAGATCATTCTGCATTTTTCTCTCGCTCACTGACTTATTTCACTCAGCGTAATAGATTCCATGTACATCCATTTATAGGAAAATTTCATGACTTCATCTCTCCTTACAGCTGCATAATATTCCATTGTGTATATGTACCACAGTTTCTTTAGCCATTTGTCTGTTGAAGGGCATCTTGGTTGTTTCCAGAGTCTTGCTATGGTAAATAGTGCTGCATTGAGTATAGGTATAAGGAAGGGATTTTTGTATTGTATTTTTGTGTTCCTAGGGTATATTCCTAGGAGTGGTATAGCTGGATCGTATGGGAGCTCGATTTCCAGTTTTTGTAGCGAAGTGGAACTAAGTGCTCTTCTGGAGCCTCTGGGAGAGCGAATTTTCTGGGCCCTTTTCGGCCCACTCCCAAGAGGTTTAGGAGACAGGACAGGAGACAAAGACTTCTGAGGCAGCACTCACTGTTTCTCCCAGTCTGGTCCACTGGGCCGGCGTAGATTTTCCCAGCCTGACATCACAAACAGGGGACTAGTTTTCTGTGAAGTACTGTTTATAGCCGGTTTTCACTTTATGAAGCAGTCCCTTGGCGTTCTGGCCCCTTCAATGAGCCTCTGGGAGAGTGAATTTTCTGGGCCCTTTTCGGCCCACTCTCAAGAGGTTTAGGAGACAGGACAGGAGACAAACACACTCAGGCAGTACTCACAGTTTCTTACAGTCGGGCCCCACTGGGCCAGCGTAGATTTTCCCAGCCTGACATCACAAACAGGGGACTAGCCTAATGTGAAGTACTGCTTATAGCCGGTTTTCACTTTATGAAGCAGTCCCTTGGCATTCTGGCCCCTTCAATGAGCCTCTGGGAGAGTGAATTTTCTGGGCCCTTTTCGGCCCACTCCCTAGAGGTTTAGGAGACAGGACAGGAGACAAACACACACAGGCAGCACTCACAGTTTCTCATAGTCAGGCCCCACTGGGCCAGCGTAGATTTTCCCAGCCTGACGTCACAAACGTCGAAATTTCATCCTTAAAGAGGCTTCTAGCTTCAGTATTATGGAGAATTCTGCCTACTGTTTCCTCAATGTATCTTCCAGATTTGGGTCTTTATCAAGGTTTTTAATTTATTCTGATTTGACTTTTGTGCATGGAATTAGAAGGAGGTCTGAGTTGGTGTTGGTATTGGTGTGTGTGTGTGTGTGTGTGTGTGTGTGTGTGTGTGTGTGTGTGTGTGTGTGTGTGTTTTCCCAATATTAGAAAGAGGTCTGAATTGGTGTTGGGGTGTTAGTGTGTGTGTGTGTCTGTGTGTTTGTGTGTGTGTGTGACTGGCCCATTTTCCCAAACACTATTGAAGAGGATTTCCTTGATCTACTTTTTTTTTTTTTTTTAGCAACACCCGGTGACACTCAGGGGTTACTCCTGGCTATACACTCAGAAATCGCTTCTAGCTTGGGGAACCATATGGTATGCCAGTGGATAGAACCATGGTCCCTCAAGGCAGACAGATTCCTTATCGCTTGTGCCACCACACCAGACCCATTGATCTACTTCTTTTCATTTTTCTTTTTGCTTCTTTTTCAAAGAGTAACTGACCAGATACCTAAGGCTCTATCTCTGGATTCATCTCTGGATGTGTATGGATTCTGGATGAGTATCTCTGGATACTCATCTGAATGACGGTGTGTCTTTTTTCCAGTACCATACTGTTTTAATGATCACCACTTTTTAGTACAGTTTGAAGTTTGGGAAGTGATCTTCCATCTTCTTTTTCCTGAGGATTGCTTTTTCTGTTAGGGAGAGTTGGGAACATGGGGGAAATTACTGTTCCATATGAATTTCAGGAGTGGTTGTCTATATCTTTAGAAAATGTCATAACTAAACTTACAGGGATTGCATTCAATATGTATAATATTTACGGAATGTTGCCATTGTAATTTTCCCAGTTTATTTATCTCAACATGAGGAGAGGGAAGGAAAAAAAAGTGTCTGCCATAAAGGCAGGACAAGGGCAGGAAGAAAACGGGTTATTGGTTGAATGAAGTGGACACTGGTAAAGGGATTGTTGTTAGAGCATTGTATATCTGAAACTCAATCATGAATAACTTTGTAACTCTGAATTCATGGTGATTCAATTAAAAAAAGTTAAGAGAAACAAATAATGTGAAAGATATTAGAAGAGACTGTACTTACTAGCTAATTCTAAGGTTTTTTTGTTTGTTTGTTTTTTGTTTTTGTTTTCGGGCCACACCCGTTTGAGCTCAGGGGTTACTCCTGGCTATGTGCTCAGAAATCACCCCTGGCTTGGGGGGACCATATGGGACGCCAGGGGATCGAACCGCAGTCCGTTCCTTGGCTAGCGCTTGTAAGGCAGACACCTTACCTCTAGCGCCACCTTCCCGGCCCAAGTTATTTTTTTAAATGTTCAGATTTCTTGTCAAACTTCAAACTATTGCTTTTATAGGGAATTGTGTGTGTGTGTGTGTGTGTGTGTGTGTGTGTGTGTGTGTGTGCGCGCGCACATCTAAGTGAAGGTCCAAGAAATGATTTATTGCCCAGAAGGGGGGGAGTGTCTTGTTTTGTTTTGTTTGGGGGTCACAACCGTCGGTGCTCAGGGTTTACTCCTGGCTCTGCGCTCAGAAATCACTCCTGGCAGGCTCGGGGGACCATATGGGATGCTCTGAATCAAACCCGGGTCTGTCCTGGGGTGGCCACGTGAAAGGCAAACCCCGTTCCTCTGTGCTATTTCTGTGCTGTCTCTACAGCCCCCAAGAAACTTATCTCCTAACAAATTGTGGCCACCACATATCTTGCCAACTGTCCTTCATTCAATAATTCTTAGATACTGGAATCCCAGTGACAGAATAAAACAGCTGGGTAGCCTTCAGATAGCTCCTTGGGAAAAGGATGAGGCTACCCTAATGCTAATGAATTCCCCAGCTCTGGGCATTTAAGTCTTTGGTTCCAAATCACTTTAACACTACTCTGCTGGGAGAATTGGCTGTGACTGGTTGGCTGCATAAAATGGCAGGGTGAGGGTGGGGGTGATGAGCAGAGGGGCTGAGCACAACTAATATTAGGAGGGAAAGTAGCACATTGAACAGTTCACTCATTTCCTGTGTTGAGCTAGTCTGCCTCCTTAAGCTTAGAAGGAACTAGCTAGGAATGGGATGGAATGATAAAGGATTAGCAGGAGAGGAAGAGAAAAACGTAAAGTCGCCATTAAAGACCAACTCGAGAATATGGTTTTGTTCACATTTTTTAAATGGTGTCTTTTTTTTTTTTTTTTACCCAAATGATTGTTTTCTTAAGTGGAAAAATAAAGGTAATGAGGAAACTTCTTTACACAGTTTAATTTAGTTTCTTTATTTGGGGGGGGCACACCCAGTGACGCTCAGGGGTTACTCCTGGCTATGCGCTCAGAAATTGCTCCTGGCCCAGGGGGCAATATGGGACACCACGGATCGAATCCAGGTTCGTCCTGGGTCAGCTGCATGGAAAGCAAACGCTCTACCTCTGTGCTATCGCTCCAGCCCTTTTTCATTACTTCTTACCAACTTCTTTGTGACAGATATTTAGTAGTTGTTTTGATTAATTCATTTCTCTTTGCTCTTCTTTAAAGTTTGAGAGTTGACAACTTTGAATGAATCTACCAGCTTATTAGGGTTATATCTTATTAACAACCCACTTACTTGCTCTGTTGTATCTCCTTTCCTATTCATCTTCAGTTTTGATTTTCTAGCTATTTCCTTACAAACCATTGGATTTTATATCTGTATATATGTACATATATAGTATATGTGGGTGTATATATATTTAAGTAAATTTTATTATTATACTAATGAGATATTTGGTTATCATATTAATGTCATTCTCATGATTATCATAACTTTCATATTAATATATTATCTATTCTCATTAATATTATCCAGTTGACCTTAATTACTTACCAATAAATATTTCATATTTTGTAATTTAGTCTAGTATGTTTTACCTTACTTAGTTCTATCAGCAAAATACTGTCAAATGCTGTCAGATCCAGGTGCTATACCAGTCCTACTTTATATTTTATACGTGTTCTCAATTTATAACATACCTATAAGATAAATATTGTTTTCATGTTACATTGTTTCACTTTACTTAATAAATGAGCTTGCATGCAAGAGGCTGGAGTGCTCCCCAGCACTCCAGCTTCTCTGAGCATCACCCAGGGCAATCCTTGAGTAATCGAGCAGGAGTAACCCTGAGCACTGTTAGATATGGCCTAGGAAAGAAAGGGGCAGGAATGGGTGGAAAGGAAGGAAAGAGACAGATTTTGTAAGTAGACTCAAGTTTTCACTAAACAATATAATGCAACATTTTGAGTAAGTGCTCAGACTCTAGGTGCAGTTTTGCTTAGTTCAAATTCCATTTGGTTACATACTGTTTATATCACACTGACAATTCCTTACCATTTCTGTGCTTTAGTTTCATCCATAAAATGGAAACAAGAAGTGTCACTTCATAGGATCAGCAGTAAATTATGATTATGTAAATCTGCAGCTTTTAAAATAGTGTCTGATATAAGTGCTATTATGAGGTATTTTATTAAGATACTTAAGATATTACACTTAAGACTATAATTGAATTCAAATCCAAGTTTTTATATGATAAATTTGTGTTTTTAACACTGCAAAAAATTAAATGTGTGTATACTGCATTATTGCAAAAGTTCAGTTAAATGTAGAGAAAACTGAATTCAGTCAAATATAAAAAGATAGGATATATCCCACCCAGGTGACTTTTATCCTAGCGTGTATAATTGGCTCACTGTTCAAAAATCAGCGAATGGAATTCAGCATGCTAATTAACAAATAAGAAAATACAAATCATATCAACATGTGTAGAAGGAATTTTTGACTAAATTCAACATCCATCATGGTAAAACTACCCATCAGATTAGCTATATATGGAAATTGCCACAATCAATTGCTATCATATTTAATGGTGAAAGACTGAGTATTTCCTCTTAAGATCAGAAATTAGGTAAAGATTATCTACTATGTATAAAACATATAATTTGTTTCTTGATTTAGAATAAATGTCAAAAAATTAATTTTTTTTTTGTTTTGGAGGCTATACCTAGTGATGCTCAGAAATTCCTCCTGGCAGTGCTCAGGGGACCATACGGATGCTGGGTTTGAACCTGGGTTGAACAGATGCAAATCAAGTGCCCTACCCACTGTATTATTACTCTGGCCCTAAGCTCAGTACTTTTCTTAGAAAAAATAAAATAGGAGGAGGGAGAACTGGCCCTGCAAAGCATCACCAGGTGTGGCCCTAAACCAAAATTTGTTTAAAATTTAAAAAAAGAGGTGCCGGAGAGATAGCATGGAGGTAAGGTGTTTGCCTTTCATGCAGAATGACGGTGGTTCAAATCCCCGCATCCCATATGGTCCCCAGAGCCTGCCAGGAGCGATTTCTGAGCATGGAGCCAGGAGTAACCCTTGAGCGCTGCTGGGTGTGACCCAAAAACAAAAACAAAAACAAAAAAAGAAAGATAAAGAAAAGAAGTGAGGGGCTAGAGAGATAGGAAAATGTATAAGTTGTTAATTGCTTTGCATGCAGCCAACCTGAGTTTGATCCTGGTATCCCATCAAAAGTGGTCCTGCATAGAGCTAGGAAGAAATCCTGTCACATCCAGGTTTGGCCTAAAAACTAAGTAGGAAAAAAAAAAAGACAAAAAACTTGGGTTCGTATGAAAAAACATGTGCAGAAATGGTGAAGAATTTTAAATGCTCTTTAGTTAGAAATTGGGTAAAAGAATTATGGTATATCCACTCAGTGGAATGCTATTCAGCAATAAGGAACAATTTTGTTTTCTTACACATGAAATAAAATTGGTAACTCTCAAATGCAATATACTAAGCAAAAGAAGCTACTTTCAGGATTACATCCTGTATGATTTTATATACGTGACATACTGGAAAAGGCAAACTTTTTTTTTTGGGGGGGGGGGGTCATACCTGGCAGTGCTCAGGGGTTGTTCCTGGCTTTATGCTAAGAAATTGCTCCTGGCAGACTTGGGAGACCATATGGGATGCCAGGATTCAAACCACCATCCTTTTGCATGGAAGGCAAACACCTTACCTCCATGCTCTCTCTCTGGCCCCATGAAAAGGCAAACTTTTAAGAAGAGAGCAGAGCAGTAATTAAAGAAGTGGGAAAGAAGGGAAAGAAAGGTCTAACTGGGGCCGGAGAGATAGCATGGAGGTAAGGCATTTACCTTTCATGCAGAAGGTCATCGGTTCGAATCCCGGCGTCCCATATGGTCCCCTGTGCATGCCAGGAGCAATTTCTGAGCACGGAGCCAGGAAAAACCCCTGAGCACTGCCAGGTGTGACCCAAAAACCACAAAAAAAAAAAAAAAAAAAAGAAAGGTCTAACTAAAAAGACTGTTAGAATAGTGCTAATCCTGTTGGTGAGGGTAGTAACATGGTGTTACATGCAGATGTTAAAAATTACAGACTATAAGCATTAAAAATGTGAATTTTAATATGTATAAGATTAAAGTACTTCTCATAAGCATTTTTCAAAGCTGATTTAATTATGCATTTCATGTTGTGCATTTCATTTCTAAAATTTTCACCACCTAAAACAAAGATTGTATAAAAATTAAGTGTTTGAAGAATGGAGAACACTTAGGTGTTCTAATTAGAAAAAAAATCATGCTTTTAAGTATGGAAATACAATAAACTAATTTACTTTCATTTTTTGCAGATAATTATATCTCTTTTCTTGCCTGTATTAGCTTACTAATTGTACTTAATAGTAATGAATAGCTTCTGGTCACAAGTTAGTAAAAAGTTCCTTTTTATATCTGTTTTTCTGTCACGTCAGTTTGTGTGTATATATATATATATATATATATATATATATATAATCTCCATCTTTGCCTTTTCCCTCAGCATTTTATTCTTCTTTCTCGATAAGAAGGAGCTTGATGAATCTAAGTAGAGAAAAAGATGTCTGTTTTAGCGTCCTCTATGAATTTGTTGCACTAAAGATTTCATTACAAATTATTTTTGGGCTCGTAAAAGCCATTCATGTTGTATTAATTGTGATCATTTCGAATTTAATAAATAACAAGCTTTATCTTAACATTATATACCACTTATGGTATTTGGATTGAATGGCTAGATTTTAGCACGTTGCTGTAGATGACAATAGATGTTGTCAGATTAAATTAAAATTGATATTCTCTCATTGTTCATCTCTGGTACATGTGCAGTTTCCTCAGCACCTGAGAACCTTTCAAAGGCGGTATGCTCTGTCAATACCTTACCTGACAGTCATTTGTATCTGTAAACTGAGCACTTGGCACCTGCTGGTCTCTGTTGCATTGGAATTAGCAGGGAGCCAGAATGGGTGTACAATGAAGTTATTGGTTGGTACATCTCAGTGGGAGTTATTAAGGAAAGAAACAACATTTTCAGGGACTCAAGAGAAGAAAGAAAAGAAGAAACGTTAATATTAACCCAAGACAGCTACTCTTTACAACCAAAAACGTAATGATTCTTAAGAGTCCATCAATCCTCCTGAAAGCATTCAAATTCTTTTAAATCTGCATTTTAATTCTTGTCACAGATATGAAAAGCAGAAGGCCTCTGGTTTAAGCACATAATGAAGTTTCAAGGTATCAAGGTCTCAGTCAAGGAAATTCATTTGAGCAGAAATTGAAGTAATGGGGAAGTACTCCATTTCTGCAGGAATACTAGCTATTAGTCAAGAGTATTTTTCTTATCAAAGTATCAAAGCACGTTTTATTTGGTTTTGAGCCACCCTTGGCAGTGTGGGGGTTTACTCCTAACTCTGTGCCATTGGTACAAAATTGATGGTGCCAGGGCTGGAACCCAGGCCTTCTGCACAAGAGCATGCTGTCAGCCACTGAGTAAGTTTCCTCTCTGGTCCCTCAAAACAGTGTTGTTAGTAAAAGATAAATATGCTCCAAGAATTTAATAAACAGAAGAGGAGGAATGGACCAGGGATGTAGCTTAGCAGTACCCCGTATGCTTTGCATGCATAAGCCATTGAGGTTAGTCCCTGGCACTGTAATAATTACCCCCCAAATTAAATAGGTAGATAACAGCAAAATTAATGTTTTGTAATTAGAATTAGAACACTCTGTCAAGAGTTTTTATTCTCTAGCCTAAGATTTCTTTATCAATTATAATTCATGGTGTTCATTTTAAGAAAAAGGCTCTTAGCTCAGGGTATTCTTTTCTGTAGTGGTGCTCACCTACATGCAATACAGTTGCTTCTACTGATTGATAATGAAGGCAATGAAGTCAGTATAAAGTGAGTTGTGTTGCTTCATATGTTATTTCCTCAGGCTAATTTAAAGCCATCAAGAAAAACTTTTCTCCACTAAAGGAGTGCCTTTTGTTATATGCCTTCAACTTTTAAGCCATTAATCCTTAACACCCTTTTCTCCTTAGTGCATTTTGTAGAACCAGAGTTTTTCAAGTTGCTTATTTTCATTAGGGAAATATATATAAATGCCCAGTTATAAGGATGGTTAAGTTTTAGGACAGTATCTTTAGTGATGCTTTTTGCATTTGGTGCACCAATGAAACTGCACGTGCAAATGAAGAGGCTGCAAGGAAATTTTTCCGTGTTTAAGAAAAATATAAAAAGGCTAAGCCAGGGACATAACTCAAAGGGCTGAGCAAATGCTTTGCATGTTGGAGGCTCTGGTTTGATCCCTGGTACTGCACTCTACAGAGAGTAGCCCCCTAGCACCAGAGGGTCTGCCCATTCCACCACTCCCCCCAAAAATCCTTACCTTTACCCTGGTTTTAAAACGGTTTCTACTGGCAGTGAATGCTCTCATGGACTTTAATTTCACAGAAGCAAAGGCGCTCTAGTGAGATCTTTTTTGGGGTTGGAGTAGGGGCCATACCGGTGGTTCATGGGTTTCTACTGGCACTCAGAAATCACTCCTGACAGGCTTGGGGGAACCATATGGGATACCGGGGATCAAACCTGGGCCAGCAAGTCAAATGCCCTACCTGGTGTGCTATCGCTCCAGCCCCTCTAGTGAGATCTTGATACCTTGAAACTTCATTATGTATTTAAATAAGAAGCTTCTGCTTTTCATATTTGTGACAAGAATTAAAATGCAGGTTATGGGGCATAAACCCTTGCACTGGCTGAAGTGACAGAACTATGCTTTTTCTTCCAGGCTTTCACTACTTCCAGGCTTTACTACTTTGTAACAGAGCCCTCAACTTTTAAGTTGTTAGTTCTTAATACCTTTATCTAATTAGTGCTATTGGTAGAACCAAAGTTTTCAAGTTTCATATTTTAATTAGGTAAAATATATAAATGCCCAATTATAAGGATGGTTAAGTTTTAGGACAGTATCTTCAACTATGCTAATGTGTCTCTTAAAGATAATAAATGTTTAAAAATTTCTGTGATATAAGTGCCAGAAAAGAATGCCAAACTGCATCTCAGACTCAGGGATCACTCCTGCCAGTGTGTGTGTATGGGCAGGGGATCAAACCAGGATTGTTTGCATATATTTTGAGTTTTAAATATAAAGATTAGAGTGATATAAAAGTGTTCAACATGTGAGTGGCCTAATAAGTTACTATGATAGTGTGGTGGAATTATATATATCTTTTTTTTTTTTCCTTTTTCTGGTTTTGTTTTTGGTACGCTGTGTATAGTGGTCTCTCCTAGCATTGCTCAGTGGACCATATGGGATGCTGGGGTTCCAATTGATGTCTCAGCTGCAGCTATGTTAAGTTAAAGACAAATTCTTTAACATAAGCACTAAGCTCTCTGGCCTGATAGACATATTTTTACACATTTTTTTTTAAGTTGTAAAGTTGGTCAAAGTGAAATAAGTCCATTTAAATAGCATCACCTAAAGTTTTACTTGACATTGTTTTTAGAATTCCTGGGAAACTCAAGCAGTTTGTGTTTGACTTACATTCTGGAAAACTGCACAGAGAATTTCATCATGGTCCTGAACCAACTGATAAAGCCCCAGGAGAAGAGGTAAGACTTTGTTTTTCAGTAACAGCTCTTCTTTTTTTTTTTTTTTTTTTTAGTCCATGATAAGAAAATCTGTTCTCTTATATGGAGCTGAGTTCCTTATCTTCAGTATACTTGTAAAGATATCCTGAATAGGATGGAGGAGAGGAGATAGCTCAAAAGACTGGAAATATATTTTGCATGAATACCTAGGCTTGACCCCAACTCCTAATTCTCCCAGAAGCAACCCCTTAGCATCACTAGGGTATGAACTAAGAACAAATAAAAATATGAACGTGAGGCCCAAGCAATAGAGTACTTGCCTTGCACATGAACAACCTAAGTTTGATACCCATACCCTATATGATTTCTTTAGCCTTCCAGAAGTGGTTTTTGAACAAGAGTCAGGAGTAAGTCCTGAGCACTGCCAGGTGTGACCCCAAACCAAAACCAAAACAACAAAATAATGTGGACAAATTCTAGAAAAAAAATATTTTTTGAGGGGTGGAGGCAAACTCATCTGTGCTCAGGGATCACTCCTGGTGGATTCGGGAGCTCACATAGGATGCCTTGGATTGAACCCAGGTCAGTTGCATGCAAGGCAAATGTATTACTCACTGTATTGTTACTCTGGCCCAAGACAATACACAGATTATATATTCCTTTTAATTAAAAAAAATACTTAGAGAATTGCAAGATAGTTACATTATAATTTTTGTGGGGTTTTTGTGTTTGTTTTTGGTCATACCCTGTAATGCTCAGGGGCTACTCTTGGCTCTGCACTCAGGAATCAAAACCTGGTGGTATTGAGAGGACCATATAGGATGACAGGGATAACACCTGGGTCAGCTCTGTGCAAGGCCTTACCTGCCTTGCCCACTGTTCCAGTCCTACATTATAATTTCTTGATCTTCTAAACTGATGAAGTTCATCAAATAGAAGTAGAATGTAAGGAAATCAATAGATTCCATTAATTGTTGACGTCTTCCTCTGTGGCTGGGAGATTAGTTATACTATAAAAAAAATGATAGAGTTCTTTTGGTAAACTCTCTTTGAAGTTCTCACCAGTGGAACACCCATAATGTTCAAAATTTAGGACTTAATGCAGCTTTTTATTTACGATTTAGAATGCGAGAACTAGGGATAGTACTGTGGATAGGGCACTTGCCTTGCTTGCACTGACGCAGGTTTGGTCTCCAGGGTCCGATATAGTCCCCCAAGCACTGTCAAGCATAAGCCCTAACCTTCTGGGTGTGTCTCTAAAACAAAGCAAAAAATGATTTAGAATGTTTTACAGTTACTTATCAAAAATTTATATTAGTTGGAGCCAAAGAGATAGTACTAGGGTCAAGGTCTTGCTTGCACACTACCAACACCAGTTCAATCTCCGGCAGCACATGTGGTCTCCTGAGAGCTCCAGAAACACACACACACACACACACACACACACACACACACACACACACACACACGCGCGCGCGCACGCACGCAGTCATGAGTCACTGTGCAGGGAAGCAGGACATTATAAAATGGGGCATTTGTAGATGTCTTGCTTCTTGCTAGCGCTGCTTTCTATACTGAATGGTAGTGCCTGAGATACTATATCGGGTTTTCATGTTTGCTTTGAAAGGTTCATGTGAAGATAAAAGACAGTAAACAGCCTTTTCTTTGAATTTCGAAGTAATTCTAATTTCCTTTGTGTATTTTTGTCAACTTTTACTGCAAGAGTGAAACGCTATAGAATTAATTTCTGAAGTGCTTTCTTGTTTGTGCCAACTAAGATTTTTTTTTGGCATCCTGGTAATTGTTAGTAAAACAGCTACAAATAGTTGTTAGCAAGACAGTTACAAATAGTAGGTACCTTACATTCACTTATGTGTCAGTTGTAAGAGCAAAGACATTAGGGAACCTTAGTCCAGGACTGTGTTACCTCTAGAACAGTTTGTAGAAAATATCCAAGTATTAGGTGTTTTGTTTTCTCCCCACCATACCTCAGGGACAGTATTTAATGGTTCTGTGGCAAACCTGTCCCAGACAATCTTAAAGATATTTGAATGGGAAAAAGCAAGATTTCAAGCTTATTGAAATATCATAATACCATAAAATATGTTGATTTTAAATATTTTATTTCAATATTTTATCTAAAAATAAAAACATTTTATTCTTTCTCTCATAGGAAGTTCAAGATGTAGCAAGCAGACCGCCAGAGAGCTCCTTCCAGAAGCTAGCACCCAGTGAATATAGGTATACTTTATTGAGAGATCGAGATGAGCTTTAAAAACTTGAAAAACAATTTGCAAGCCTTTTAAACAGCAACATCATTGTATGTGGTGGAAATAGTAAACCTATATTTTCATAATTCTATGTGTATTTTTATTTTGAATAAACTGAAAGAAGTTTTGGGTTTTAAATTTTTCTCTCCCTCTGACTCAGAATGCATTGTCATTAATATAGGTTCATTTAAAAAAAATCTGCTGGGTTAAAAAAAAATTGAGATACCTCTCTATGCTGTCTTTTAAATTCTGTCATTTAAATTTTTTTTAGAAATCAAGTGAAAGGTGACATTGCCAGAAACATACCATTAACTTGCACTACCAGGTTAGGGAGGATTTTTTGATGTTCCTATGTACATTTTCTTCTCTACCCTCCCTCCCCCTTTATATATAACATTCTGTAGGTACTTATCATAGCTCTCAAAGCCAAGGGATATTCTAAATACTTGGGTGGGGAATAAATTAAAATTTTCACACTGTGTTGTGTTGTACTGATTAATCAGGTACTGCTTATGAAATTTTCATAGTAGGTTTAGTTTTTTTGTTTTGTTTTTAGTTACATTGATTATTAATGTGTAATTTAAACATACTATGAAGAGGAGAGCCATAAGCTAGAACATTTGGCAGGAATTGTCCTTATGAGTTAAGAAAAGAAAATGAAGTGTTGTTAAATTGCTCTGTGTTTGTCTGACAAAGTAGCATATGGATAGTATTTAGAATTTGAATTATATATAAATCTGAGAAAGAGAGATACTGTGGAGTAGGTCAGTATTGAATGAGCTGACTTTCAAGGCTCTCCTATCATGCTATTCAATTTCCAAAGAGAAAAACCAGCAGAGTAATGGTATTTCAAGAATTCTAATTTTTTTTGTCTTGTAGTGTCTTGTTATAGCTATGTAGATGAAAAACAATAAGGCACATACGTTATTAAGTTTTTTCATTGTCAATGTTAGAGAACCCTACCCTCTCTAGATGTCCTGGTTTCCTGGGCCTGCTCAGTACAGTCTAATGGGTCCTTGTGCCAGGCCTCAATACTGCCAGGGAATCAAACCAAGGGAGAGGACCCTCCATGTCATATATCAGGAAGCCCAATGCCAGAGGAAAGACAGCTTCATAATTGGCTTTCCTCTGGGCCTGGGTCGGTGCTATAGGCCAAGAGTCATTTTATACTTGGAGTCTAAGTCAATCCCAGTTTGGGGAAAGATTATTTTTAAGCTTAAAAAGGCTGACATGTGCCATTATATGTAGTATGTAATATATGTAACATCTTCCAATTCTTTTAAAATAAAGTGAATATTTATAATGGATATTTAATGATTGTTATTTTTAAAAAACCAACCTAGAATTCGTAGTTATGCATGACTCACACCTCATTTAATTAAAAACAATGTTAATTATGTAACAAGGGGCATGTTTAGTATATTTTTTCAGATTAGCTAGAACAGCAGAACAGAGTTTCCTAAAGACTGGCCCTTAATTTTCTTTTATTTGTTTTGAATCAATAATGAAATCTAAGGATTGTAGTCTTCTGGACCAATCACTGAAGATGAACCAAATCTAATGAATGAATCTGAAGTAATCAAGACAAAAGTTTACAAACATTCAACAAGTTTATAAACTAAACCAAATTAGCACAAGCAATTAATTGCAATAAATTTTTATTTTACAATTGGCCTAAAAAGAGGAAGAAAAATCTTATCTCATGGGCTGGGTTAGTTGCAGAGAAATTAATGAGGGTAGTGATACAGAAGGCCTCAAAGAGCATGTGTTTAATGCGAGCTAATATGATGTGGCTTTGAGGTTGCAATAGTTAGCATTAATGCTTATTGAGACTTAGGCCCTAGACCTGCCACAGTCATTCTCATCTAGACTATAAAGCTATTCAGGACAGAAATACTAAGCTTTGTGACTGTCTCCACTGTCACTTTTAGACACTTGGTTCATCATCAAAAGTTACTGAATGAAATTCACAGCACCCTTGGGAATTTTCCTATTGGTCTCTATTCTAGGCCCCAAGGTGTCCTCTCATTAAAAACAGAGGCTGGAACAATAGTACAGCAAGTAGGGTGTAATTCCTGAGTGCAGAGCCAGGAGTAACCTCTGAGCATTTTCAGGTGTGGCCCTGAAACAGCAACCACAAAAGCAAAACCCCAATCATAAATAAGCTTAAGGGCATTCCATGAAGAGACTGCAAAGACTGTACATTTTAAAACATACTGCTAAAATTTGGTGGAGACATGGATCTGAAAGCAATCTTTAGATTTTTGAAGAGCTATCTGGATCCCAGAGATCCAACTTGAATGGGAAGTCATGGATTGCCATATTTCAGTGTGACATTCATTTAGTGCAATTTTATTAGCACTGTACTATGTGATGGGTACAAAAGTGAATAAAGAATAATTTTTCTCCTGGAGTTGCTTACAGTCTAGTTGGAAAGACAGATGTAAACAATGAGTATAATAGTTGCTGTAGCTGTTAAGATGAAAGGAAATAGTTTAATGGGCATAAAGCAGCAATTAGTCACAAATATTTCAGTAAGACTATTATTATGAGTCTTTAAAAAGATAATAGGTATTCATCAGGTGATAGGGATCTAGGTGGAAGAAATCATCTGAGCAGAGATAGGAAATAGCAGACTGCATTAGAGAAACTTCTTTTTCTAGGATTAGTGCTGGGGGTAGGGATATGGAGACCTATGTTTTGGAAAATGAGAAAGAAGTTAGAAAAATAAAATTGATTATACAGGACCTTGTGTTAAGATATTTGTATCTTTGAGGCAGTAAAGCTCCATCAACAATTTTTTTTTTTTTTTTTTTTGGTTTTTTGGGTCACACCTGGCAGTGCTCAGGGGTTATTCCTGGCTCCAGGCTCAGAAATTGCTCCTGGCAGGCACAGGGGACCATATGGGGCGCCGGGATTCGAACCGATGACCTCCTGCATGAAAGGCAAACGCCTTACCTCCATGCTATCTCTCCGGCCCCTCCATCAACAAATTTTAAGCATGGAATTGTTTTCATATCTGAGAAAGAATATTGTGGGAGCAGGTAAAAGGTGTGATGAAGTGTCTGCAGAGGAGAGACTGACCAGCACTAAGACAGAGAGGAGAGAGAAACAGATCAAAAGAGATCTGTAAAGGCTTTTTTTTTTTTTGCTTTTTTGAGTCACACCCGGCTGCGCTCAGGGGGTTGTCCTGGCTCTACAATCAGAAATCACCCGTGGCAGGCTCGGGGGATCATATGGGATGCCGGGATTCGAACCACCATCCTTCTGCATGCAAGGCAAATGCCCTACCTTCATGCTATCTCTCTGCCCCTGTAGAGGCATTTTTCATTGGGTTTTTTTCCTAGTTAGTTTTAGAAAAAACTTCCAGACATCTAGAACTCATGGTTTAGACTTTCTGCCCTCTCCTCCAGGAATTGAGAATATTGCATTTGGAATTCTTGTTTTGCCAGTCTACCCAGAGCCTCAGGTTCCTTGGCCTTGAGAAGTGGAAGTAAGATGAGACAATGAACACAGTTGAGTAACTATCAAAGTCAGAAACAGGTCTTTCTGCTTCTCAGCCTGATACATTTCCTAGTTTGTCAGAAATTATGTCAGCAGTGAGTGACCATAAAGGGATGAAACTATCTGTAGATGAAATTCTTAACTTTTGGAGGGAAGGAAGTGGTGGTAGTTAAATGAACCTCAGGAGCTAACTAGGGATCTAAAAGCCATCTCAGAGAGCTCTCTGATAAAGTTAGATTGTCAGATTATGTTGAAATGCAAAACTGCCATAATAAAGGCTAACAAAATGATGACAAACTTAAAGCTGTATTTGAAATGCTAAAGCTCAGAATAAGCTGAAATGTGCAGAAAAAGTTAAGGTTGCCAAGAAGGTGAAATAACTAGAGACAGAAAGAATGAGTACAAGAGAATAGGAAAATATTAAGTGGGGAAAACCAGAATGACTCCTTTCCCCTTCTTCTAATAAGAAATATAATCTAGTTAGAAAAAAAAAAAAAGACAAAATTCCAAAAATGAGAGGCAAAATATCTTACGAACTTATGTAATTTGGGAGCTCTTAGGTGCAAATGTTTGTTTCCCAGAGAGCTGCTAGATGTTACAAATGCTTTTTGTTTGTAGCTATTATGAATTTTTGAGAAATCATTGAAGATATAGGGTGAGACTAGACTAGATATGGATAGTAGTATTCCTATTATTTAAGAAATCAGTTAATGCCTAGCTATTTTTCTCAACAGCTCATGAACCAAACTGAAATGTCAGTTCTTTATATCTGGAGGATATTTAAATAGAAATAAAGAATTAAAAATCACTTTTTAAACCCAATATTTAAAGACCAGAAGACAATAAGTGTTTCTGAACTTAAATTGTTTAATGCTGCTTATTAACTGTTTTATGTGTTCATGAAAGCAGGTTAAATAGGATCTCTGCGTGGCAACTGTTTTTTAGCTGTGTTTGAACTTTTGTATGTATTTCCAAGTAATAAAACTATATTTCTAAAATATTTCTATATTTGAGACTGTTTGCTAATTTACTTTGTCATAAACTTTTATGTCATAGCCCATATTGTGAACATTTTGCTCAGTACCCATATGACTATAGTCACAAGCTTTTCTGATATTAATGTTATTTTTGAGAATATTGCATTATACTTGGGAAACTTTTTGAAACATTGTGTGGGCAACTCAAGCCTCACTTCAGTTTGATGCAGCACATCTGCTTGTCAAGGAATCATGGTATGTACAGAAAATCTCCAGACAGAATTGAGGATCTGAATATCATATCAAAGAAATCTGTAAAGTCTGGTTTAAGTTTTTTTAGGATCCCATAGCCAGAGAAATTATAGGGTCACTTGACACAAAGGTTTGGGAGCACTTGAATAATAGATAAAATGCAGCCTACAAATTATTCCTCTAAAATGTCCCTTTCTTCTCTTCATCTTGCTTAATAAATTCTTTCTATCCTACATTACTTTTCAAGAGAATTGTCTCCTCTGTGGTCCCAGAACTCTTTATGTGTAAGACCAGAGTTTTTCAACCTTTGAAAAGCTACAAGGCCTTCTGTGCCTATATCCCCCATCCCCTAGCATTCCCTCCCCTCGCACACAATACAGTTGCCCCCCTAATCTTACATTGTGCTTCTCCTTTTATGCAATTTTCACCTGTGAACCTCTTGGAATATCCTCGAGTCATTTGTCCCTGGAGTTAAGAAACAATGGCTTAAGAGTTACAATCTAGGGGGCCAGAGTGGTAGTTTGCCTTGCATACGGCTGACCAAGGATGGACCTGGGTTCGATCCCCAGCATCCAGGTAGTCCCCTGAGCCAGGAGTGATTTCTGAGTGCAGAGCCAGGATTAACCCCTGAGTGTCATAGGGTGTGTCTCCCCCCCAAAAAAAAGAATGTTACAATCTAATAAACAAAACTGTGAATATTATGTTTTTACCTATCTCTATGTAAGTGCCCTGTAAGCAGGTCTCCTCTTCATATTCTCAGAAACAGTCTGAAGATGATCACTAAAGCTCTGATTTAAAAAAACCCAATTATGTCAAAATAAATAGATAATAAAGGAAGGGACAGAGGCCAAGAAAGCATCTCCCTAATGGAATGGATCCATGGGCCTCAACTGTGACTCCCATTGATCTACGTGATGAGGCTTGTAGTCACGAAAGAATCAAGTGACCCTATAATTTCTCTGGCTATGGGATCCTAAAAAAAAAACTTAAGCCAGATTTTACAGATTTCTTTAAAACGATAATCAAATCCTCAATTCTGTCTGGAGATTTCCTGTATATACCATGATTCCTGACAGGCAGATCTGACTTTTCAATCAGCCTGGTGGTTGAGTCAGGTAATGGAACCATTTGTGGCTTACAAAATACGCTTACCATTCATCAAACACTAGCTATCTACTCTAGCTAGGATTGGGTGGACTGTAAACTGCCCCTACTATTATGGAACTCATATACAGTGATTAGTTAAGGTGTGTGCCTTGCTTGAGGATGAACTCTGATTTGATCCTGGTATCACAATTCTTCAAGCACTATCAGATGGATCCCTGAGCACAGAGCCAGGAGTAAGCCCTGGGTACCACTGAATGTGGCCCTTTCAACAACAACCAAAAAAAAAAAAAATGAGAAAAGGAGTAAAATGAGTATGGGGGCCGGCGAGGTGGCGCTAGAGGTAAGGTGTCCGCCTTGCAAGCGCTAGCCAAGGAAGGACCGCGGTTCGATCCCCCGGCGTCCCATATGGTCCCCCAAGCCAGGGGCGATTTCTGAGCGTGTAGCCAGGAGTAACCCCTGAGCATCAAACTGATGTGGCCCGAAAAAAACAAAAACAAAAAAGTAAAAAGTATATAGGTGATTGTGATAAAAGGCTGTAAGTGCTATAAATTAACCATTGGGAGCATGAAAGTTATGTCTCCAAGGACAGCCTTCGGACACAGAGAGCTTCCTACAGGAAGCCTTTTCTTGGCTGGGAACAGAAAGAGCCACACTTTCCTATTTTCTTTTTCTTTTTTTGATTTTTGGGTCACACCCGGCAGCGCTCAGGTGTTACTCCTGGCTGTATGCTCAGAAATGGCTCCTGGCAGGCTTGGGGGACCA
Source organism: Suncus etruscus (assembly GCF_024139225.1). Lineage (NCBI taxonomy): Eukaryota > Metazoa > Chordata > Mammalia > Eulipotyphla > Soricidae > Suncus > Suncus etruscus. The sequence goes on along the minus strand of NC_064848.1, from coordinate 72,306,737 downwards.
TATGGGATGTCGGGGTTCGAACCAATGACCTGCATGAAAGGCAAAAGCCTTACCTCCAAGCTTTCTCTCCAGCCCGAGCCACAGTTTTCTAACACATCAGACATCCCCACCCCTAGCCCCTGTGTAAGTGATAATTGTAAAGGTAGTCCTTATCGTCTGTTAATATCTCACTGTAATAACAGTATGACTTGAATCGTTTGTCCCAACTCCAGCCCTTGAGCATTTAGGTTAAAGATCTTGTATTTGTTTATCCGTGGTCCTTTGTTTTTGACGTATTGAAAATAAGATAGCATTAAGAAATATTTTTAGTGCTCACTTTGGCAGCACATACTAAAATTAGAACGTTATAGAAATTAACATGGCACCTGTGCATGAATGACATGCAAATTCATGAAGTGTTCTGTAATTATATATGTATGTATGTAAATATATATATTTCTTTTTCAAGTGCTGGGGGGGGGGCGGAGAGATAGCATGGAGGTAAGGTGTTTGCCTTTCATGCAGAAGGTCATTGATTGGAATCCTGGCGTCCCATATGGTCCCCTGAGCCTGCCAGGAGCGATTTCTGAGCATAGAGCCTGGAGTAACCCCTGAGCGATGCCGGGTGTGGACCAAAAATCAAGTGCTGGAGGGATAATGCAGCAGGTAGGGTGCTTGCCTTGCACATGGCCAACCTAGGTTCAACCCCAGCATCCTATATGGTTCCCCAAGCTTCTTTAGGAGTGGTCTTTGAGTGTAGAGCCAGGACTAAGCTGTGAGCACTGGTGGGTGTGACCCCAACACACACACACACACACACACACACACACACACACACACACACACACACACGTACGTGCACACACGCACCACACTTTTTCACCAGGACAATGGAGACTATCACAAGAATTGACATATGTGGTTACTGATAAAATCATAAAAGCATTTTCATGTGTGGATATTCTTTTTTATTTGGCAGTAGAGCCAGGCACCAAACCCAAAACACCATTTACTCTGCTGTTCCACATCCTGGAGAGTACTTTCTCCTCCCTTTCTTTTAGTGCTTGTGATGTTGGGAGTCACACCCTTGTGTGTCCAGTGTGGTGCATGTGCAATTGCATAGAGTAGAGATTACAGTACAAATGTCTATACCCAGTGTTCAGGATTGAACTCTCATTCTCCTGCATGCTAGACAAGTATTTTACACTGAGTCCATCCCCGGGTCTTGTGTTATCATTCTAAATCGAGATGAAAAACATTTCATTTTACCTATGAGGCAGCTGTCATCATTAGTCCAGCTTAATATTTACTTTTTAAAAGTCACTTTAAGACTTTTTGGGTTTTGTATCAAGACCCACTTGTCTTGGGTGTCTAATACATTTTGTAGGCACCTGATACTTTTTAAATTTTTTATTATGTTTTAAGCTTTGGCAAAAATTTGCTGGAGAGATCATACCTATAGCATGTAAGGCACTTGACTTGCATGAGGCAAACAGGGTTCAATTCCTGGCATCCAATCTGGTCCCTAAGTTGCATTGCTATGTCCAAGAGTGATGCCCTGAACCCTGCTAGATGTGGCTCATGATCCATATTAAATGAAATAAATTTTGACAAATACCAACACTTCCTGTAATAACAGTGATTGTTAGTACAGTGGTTACAACTCACATGTGTCACTGTCATCCAGATTCATCAAGTGCACTTGACATGTTTTAATTCTTCAATCCTCTGCATCATCCCAAGGAGGTTAAGGAAGTCCTGTATTCCCTCCTGAGCCTAAATAAGATAAAGCAATTTGTTATGAGCAATAAAATCCTGAGGAGAAAAAAAGGGGATTGATACCTCTGGAGAATCCTGTCAGCTTAGAGGCAATTTGGTCAAATGAATCTGGAAGGAATCTGAGTATTTTAAGTCCTAGATTCATATCCTGTCAAAAGAAAAAAAATTTTTTTTCACTTTAGCCCAGTCTTTGTTTTATTCCATCTTTACTTGCTTCATAGAATAATTAGCTTCCCAGTGCTGAAGTTTTAATGCACAAGCACCACAGATGGTGAATCCTTGGGACTACTATCTGGCCATATCTACCTTATGATAAATCAGAAAATAAATTGTAGTTCCCATACTATTTCTTCACTGATTCATGGCAGCTGCACATTTCCAAATTATGACTTTTAATTGGGAAAGGGGATAGAAATATCTAAATTCTGAAATGTTCAGTTCCTGGCTTACAAATCCTAGAGATATCTTCCAGATTGTTGTATTGCTGTTAACGTAAAAATGAGTGCTGAGCCAAGCTTTGGTCAGGAAGCTTCTCTCCATTCTAATATTGCAGGATGGTTGGCATGGCCTCACCCATCACCATCACCTAAGTGTCTGAGCCATACCCAAATGTATGGTTGGTTTCGCCTCCTCATAATCTCTATCAAAGGAGCAATATGGCCCCTTCAAAGAAGCTTCTAGTCTAGTTGAGAAGACTACACCACTATGGAGGAAAGAACTGTATCCTGTTAGCATACTGGAGGCCCCCAGTCCATCTCTGGTATCACATGATCCTCTAAAGGCCCCTCAGGAGTGACTGAGCACATAGCTGGTGGGGGAATAGCCCTGACAGCACAGGGTGTGGCCTCAAAATCACAAATTGACCCCCTATAAAGTTGTACAATATTGCTGAGTTTAGCAGGAATAAAAATGGGATCCTCTGAGGCATAGTGGTCAAGAGATAGTCATGTAGAGATGAAAAACTAAGCCATAAAGGCCTTGGGCACAGAGGTAAGTTTCATGACTACTTTCTCAGCACATCTCCAATAAATATTTATGGACCAAGTAGCAAGACAAGAAAGCAGGTATTCAATGCTAAGCAGAGGGTCTTACATCACAGGCAAGAAAGCACAAATCATTTCTTGCATGTGGAAAATCAAAGGAAATATGCTTTCAAGATCCAAGCAAATATGAGGTTTATTACTAAGTTTCCTGGCAACAAGAGCAAAATGAAAAACTCAAGATTGTAATAGCCTTATCTGATGTAAGGCAAGACATCAATTACTTTGAACAAAGACTATTAAATATAACCACACATTTATATTTCTAGCTAACCAGCTTTGTTACAATATTCAGTTCCTTGGTTTTCTTTAAGTCCTTTCGTATGTTGTGCCTTTTGTCCATGCACTTCCTCTGCTCCTTGAAATCTCATCACCCTTCTTCAATCAGCAACGTTCTTCAGACCGTGGCTTTATGTTCAACAAAGCCTTCTTTCCCTTCCTTTTCAGGAAGTTGATCACCCCTTTTGCCTTCATATTACTTTATCCATGTCCTCTGTTAGAACAGTGAACACACGACAGTCACATTCAGTTCAGTGGTTTTGGATTTATTGCATGTTTTCCTTACAATCATCTTTCAGCAACATCATAAATAATATGCTTTCTAAAGCTTCAGAAAGTTTCACTGCTGGGTATTGTATTTACCTCACAAATACCAGAGGTTTGGCAATATAATGAAAAATATCTAGAAAAATTTAGTTAATGAACATCTTTTAGAGATAAAAATACATGAAATTATAGTGATAACTAAATATAGGTAGGCCTCAAGTACTTGAGAAATATATGAATGACATGTATTCATGAGTGTTTTTCTCCAATAGTTAATTGTCAAATTTCTCCTAAGAGCTGGGAAACTGTCCATGCCAGACTGGAATCTAGGCAGCTACACAAAAGGTCCTCAGGTTTTGGCTCTCAGATCACAAATAATACTGTATCAAAGAATAAGAAAATTAATGTATTTTTTCCTCTTGGTGGGTTTGAGTGAGTTTAATGGTTATTTACCATAGGAAACAACTGACATTTGCTCAAGGCTTAAAGATGGAATATTGCCTTATAAATTATTTTATTCCAGAAAAAAATGTTGGGGCAGAGCGATAGCACAGCAGTAGGGTGTTTGCCATATGACCCCCTGAGCCAAAATCAAAACAAAACAGAATAAAAATGTAGCTTATTATTCAGTTTGTCCATTCATCATAGGACACCTTCAAATTCTTCTTGAAGCCACTGTCAAACAATGATAAATAAGTTTGAATAAGTAAAACTGGGTCAGATTCTAGAAAGCAGTGAATGGCAGTCTAAAGGCCTTTAATTGTGATGGGTAGAATATATGTATGTATACATATATTCATACATATATATATTCAGTAGGATATATAAAAATGTTTGGTGGGTAAAGCAGACATATTGGTTCTCATTCTGTGGCTGTGATGTGAGGAAAATTTAAAAGTGAAGAGAGGGTGGAGTGAGGTACACTAATCGTTGGTTGGACCAATGGCTGTATATTCATTTAGAAGTGGATGCCAGGAGTGAACATTCAGAATGGAACCTATAGGACATGACACTGTGAGAAGCTAGAATGAAGGTAAAGTTGCTGACTGCTAAGTTTCAGATTGAGGACTCCCTAATGGAATTGAAGAAGGCAGTGACTTCTGAGGAAAGGTTGATCCAACAGAAACCCAAGCATGAAAGTCTGGTTGGATTATTGTTCAAATGCATAAATATCTGAAACCCACCATCAAAGGCAACTTTATTACAAGAGAAAATGTCCCATCTCACAGTGTTTCCTTGTCTTCTGAGTGTTTCCTTGTCTTTATTTTTATTTATCCCCCGATTTCATACTGCAACAACGAAGGGGGCCCTGAGAAAAGTCGGATTTTTTTTTCCTTTATTGGATGGGCCACATCTGGCTGCACTCAGGAGTTATTCCTGGCTCTGCACTCAGAAATTGCTCCTGGCAGGCTTGAGGAACCATATGGGATGCCAGGAACTGAACCTGGGTCAATCCTGAATCTGCCACGTGCAAGGCACATGCTACTGCTGTACTGTAACTCTGGCTCCAAAATCGTTCTCTCTCTCCTCTCTCAACCAGAGGGAGGGGAGGGGAGGGAGGGAAGGAAGGAGGAAAGGAAGGAAGGAAGGAAGAATGAAAAGAAGGGAGGGAGGGAGGAAAGAAGATTTGACAGAGGGAGAGAAGGAAAGGAGGGAAGGAAGGAAAGAGGGAAGGGACGGAAGCAAAGAAAGGAGAGAAGATGGGAAGGAGGGAAAGAAGGGAAGAGCCAAATCACTCATTTTTAAAGCAAGGCTTGGTTTCTGTGCTTTCACTGCATAAATATATGCACACATACATATATGTATATATTTATGTTTTTGGCTTGGGGTCACACCAGTAGTGCTGTGATGGAAGATCATTCCTGATAGAGCTCAGGGACCCAGGGATCAAACCAGGGTCAGCCAGGTGTAAGGCTCTTCTGAGAAGCATTTGAACCTATTTTGTAATTAAGTATGAAAAGTACTCTTTTTAGTTAATGGTTGTGTCCCACCGATATTAAGCATTTGCAGGATCTGTGGGTGGGGTAAACATATTTAATGTTAGCATCTAAGGTCCAAGCTCAGCTTCTACTAAGCCCTTTGAAGCTGCTGGACACAATTAGGAAGGGCAGGAATTTTATTCAAAAGTGTAGGGGCTGGAGTGATAATAGAGTGGGTAGGGCATTTGCCTTACACTCAGACAACCTGGGTTCTGACAACTCTCAGACAACTCAGGCACCCCAGATGATCCCCTGAGCAAAGAGTTACTGCTATATGCAGATCCAGGAGTAACTCCTGAGCACCACAGGTGTTGTCCTCCTGAAACAAAAAATAATAAAGTGTAAATAAAGGACTGTTGTGGGTAACTAATGCAAATTTGCTTTACAGAATGCAAAGTGGCCATTTAACTTTGTGTAGAGCAGGGGTCTCAAACTCAATTTACCTGGGGGCCGCAGGAGGCAAAGTTGGGGTGAGGCAGGGCCGCATAAGAGATTTCACTTACCGAATATTCGCAACAGAAAATCGCATTAGTAAGAAAAAAAAAATCGCATTAAACATTTGCATACCCTGGACGGAACTGCTCGGGATATGCGAATGTTTAATGCGATTTTTTTCTTACTAATGCGATTTTTATTGTGATTATTTGGTAAGCGAATAATCGTGAACACTGCGATATTTGAAGGCCGGCCGCAGGCCACAAAATGTTGTACGGAGGGCCGCAAACGGCCCTCGGGCCACGAGTTTGAGACCCCTGGTGTTGAGGAGCAGCAACATATGAGAGTGAAAGGAAGTTCTATAATTCTATGGGCTTTGCAATCACCTAGCTTCATCTTCTGTAGTTGAAAACCTCCATAAATTTATCCAATTATTCCTTACCTGTAACTGGCTTAGTGAGTGCTTAGTAAGTGCCCAGCAAATAAACAATATTCAATAAATACAAACTCTTCCCTAAGACTGTTTTCTTATATTCTGAATAGCAACCTATTAGGAAGTCAAGTTAACAGATTGCAACCAACATATTTTAAAACAAAAAACACACTAGGGAACACTCACATACATAATGGCAAGACTGTACCACTATGCATAATACAATTAAAAAAAAAACAGATACAGTCAAAACAATTCATATCCTCTGCTTCATGGAGAGAGTCTCAGTTTACAATAGCCAAAATGTTTTATGAGTGCTCCGTTTATTCCAAATGAATACTTAGAGGGGTCAGAGAGATAGTGTAATTGGCTGAGTGCATATTCAGCACATGCTCCTATGTGCTGATCCCAGGTTCAATCCCTGGCACCCTTCTCCTAAGCATTTTTGGGAGTGAAGTCCCAAAAGCATAGGACTGGGAGTAGACCTTGAACATCATTAATTGGGTGTGGCCCCAAACCAAAATGAAACCTCATAATTTTTTGGGGGGGGTCACACCCGGCAGCACTCGGGTTACTCCTAGCTCTACACTCAGAGATCACTCCTGGCAGGTTCAGAGACTATACGGGATGCCAGGATTTGAACCACAGTCCTTCTGCATTAAGGGCAACCACCCTACCTCCATGCTATCTCTCCGGCCCAGAATCTGTGTTCCTTCCATTTTATTTAAAAATAGTGAATAAAAGTAAAAAGATATGATTAATAGAGAAGATAAATTTAATCTGATAATGTAGGGCATATAATTGTCAGCTTAGTTTGTGTCAAAGTGGTTGATTCACATTTTTGAACATTTTACGGTTTATTCATATGTAATTTATAGATGATGAAACACTTCTAAAAGTGCTAAGATTGACTACTAGAATTGACTATGGAAAAATAAGATAGAATTTCTAAATAAATCATGTAATGAAACCTTTAAAAAAGAGCTGTAATTTGTCTCCACATGAAGACCACTAGAGTAATAGGAGAAAGCCCAACATGAAATGAAAGATTTCTCCTGCATCAAAGCCAGTCTGAACTGCAATGGTGCTGAGGGTAACAGACTACTGCTGGTTCTGGGCTGGCAGGGGTGGGGTGAGGAATATTAATTACTGTGCTGAAGACTGAGACCCATGGAAAGGGAGAAGGACAGGTCAGAGAATCAGTGGTTCAGTTCCATCTAGACCCTGGGCTTTTGAGTATAGACAGTGCTCCCACCTTTGTGATGAGTCTCCCATTCCAATGCTCTCAAAGGTAAGGGTAAGGCAAAAGGTGGTTCCTTCCTATTTCAGATGAGCTAGGGGTACCAGTTGAGGCTGCCACTTAAGATAAACAGCCCAATTTTCAAAGCTTCCCGCTGACTGGGAGAATAGTTGGGTTGGGGTGCACTGTGCCTTTATCAAGTGTTGGATTAAGCACCACAAACCCTTCATCGGGCCTGAGTCTGGCCCAACTGAGTGTATGAGAGGTAAACAGCTTCCTGGGAAGCCAGAATGGCTGTGGAGGGACGAGGGCAAGCAAACCCATGGAGAAGATGTGCGAACACACTGAGGTAGAAAACTGCTATTTCGCTCCCAAAGACTCGAGTGTCAGAGGTTTCCCATTGGCAGATATATCAGCCCCAGAAACTGGAAAATGCCCCCAAGAAATGACTTTTCAATTGCTCTCCTGCTTTTAAAAATATAAAATAAAGTTCAAACTAACAATGTTGGAAATACTTGGAGATTCTTCTCCACCTCTCTCTCCCTTCTCTACTTTGAGGGTTACAAGGAAGGTTGAACGCATATAAGAACAAGAGCAGAAAGATGATGAGTCTTCATTTCACATAGCTCAGACCTTACTCTTGTACCCCAAACCAAAGGCCTTTTCCAAAGCAGAAGGAAGGGAAGGCAAAAATGGGCCCTGGATCTGGATCATGAAGGCGATTTAGAAGACCTGTTGGAAAACCAGCAAGTTTTAGCAGCTGGCTTGAGAGGTATCCTAGTACATGAGATTCTGTTTGGTTCAGTTTTTTATTTCAAAACAGGCTGAAGGAAAAGTTCAGAGAAGCAGCTGGTGCCACGAGTGAAAGTATTTGAAGGGGAAGCTGAGCTGTGTGCTCCCTTGCCTTACACTATGTGCTTCCTTTGCAGAAAAAGATAGTTGGACAAAAACACTGTAACAGGGACTCCACTCTAGGCTCCGTGGTGCCCCTCGTGTGTTCTGGACTCATTCTCAGATGAGAGAAGCTTGGCTGCCTCCTTCTCTTGTTAAGCCTAAACAATCTCTTTTGACACCTCTCCTTAGGGTCTCCAGGTCAAAATATCTACATCCCAAGCCCATGGCAATATTCCGGGTTCCAGGTTCACACTTCCAGTAGAAAGTCTGCTTGCTGCCTGGCAGTCTTGGAACTTGCTTTATCTGGTGCAGGCTGCCCTCCCGCCATTCAGCCCTGGCTTTTCTGTCTTCGGTATTTCTTAACCACAGCCCAGCAAGCCACCAACCACCTCCTCATGCCACAGCCCAATAGCACTTGAACACTCCCTCCATAGATGCCAAGTCCAGAGGCTGATGAGTTTCCAGTAGCAGCAGCAGCAGCAGCAGCAACCAACCTCATTCTGGGAGACATGTTGGTGCCAAGAAGACAAAGTTTGGTTCCTAAATGCACTTCTTGTCAGTTTGGCTGGGGAGATCTGGACAGCTGGAAGTGAGCTTCTCTATCATTTTCTGTTTCTTTCTTTGTATCAATTTTCCACCTGTGAAGCCCAACACCCCACCACCAACTACAGCTGCAATTCCTGCCAGTTTGAAGCCTGCGAGGAGGCCAATGGGACCCCCCACCACTCCGCCGATGAGTGCACCTGCCACAGGCAGAGCTGCCAGCTTGTATTTTGCAGCCTGTAAAAAAAAAAAAAATTCAATTTAGAAATTGAGTTGAGAATATCTGCCTGTGGTGATGTGCATTTTCCTCTCATTACTCCTGGCAATGCCTCTTTAACTCTTGGTACATAATTAACCTCAGGTTGTACCTGGGGGATTTGGGGAGGGTGGATGGGAGTGGAGAGGGAAGAAAAATATTCCACAGGTACTACAAATACTCCTTGCCTACAAACTTAAGAGAAAAGAGCTACAAAGGCTGGATTGTTACCAATTGATTTTGCTTGTAAAACAATCAATCCACTATCTAGCTGGCTGATTTCACCAGCCCCGGTTCCAGCCACCACAGAGAGCCTGAGCTTTTATGCAGCAGAGATTACTCTGGGCTATGGACCTGGGGTTAAAAGCAAGATGCTATGGAAAATAGATCATCTCACTCCAACCATGCTGTCTCATTCTTACACTTTTGCCCCCTCTGATTCTTTCTACTCTCTTCTAATCTCTGCAAACAGTCACTTTGCAACACACAAATGTCTTCTGGTAGAGGATAGGTTTGTAGTTTCTGAAAAAAAATAAAAAAAGTCCTTCTTGACAAAATGAATCTGAAGAGTAAAATGTATATATCACTCATTGATTTCTTACACTACCTATGTGTCATTTCTTCCTTAGTTCCTTAATTGCTGGTTCCCCCAACATTAAAGGGAGCAGATCAATTGGGTTAATACGAGAGATTCCCGGGAGCCAGAGAACTATTGATTTGTCAGCAGGAGCAGAATCTTACCTTCCCCAAGTTTTTGGTTCCCTCTTCAACATTCACAGCAGCACTGCTGACATGGTCTTCAATGCTGTCAATCTTCTCCTGCTGAGACTAGATGCAAAGGAATTATGAGTGAGCGGCCCTGCTGCGGAGCAGCAGTCGGCCAATACACACTATTTTAATTCCTGTAATCGGGGCCCTTGTACCTCAGCCTTGCAGCCCTAATAGTGGTTCATTAATAGCCTCTGATAAACCATATCCAAAGAACAAATTCACTTGTTTGAAAAAGAGAAGGCAACTAATGATTAGGTAATAAAAGGGTGGCAATTTTATTAAAGGAAAAAAAAAAAAACAAACCTCAGACCAAATTCATTCAAACATGCAAACATAGTATTCTCTAAATGAATACTTTCTAGGAAGGGGAAAAAATTCAAACAAGCTTTTTTTTTTTTAATATTAAGTTTGAGTTTGGTGGAAAAGAGAGTGAGAGACAGAAGTAAATATAAAACCACACATCTTTCCTAACTTCTCGCCCAAAATTCAAGTTTAAAACAGGAACTATGAGTCCAGGGGAATAGTTAATAGAAGAATATGCTTTGCATGACAGAGTCCCAGGTTTGAGCTCTGGACCTACATGATCCCTGAGCACTGCTGAGTGAGACCCCCAAGTTGTAACTCTCTTGATCATTGTTATAACCAATAACTCGCCTCCCCCCAAAAATACCAAGAAAGAAAAGAAAAGAAAATTGGAAAATTGCCTTTGGAGTAAAATGTCCTTGAACTAATAAATATAAATTACTATGCTTTAGGAATAAGAACACAATATGGTTTAATCAATCATGAAATATTTCCACTTGTGATATTAAAGTGTCCTATATTTTACACCTGCACATTTTAATATGCTTTAAATCATGACACATGGAAAACTTTCAGATCAAATATATTCATAAAACACTCACTATAAAACAGCAACACCTGCATGGACACAACAGAACTCATGACTAATGGGATCACCAGGTTTTGCCATTTAAATAAGTTTTCTTGAAAGACAGATGCTACATACAATGCTCAGCTACACCCACTGTAAAGAAATAGCATGATGAGTCCCATGGTAGAAGGCATGACCTCATGTAGCCATCATCACATAAATACACAAGTTATATTTATTTCCTTTAGTCACAAACAAAAAAAAAATAGTAGCCATCTTTGGATCCCAACTCAAAGACACTTCTGCAAAGACCGTGAATCTATTCAATTTTAATTCCAGCATATTTTATTGCGCTTACATATCTGACCCCTGCTACCAAATAGGATTCAAAGAAGTCTTCTCATCACAATAGTTGCTTCACTTAAGAGCATGAGGCTCCAGTTATACAACTGATTTCTCCCCAGACTCTGTCCACCCAATGCCAATGACTACTTTCCTTTAAGCCTATACCTGTGAATTATCAGACCTTCCAAACAACCCTTCATTCCTACATTCTTCATCACAACTTGGATTTGTCTAACACAATCCATAAAAAGATCTTCATTTTTCCTTAAAACATCACTGTCAGAAGCAAGCACAATTCTCTCATACTTCTGTGCCCTACTGAACCACCTGGATGTTTTAAAACATTTTTTAAATAAATATTAAATCACCATGAGATACAAGATACACAGTTACAAAGTTGTTTGTGACTGAGTTTCAATCATACAATGGACAACTGTACAACACCCTTCACTAGTGCACATTTCCCACCACCAATGTCCTTAGTTTCCTTCCTGCCCTGCACTTCTCCCAGCATGTCTCTATGGAAGACATTTTTCTTCTCTCTCTCTCTCTCTCTCTCTCTCTCTCTCTCTCTCTCTCTCTCTCTCTCTCTCTCTCTCTCTCTCTCATCCTTTTTTTCTTTTAGACACTGTGGTTTGCAATACTGTAAATGAATGGGTATCTCATCATATCACTTGATCTCCTTTCAGCACCCAGTTCTTGTCCAATATGATCATTCCCAACTGTAATTGTTATAGTGGTCCCTTCTCTGTTTTTGTTTTGTTGTTTTTGTTGTTTTGATTTGTTTTTTGGGCCACACCCAGCAGCGCTCAGGGTTTATTCCTGGATCTGTGCTCAGAAATCGCTCCTGGCAGGCTCAGGGGACTATATGGGATGCCAGGATTCAAACCAACGTTGGTCCTGGATCGGCTGCTTGCAAGGCAAATGCCCTACTGCTGTGCTATCTCTCCGACCCTGCCCTTCTCTGTCTTAACTGCACCCTCCAACTCTGTGACAAGCTTTCTACCATAGACTGTCCTGGACCTCATTTATATTGTTTTTGAATATTATTGCTATACTATGCTTTTAAAAAAAATATTCCACAGATGAATGTGAACATTATATATCTATCCCTCTCCCTTTGACTCATTTTGTTCAGCACTGCAAGATTTTTTAAAACACAGGCTGCTGGATCCACCCAAAGTTTCTGACTCAGTAAGCCTGGGGATACTTGTGCTGCCAATTCAAGATTCACAACTCTTTAAAATCCACTAGTGCAGTGCCAGGATGCAGTGAAGAAACTGCCTGCATGTATGAGACCCTGCATTTCACCCAGCATCATAATACAAACAAAGTCACAAATATCTACTGTATACATGATAGTATTAAAGAAGTCTTTGATCAGGTGCACCATGTTCATATTTCAGCAAGACCAATGAGTGCCCCCATGAGTCAAGCTCTGGGACTATCAGTATTCCATGTCAGAGGAGGACATGAAACTTTTACCTCACAGAGCTCAAGACAAACTGGGAGTGGGAAGGACACAAAGCAAGAGAAGAAACAAAACAAAAACCACAAAAAAGTCATCCTAATCTTCCCAAGAACGCATTATTCCTTTTCTGTTCAAAAATATATTAGGGAACTTCCCTGTGGCAGTGGCTGCAGTGCCTGGAAGCCACATCCCAGGTGAGTGGACCAACCCAAAGGACTGAGCCAGAAGGAGCGGAGCCAGAACTGCGGTCAAGCACTCCTCCTAGTCAATGAATCCTACCACATGGCAACTGTGACAATAGGTGTACTCGCCTCCGCTTCTGCCCTTTACTGGGAGAGATTTCCGGCCAGCAGCTTTCTCTCAACCAGGACAGAAGGCAGAAGGCAGATACAAATAATTCGCGAGTGTTAAGCTCTTTTGTGAACACCTAAAAAATTAAGCTGTAGAAATTAGTAGAATGGCTCCTGGTGACGTAAGCCAGTCAAGAGGTTTATTGAGGGAGAGAACAGGGCTTTTATGCCCTGCTTCAGTGGGAGGAGCAGCAACATAGGATTGAAACTTAAACCAATCAGATTTGTACAGGTACAACGATTTTAACCAATGGGAGCATAAACACATTTTGATGGCGGGAAGGATAAAGAGGAACCTGGCAGGATGGGGGGAGGGGAAGCAAATCCTTAAACAAATAGTTAATAGATCTTTCTTTTGTGCAAGCAATAAGGATTACAGTTTAAACCTTACAAAAACCTATCTATAATTATGTTTTTGAGAGCAGTTACAAAAACAGGTTCCATGGAAAGGTTAAGGAATCTGGTTTAAGCCAGATTCTGTGTGCCGGGCTAAATTTATTTGCAGAGTTTCTTTTTGGCTCGGGGCTAAGCAAACTTATGGCTTGAATCAGGCAGCGGTGAAAAATTCATTCAGAGTTCCATTGAAAATGTGGGTGTACGGTCGCCCACAAATAGGCTTCCACCATGTTTAGAGAATGAAGATGGTAGCTCTGATGACACAAAAAGTACCAATAACTTATTAGTTTCTTAGATAAGAACTTTAGAGAAAAAAATATGGAAGACATACATGGAACTCAATGAAAACATAAAAAGAACTAAATGAGCCACAGAAAAGAATCAAGACAATATGAAAGTAAAATGAGGAAACTTCAAACTGAAATAACAAGACTGAAAAACTTGGTAGGAGAACGAAAACCTCACTGGAAAACTTTTCCAACAGAATAACAGCCTCTGAAGACAGAATCATTTAGCTGGAAGATGAGATGCATACAACTCTGGACAACAGAAAATATTGAAAAAGAGCCTTAAAGCGAATGATCATGCAACAGGAAAAGTCCTCAAAGAATGTTAACAGATGAAAATAGAAGTCTTCAATAAACTCAACAGAAACAATATTAGAATCATTGGAGTCCCAAAGACACAAAAGAAAACCCTCATGAAATGAAGGACAAAACTCAAGGACATCATTGCAGAGAAACTCCCAGAGCTAAAGAGTGCATGCAACCAAATCCTACATACCCAAAGAGTACCACTCAAAAAGCACCCCAAGACACATCCTAGTCACAATGACAAATCCCACAGATAGGGATATAATATTAAAAACAGCAAGATCAAAAAGGGAAATTACATTCAAAGGAGCATTCTTAAGACTTACAGAAGATTTGTCACAAGAAACCCCCATGGCCTGAAGGCAATGATAAGATAAAGTGACAAAACTAAATGAAATAAATGCATCACCAAGAGTATTTCACTCAGCCAGACTTACATTCAGGTTTGAAGGAAAGAAACACAGCTTCACAGATACAATAACTCAGAAACTTTACAGACACAAAACAAGCCTTAAAAGACAAACTGAAAGGCTTATATCGAGACAAACCAACAGACACATCAAACTCTGTAAACAGATGACACTAAATAGTACCATGACAATTATCTTTCTCAATGTCAGTGAACTAAATGCAGCAGTTAAAAGACCTAGAGTAGCAAAATGGATAAAAAACAAAAGCTGAATCTAAAAATTTTCTGTCTACAAGAAACAGATCTGAATAATCAGAGCAAACATAGACTCAAAATCAAAGGTTAGAGGACAATCATTCAAACAAACAATTCCTTTAAAAAGGCTGGAATGGCTATACTAATTTAGACTTAAAAAAAAGTTAAAAGAAACAGATGAACATTTATTAATAATCAAGGGATATGTATAACAGGAAGAAATCACACTCCTAAATATATACACACTCAATCAGTGACTAGCAAAATATTTAAAACAACTGCTAAATTTGAAGAAAGACATCAATAGCAACACAATAGTGGAGACTTCAATACCACCCTGTCATCCCTTGATATGCCAAAAGACTAAAATCTAACAAGAATATACTAGCTTTGAAAGGAGAAATGGGGGCTGGAGAGATAGCATGGAGGTAGGGCATTTGCCTTGCATGCAGATGGAAGTGGTTCAAATCCTGGCATCCCGTATGGTCCCCCGAGCCTGCCAGGAGCTATTCCTAGGTGTAGAGGCAGGAGTAACCCCTGAGAGCTGCCAGGTGTGACCCAAAAACCAAAAAAAAAAAGGAGAAATGGAGGAGAGTGGCCTATTGATTGGATGTGTGTGTGTATACATATATGACTCTTCATCCGAGAAAACTGAATATACATTCTTCTCCAAAGCACATGGGTGATCATTATCCAAGACAGACCACATGCTGACCTATAAAACATAACTTCAGAAAAATCAAAAGGATAGAAATGATCTAAACTACCTTATAAGATCACAATGCATTGAAATTAGAAGTGAATGACAGGGGCCTGAGTGGTAGCACAGCAGCAGGGCATTTGCCTGGCATGCAGGTCCAGGATGGACCCAGGCTCAATCCTCAATATCCCATAGCATTCCCAATGCCAGGAGCAATTTCTTTTTGTTTGTTTGTTTTTGGTTTTGGTTTTGGTTTTTGGGTCACACCTGGCGATGCTCAGGGGTTACTCCTGGCTGTCTGCTCAGAAATAGCTCCTGGCAGGCATGGGGGACCACATGGGACACCGGGATTCGAACCAACCACCTTTGGTCCTGGATTGGCTGCTTGCAAGGCAAACGCCGCTGTGCTATCTCTCTGGGCCCACAGGAACAATTTCTGAGCACAGAGCCAGGAGTAACCCCTGAGTGCTGCCAGATGTGCACCCCCAAAAAAGAAATGAATTATAAACACAAGGAAAAACTTTAATGCTTGGAAATTAAACAGCTTACTAGTAAACAATCAATGGTTCAGAGACTAAATCAAACAGGAAATAAAAAGATTCCTGGAAATAAACAAGAATGAAGTCACAAATTATCAGAATTTGTGGGACAGAGCAACAGCAGTAATAAATGTAAAAAATGCTTTGCATGCATACATCAGGAAGGAAGAAGGGGCCTACATACATAACTTAATGGTACACTTTATAAAATTGGAAAGTGATCAATAAAATGAAAGGAAAAATAAAGTTTAGAACAGAAGTGAATTGGAAATCCAATAAACAGTCTGAAAGATCAATAAAAGCAAGAGTTGGTTCTTTGAGAAAACTCAAGAGAAAAACTTAATGAACTGAATT
Organism: Suncus etruscus; assembly: GCF_024139225.1. Taxonomy (NCBI): domain Eukaryota; kingdom Metazoa; phylum Chordata; class Mammalia; order Eulipotyphla; family Soricidae; genus Suncus; species Suncus etruscus. The sequence goes on along the minus strand of NC_064848.1, from coordinate 72,290,556 downwards.
AGAAATGAAAAGGAGATTACTAGTGATACTATAGAAATTCAAAGGGTGGGGGCCGGGTGGTGGCGCTGGAGGTAAGGTGCCTGCCTTACCTGCGCTAGCCTAGGAGACGGACCGCGGTTCGATCCCCCGGCGTCCCATATGGTCCCCCAAGCCAGGAGCGACTTCTGAGCGCATAGCCAGGAGTAACCCCTGAGCGTTACCGGGCGTGGCCCAAAAACCAAAAAAAAAAAAAAAAAAAGAAATTCAAAGGGTAATAAGAGACTACTCTGAGAAACTCTATGCCACAAAACCAGAGAACCTGGAAGAAATACATAAATTCTTGGACTCTTTTTTGTTCTGTCCCCCAATTCACAGTACAGACCAGGCATAGAACTTGTGTTGAGGTGTATATGGGGTGCATTTACTGTACCTCCTCTTTTTATATAGTCAGTGTAAAGAACACTGTGGTAAGAATTGGGAGGCCAAATTCTTGGACTCTTATAACCTTCCAAAGTTGAGCCAAGATGATCTGACAATCTTAAAAGACCTGTTGCTATTGAGGAAATTTAAATGTTAACCAAAAGTCTAGCCAAATACAAAAGCCCAGGCCCAGATGGATTCACTAAAAAATTCTTTCAAACCTTCCAATAAGACCTACTGCCTATATTTTTCAGGCTCTTCCAGGAAATTAAAGAAACAGAAACATTCCAAATAATCTTTTATGAACCTAACATTACCTTGATACCAAAAGTAGACAGAAGCCACAAAGAGTACAGATGGCCAAAAGGCACATGAAAAAAATCATCCACATCACTAATCATTGGGGAGATGAAAATTAAAACAATGGGTATCATCTCATGCCACAGAAACTGGCACACATCCCAAAGAACAAGAACAATCAGTGCTGGTGGGGATGTGGAGAGAAAGAAATTCTCATTCACTGCTGGTGGGAATGCTATCTATATCTAGTACAGCCTTTTTGGGAATATTTTCTCAAAATACTGGAAATTGAGCTCCCAAATGATCAAACAAAACCACTCCTAGGAATATACCCTAGGAACACAAAAACACAATACAAAAATGCCCTCTGCATGCCTATGTTCTTTGCAGTGCTATTTACAATAGCCAGAATCTGGAAACAACCAAGGTACCCAACAACAGATAAGTGGCTAAAGAAACTGTGGTACATATACACAATGGAATATTATGCAGCCACCAGGAAAAATGAAGTCATGAAAATTTCCTATACATAAAAACTATTACACCAAGAGAAATGAGTCGGAAGGAGAGAGATAGACATGAATAGTCTCATTCACCTGTGGGATTTAAGAAAAATAAAACAGTATGATAATAATACCCAGAGACAATAGAGATGATGGCTGGAAGGACTGTCCCATGATATGAAGCTTACCACAAAAATAGGTGAGTGAAGTTAGAGAAATAACTACACCAAAAACTATCATGACAATGGTAGTGATAGATAGAAACAGAATGCCTGTCTTGAAAAGAAGCAGGGAATGGGAGAAGAGGGAGAAAATGGAATTGGTGGTGGGAAAGTTACATTGGTGAACTGTGCTATATATTCAAAACCCACATATGAATAGTTTTGTAATCACAGTGTTTAAATAAAAAATGATATATATAAAGAATATTCAAGTCGGGGCCGGAGAGGTGGCGCTAGAGGTAATGTGTCTGCCTTGCAAGCACTAGCGTAGGACGGACCGCAGTTCGATCCCCCAGCGTCCCATATGGTCCCACCAAGCCAGGAGCGATTTCTGAATCAACCTGGGTTTAATGTCCAGATTACAATAAAATAGAATAAATATATTAAATATTTCCCTATGATACTTGAAAAATTTAAGGCACTAAAACACTGGATTGTTCCAGGGGCCTGTTTCATTTTTATTATCATACTTTCAGATTAACTTTCTGTTAAAAGCCTGAGTGCCAGCACTAATAATATCTTGTCTGAATTTCTGACACCTGATCACCGTTTCTATTTGGGACATATCCAACAAGCTCCATTCTGGCTTGAAAGTCTATGCTAGTAGATAAATCACCATTGTAAAACTCTATCATCAACCTCTCTCACTTGATGAGTTGAAGAGTAGAAGGAAAATAGTCAATGAATCATCTTTCTTTCAGCTCCCAAATGATGACATCAAAATAATGGAATCTGTCAGGATTAGGGTCATTTTTAGATCTAGGATGTGAATTCAAGGCCCTAGGGAAGTAGTTTGTAATGTTCTTGGCTTTAAAAATTGCATATTTCAGTCCTCTATGTTGCTAATTTTGGGGGGTTGGGTGGGGACTGGGATTTGGAGTACACCCAGTTGTGCTCAGGAGTCATAGGTGCTTGGGGGACCATGAAGTATTGGGAATAGAATTGGGTTCAACCACATGCAAAGACAGCACCTTCACCTCTATAATATATCTCCAGTCCCTATTTTTCTCTCCAGTTCCATTCTATTTTTTTTTTTAAATAGAAGTAGAATTTGTTTGTGCTTTTGTTTCAGGGTCACAACTGGCAGTGCTCAAGACCACTCCTTGTATTGCTGAGAGGACCATATAATGTTCTGGGGTTGCCTACAAACAGGCACATTAATGCTTGTACTATCTCTTTAGCCCCTGATTTCCTAATTTTTTCCCTACAAAAGAACCCCTGAAATAATCAAAGAAAGGATCATGAAAGTGAAGACTTAGATTGTAAAGCCTTTCCCACTTACTCCCCATCCTCCAATCGCTGTAACCACTGTTAAGGCTTGTTGGACCCTGGGAAGTGGCCCACACCTGGAAATATTTGTTCACTGATATCAAGAGGTCAGCTAAATATAGGCTAGAGATAAGGCAGAAGGCAGGTGAGGTCCTATCCTGTGATCACCAAGTGTTCTAACTATGCAAACCGACCGCCTCTTTCCCTCATTTTGCCTGAATTAAGTGGACCCAATGCCATGACAGTGAACTGGGCATTAGCTGGTGTTGGAGGCATCATCTCTGCTGGGTGTACTGGACTAGATTCCATTCAGATCCGAATCTGGCCACCACTTCAGAGCCCTGTGCTTTTGGCTAAGTGACAACAGCTTGCAGGAGACCCCAAAATACCACCAACTTAAGTTCCCTGCTGGCTTCTGACTTGCTCAAGCTTGCTTTCATCTGCCTGGGTTTTCCACACCTAACAATCCTCAAAATCCATGATCTATTGTTCTTTGGCACCTCAAACATGATTTCATCACTTATTTAATAGAGTGGCACCCCAGTGTTTCTTAAGCTACTCAACCTAATGTTACATAATGTTACATATTAATGATACCTAATGTTACAGAAGAACTCTAAAAATGCCTCTGTGGGTATCATTTAAAGAGTCACTGCATTAGAGAGTACATCAGGGAGGACATATGTTTGCATGTGGCTGACCTGAGTTCAACCCCTAGCATACTGAGCCTGCAGGAATGACCCCTGAGCTCAGAGCCAGGTGTAAGCCTGAGTAGTCCTGGGTATAACCTCAAAATCAATAGATAAATAAACAAAAAGAATAAAAAAGATTAACTAGAGCTGGAGAAAGTACAAGGGTTGCATGCCTTGCATGTGGCTGACAACAGTTTAATTTCTATTACTGGATGAGGTCTGTCGGGGTCACTCCTGAGCTGTGTGCTCAGGAAGAGCCAAGAATAGCCACTGAACAGAATTAGTGTGGCCCAAATCCCTCCCTGCTAAATAAGCATTAGCCTCCCTTATATATGTCTGAGAACATAACTGAATCTTTTTTTTTTTTTTGATCATAGTGGCTTACATATCTTTCACATTAGTATTTTAGGTACATATTAACATTGAATCAGGGGAATACCCACCACCAAATTTGTCCTCCCCCCCCTCCTCGTTCCCATATCCCTCACCATCACCCCCGGGCTGCTAGAGTAGGTGGTCCCCTCTTTGTCTAGCTTACTATCAGTGATCATACATCTGTTTGGTCCTGGTGCCCTCCCTTGTTTCTCCCTCTATTTGAGAGGCTAAGCTAGATAAATCGAGTTATGTGGTTTTGTTTGAGGGAAAGAAAAGCAATAGAATGGGGTACAAATTAAGCAAAAATAAAAATAAAAATATGCTGAAAATGGGCGGAGTCCTAGTGGCTATCAGCCTCAGTTTGAGAGAGGACTTGAAAAAGGTAATTGAAACACCATAACAATACAAAAATAAATGTCAAATTAAATATCCAGTGAGCCCTACAGCTATAAAGACAAGCACCACACAATAGTCTCGGTTCTGAATTTAAATCATGCTGGAGTGCAAAAAGAAAGAGAAAGATAAGATAAAATAATATAAAATAAAAAGGGAGACATCAACTTAAATATCTACACCAAAATAAGGACGTCAAAAAAAGCAATCAATCAATATATATGTGAAAAAATGACTATGTTGTGCTTTTTTTTTTTCTCCCCTGCATAGGCACAGTAACTATTGGGGATATTATAGAGGGAATTCCCTTGACCTAGGAGATACAGGGTTTCTCCATACTGTCATGGGATTAACTATAGACTCCTTGCATGATCATTTACTCTCCCCTCAGTGCTTTTGTGGTGTATGGAAGACTTCTGCTTTGTCATGGATGGTAAAATCAGTCCTCTGGGGCCCGGAGAGATAGCACAGCGGTGTTTGCCTTGCAAGCAGCCAATCCAGGACCTAAGGTGGTTGGTTCGAATCCCGGTGTCCCATATGGTCCCCCGTGCCTGCCAGGAGCTATTTCTGAGCAGAGAGCCAGGAGTAACCCATGAGCACTGCCGGGTGTGGCCCCAAAAAAACAAAACAAAACAAAAAATCAGTCCTCTGTATCTAAAGATTTTGGTGACTGTGCAGCTCAAGGAATGGAGCTAATGATGAAGGCTTTCTTTGTGGTTCTAGCAGTTCTGCTTCTTCAGTGTCGTTTTAATTCATCTTCTGTAATTGGTGTTCTTGGTCATTATGTTGCTCCTAGGATGGAGCCTGGGACAAAGTCTTTTGCATAACTGAATCTTTTTAAAAAAAACTTTTTGACATGTATCTATTTTTTTATTTACTTTTTCATTTTGAGTCACATCTGGAAGTGCTCAGAATTTACTCAGGGATTACTACTCATGGTCCTTGGGGACCATATGTAGTGCCAGGATCAAACTTGGGTCAGCTGCATGTAAGGCACTTTTCTCACTATACTAACTCTATGCCCCCAAAGAACTATTATTAAAGCATTGATGATGCTGAAGATAATGTGATTTGTTTATCAAACAAAACTATATGAGCAACTGAAATAAAATTACCGAAGAATTGTTTTTCTCTCAAATGATTTTTATTTGGGGGGGGGGGGGCTTGGGGCTACCTCTGGTGCTCAGGGCTTACTTCTGGTTCTGCAATCAGGAATCACTGCTGGAGTACACAGGGGACCATCTAGGATGCTGGGAATGGAGCTTTTGGGGCAAATATCCTGCTGACTATAACTTATACCCTCTCAGATTCTTATGTGGACTCCAATAGGGCCATCATTCTCTGTATCAAGTAACAGTAATGTACTGAACAAATTCATCCCCAAGTCAATTTATATCAACAATAATGTTTTGACTTGGAGAAATATACTGGTAGAAAATATGCTATTTTATTCATATACGTGGAAAGCTGTAGGTTTCTTTAAAAGGAACAATACCTGGCCAGAGAGATAGCACAGTGGAAGGGCATTTGCTTTGCAGGCAGCTGATCCAGGACGAACAGTGGTTCAAATCCCAGCATACCTATGGTCTCCCATGTCTGTCAGGAGCGATTTTTGAGTGCAGAGCCAGGAGTAGCCCCTGAGCATTGCTGGCTGTGACCCAAAAACCAATAAATAAATGAATAAAAATAAAAAGAACAATGCCACCGGAGAGATAGCATGGAGGTAGGGCATTTGCCTTGCATGCAGAAGGTTAGTGGTTCGAATCCCGGCGTCCCATATGGTCCCCCGAGCCTGCCAGGAGCGATTTCTGAGCATAGAGCCAGGAGTAACCCCTGAGCACTGCCGGGTGTGACCCAAAAAAAAAAAAAAAAAAAAGAATAATGCCAAAATTAAAACTCCAGATCTTTCCCTTTTGTCTTGAATCTAAATTCTATTAGTTTTTAAGGTCTATCTTAGACCTTGGTTAACCCAAATAATATTGAGCTCTCCTGGTTCTATATTCCAAAAGTACATAATACATCCCCTTTAGCAAAAAATATATGCAGAAAACCCTAGACATTAAAGACACATTCTGACAGGCCCTAAGTACAAGATTCTGTTGTCCCTGGTGGCAACACAGAGAGTAAGCATGTAGAATACTCACAGCAACAGGAAATAGCTTTGTATGTAGGGTAACAATGTCTAAGAGCAAAGGTGGTAGCCAGAGTAGAAGGAAACACCAGGATGGTAGTGGAGGGGAAAAGTGCCCATATAGACTGGGGGGGAGGAGGGGGAGAAATTGGAAACACTGATGAAGAGACTTGGAATACAACTAAACTTTTAGGAGTAACTTTGAAACTCTATGATTCACTGTGATCCAGTAAAATAAAAAAATAAGAAAGAAAGAAAGAAAGAAAGAAAGAAAGAAAGAAAGAAAGAAAGAAAGAAAGAAAGAAAGAAAGAAAGAAAGAAAGAAAGAAAGAAAGAAAGAAAGAAAGAAAGAAAGAAAGAAAGAAAGAAAGAAAGAAAGAAAGAAAGAAAGAAAGAAAGAAAGAAAGAAAGAAAGAAAGAAAGAAAGGAAAGAAAGAAAGAAAGAAAGAAGGAAGGAAGGAAGGAAGGAAGGAAGGAAGGAAGGAAGGAAGGAAGGAAGGAAGGAAGGAAGAAAGAAAGAAAGAAAGAAAGAAAGAAAGAAAGAAAGAAAGAAAGAAAGAAAGAAAGAAAGAAAGAAAGAAAGGAAAGAAAGAAAGAAGGAAGGAAGGAAGGAAGGAAGGAAGGAAGGAAGGAAGGAAGGAAGGAAGGAAGGAAGGAAGGAAGGAAGGAAGGAAGGAAGGAAGGAAGGAAGGAAGGAAGGAAGGAAGGAAGGAAGGAAGAAAGAAAGAAAGAAAGAAAGAAAGAAAGAAAGAAAGAAAGAAAGAAAGAAAGAAAGAAAGAAAGAAAGAAAGAAAGAAAGAAAGAAAGAAAGAAAGAAAGAAAGAAAGAGAACCAAAAAGGGACAAAACAGGAATGCAGTTGGGACCAAAGGAAGGGAATAGGGTGGATATCCTAAGGCCATGATCTAGGCATTTAATCTGCATATCAGTCTGACAAAACTCCTTGTTGCCAAAGAACATGTAGAAGATTACATATTCAAAACTGAAGAAATCAGATCTAACCCTTTGCAACTCAGTTTTTATGCATCAAGTAAAATTCGTATAAAAGAAAAAGTAAGGGCCAGACAGAGAGTACAGGGGGTTAGGCACTTGCCTTGCATGCAGCCGATTGTGGGTCAACTTATGCATATATGCTCCTCCAAGCATCGCCAGGAGTAATCCCTGGGCACTGAACAAGAAATAAGACCTGACCATAGCTGCTAGGTGTGGCTCCCAAACAAAATTAAAACAAAATAAAACAAAAGGCATGAAGAGGTAAAAGGCAAAGATGAAACAGGACCAAGTACAAGGGTGGCTTGCCGCTGAGCGACTATCTCAAAGTTCCTGACTCATATCAGGTTGATTCTACAATTATGGGAAGAGAGGAGGGCATTGGAGCAGTCAGTGTTGAAGAAAAATGAAGCACAGGACTTGCCCTTTCCTGCTGCTGAATCCTAATGTTACTATTCTGCTTACTTAAGCTGTGTATCAGATATGAATTCATCATTATACACACTGGACCATGCCAACTTTCAATGGTTTTGTGGGTTCTTATTTTTATGGTGGTAAAAGTATGTACAACATAAAATTGATAATTTTCAACATTTCTGAGTATATCAGTTAATGACACTATACCTTTTCAAAATGTTGTGGAACTATCCTGAGTGGCCTATTGGTTTTCTCTTCTCCTATGGTCTATTCTGAGAAAGAGCATCAATACAAGGTGGACTGGCTAGCTAGACACTATCATGTCCATGTGATGGTAAGGAGAGGATGTGGTCACTCGGGTTATACTCCTAAATCAGTTGGTGCCTAAATGGAGCTTCTGTGTGTCCCTGGCCATGTGGTCATGAGAATTCAAGCCACCCTGGGAATAATAATCAGGGTTCTTCTTCGAGCTTTTGCCTAAAAGCATCCCGGTCTCATATCACTATAAAGAGGACATTTGTGTAAGAGCTATGGCTGCAACCAAAGTCTTCCTGCATGAATCTTTCTCAGATAAGGGGTTGGGCATGTCTTACGCAACCCAATCATCATGTTACTGCTAAATGACCACAAACCTTCACATCACTTTCATGTGCCTACATCACTGGGAGGAAAAACAAAACTGCACCAACTGAGGGAAAATTTGTCCATGTTAATGATTCCAAAATATATTTTACTGAAATATAATTTACACATAACATGACACATTTTAAAATGTGCATATGAAAGTCTTGACAAATCTATGTATGGAACCACACACATACAGATTTTACAAAATGCATTAGATCACAAATCGGGAGTTAGAATACTTGAATCAACTTCTAAATGCAGCAAATATTGTGGGTTTTTAGATGGTCCCCTTTTATATGCACTAAGAATAGGTCTACAGAGCTCTAAATGCAGCAATTCAGAAACATTTTGCTTCTTGTTAGAGGCATCAAAAATGAAGATGTTTTAACACAATTTAATGCATGCAACTTTGCAACTTTAGGCATTAGAGTTGTTTTCTTCTTCTAGCTCCTGGATCACAGCTAGGAGTGATTGGAGGCTACTAGATATGCGCAGGGATCGCTGCTGGTGATGTTGGGGGACTGTAAGATACTGAGGTTCAAGTGTAGGGCTCCTGCATGTAAACCATGCCCTCCACCCCTCTGAACTATCACCCCAACTCCTAGGCATTTCATGTTAAAAAAAATCCACAATTATAAAAACAAGCAAAGTATGGAGCTAGTACCCAAAAGCCTGTAAATTATATTCTAGATGGAATCAAGGATTCTTAACAGAAGAAATTAGTTGGGGTAAGATCAAAATAATTTATCAAATTAAAAAAAAATACACAAGACTCGTCTAGCAGATGGCAACAGATGACAAGTGCAAAGGAGAAGTTCTAACGGCCAGCAACATTCAGTTCCCATAAGGAAGAACTGATAGCGAGAGTGTTCCAGAGGCTGAAGTGATATATCCCTGCCCTACTTTCAAAAACAGGCAAAAGGCCTTCTCTGTGGAAAGTTGGAGCAAGTGCACAAAAATCTGATTACTTGTCCTAATGGTCTTTCCAACTCCAATGCTGGGGTTTTGTGATGAAGGGACTTCTTATTTAAAGCTAGATGTTAGAGAAAATATAACTCAAACACATACAACCCCTGAAGCATAGTTAATAAAAAACAAAAAACTTGGGCTGAAGAGCTAGGATTGGGGTTAAGGGACTTGCCTTTACATTTAGGTAGACCCCCAGTTGGATCCCTCGCACCATATGATATTCCAAGAACTCTGTGAACAACCCCAAAACATAGAGCTAAAGTGTAGTCTCTGAACACTGCCAGGTGTGCACCCCCCAAAACAAGCAAAGAAAAAAAGGAAAAAGAACAAGAATATTGCTCCAAATGAATTTTAAAAGTGCCTGATCCACTTCTTTGAAGAATGTCATGGGTATCTTTAGAGGGATCGCATTAAATCTGTACAATGCTTCGGGGAGTATTGCCATTTTAATGATGTTAATCCTGCCAATTCATGAGCAGGGTATGTGCTTCCATTTCCGCATGTCCTCTCTTATTTCTTTCAGCAGAGTTTTATAGTTTTCTTTGTATAGATCCTTCACATTTTTAGTCAAGTTGATTCCAAGATATTTGAGTTTGTGTGGCACTACTGTGAATGGGGTTGTTTTCTTAATGTACATTTCTTATTACTATTGGTGTATATTTGTAGCCTGCCACCTTGCTATATGAGTCTATTGTTTCTAGAAGCTTTTTGGTAGAGTCTTTAGGGTTTTCTTTTTCTTTTTTTTTTTGGTTTTTGGGTCACACCTGGCAGTGTTCAGGGGTTACTCCTGGCTGTCTGCTCAGAAATAGCTCCTGGCAGGCACAGGGGACCATATGGGACACCGGGATTCGAACCAACCACCTTTGGTCCTGGATCGGCTGCTTGCAAGGCAAACGCTGCTGTGCTATCTCTCCGGGCCCGTCTTTAGGGTTTTCTAAGTAGAGTACCATGTCATCTGCAAACAGTGAGAGCTTGACTTCTTCCTTTCCTATCTGGATTCCCTTGATATCTTTTTCTTGCCTAATCGCTACAGCAAGTACTTCCAGAATATGGGAGGACTTATTTTCCCCAACTTTAAACTTTACTACAAAGCAATAGTTATCAAAACAGCATGGTATTGGAATAAAGACAGGCCCTCAGATCAGTGGAATAGGCTTGAATACTCAGAAAATGTTGCCCAGACATACAATCACTTAATTTTTGATAAAGGAGCAAGAAATCCAAAATGGAGCAAAGAAAGCCTCTTCAACAAGTGGTGTTGGCACAACTGGCTAGCCACTTGCAAAAATTAAACTTAGACCCCCAGCTAACATCATGTACGAAGGTAAAATTCAAATGGATTAAAGACCTCGATATCAGACCCCAAACCATAAGATATATAGAACAACACATAGGCAAAACTCTCCAGGACATTGAGACTACAGGCATCTTCAAGGAGGAAACTGCACTCTCCAAGCAAGTGAAAGCAGAGATTAACAGATGGGAATATATTAAGCTGAGAAACTTCTGCACCTCAAAGGAAATAGTGCCCAAGATACAAAAGCCACCCACTGAGTGGGAGAAACTATTCACCCAATACCCATCAGATAAGGGGCTAATCTCCAAAATATACAAGGCACTGACAGAACTTTACAAGAAAAAAAACATCTAATCCCATCAAAAAATGGGGAGAAGAAATGGACAGACACTTTGACAAAGAAGAAATACAAATGGCCAAAAGACACATAAAAAAATGCTCCACATCACTAATCATCAGGGAGATGCAAATCAAAACAACTATGAGGTACCACCTCACCCCACAGAGATTGGCACACATCACAAAGAATGAGAACAAGCAGTGTTGGCGGGGATGTGGAGAGAAAGGAGCTCTTATCCACTGCTGGTGGGAATGCCGTCTAGTTCAACCTTTTTGGAAAGCAATATAAAGATTCCTCCAAAAACTGGAAATTGAGCTCCCATACAATCCAGCTATACCACTCCTAGGAATATGCCCTAGGAACATAAAAATACAATACAAATATTCCTTCCTTACACCTATATTCATTGAAGCACTATTTACCATAGCAAGATTTTGGAAACAACCAAGATGCCCTTCAACAGATGAATGGCTAAAGAAACTGTGGTACATATACACAATGGAATATTATGCAGCTGTCAGGAGAGATGAAGTCATGAAATTTACCTATACATGGAAGTACATGGAATTTTTTATGCTGAGTGAAATAAGTCAGGGAGAGAGAGAGAAAAAAAACACAGAATGCTCTCACTCATCTATGGGTTTTAAGAAAAATGAGACATTCTTGCAATAATAATTTTCAGACACAAAAGAGAGAAGGGCTGGAAGTTACAGCGCACCTCATGAAGCTGACCACAAACAGGAATGAGTTTAGTTAGAGAAATAACTACATTTTGAACTATCCTAATAATGAGAATGTATGAGGAAAATAGAAAGCCTGTCTAGAGTACAAGCAGGGGTTGGGTGGGGAGGAGGGAGATTTAGGACATTGGGAATGTTGCACTGGTGATGGTGGTGTTCTTTACATGATTTGAAACCCAAACACAATCATGTATGTAATCAAGGTGTGTAAATAAAATATATGTAAAAAAAAACAACAAAGACAGAAAAAAGAACAAGAATAAAATCTAGATAGATGATATATGAGCAGAAATAGGTTCATACCAGTGTGTACAAAAATGTATGTTCATACTCTAACCTCCTCATAATTAGCGAAGTAAAATAAGAATAATTGGGAGGGGGTCCAGAGAAATAGTGCAGTGGGTAAGGCTCTTGCCTTTTATGTGACCAACCTGAATTTGATCTCTGGCATCCCAGATGATCTCCCCAAGCACTACTAGGAGTGATTCCTGAGTACAGAACCAGGAATGGCCCCAAATGGCGCTGCCATGTGTGGCCCAAAAACAACCCCCAAAACTGAAGAAAAATAATTTAGAAAAAAATGACCGAAATTTTTATTCTATTTTCCATGAAATCTACTTTATATTTGGTAGTCTGTGTTAATAATCTGTCAATTTTCTTCAGAGCTCCCCAATTAGGAAGAATGTTTCTTATCTTTGACTCTTCTATACTATTCGACTTTCTTAGAAATACCTCTCCGTTGTCCTTTCTCTTTTATAGCTGTATTGCAATGTTCTTAACATATTTCCTCAGTTGACTCCTAAGGCTACCCAGTGTACAATTTCCCCTTTCCTAAGACCGAACAGACATACTATCAAGAGATCTTTCATAGACACAAGCTGAGTCTCATTATTCTGACCTGTTTAAAAAGTCTCTATTGGGTTTCCTAATGACTACAGAAAAAACTAAATAAAATTTGGTATTGAGTTCCTTTGGTCTTCAGCCTGGCTCTCACCCTCTCTTCTTGGTTTGCCCCTGGTACCTTGCTTTTTGGTTACCCTGCAGTACTTGTTGCTCCCAAGGGGCCAGATTCTTCTCTATGCCATCTCACTGTTGTTGTTCTCAGACACCCCTTCACTCACTCCCACCTGTGACCACTAGCATTTCTTAGAGGGGCTTCCAAGCATAGAGCCAGGAGAACTCCCCAAGCACTTCCAAGTGTGACCCCCTAAAAAATAAACCAAAATAATAGTCAAAAGCCTAGTGATAGGTGAAAGCCTTTATCCTGTCAATAGTCAAAAGCCTAGTGATAGGTGAAAGCCTTTATCCTGTCACCCAGTAATTCTGACCTCAAAAGAGCGACATACTTACATTAACTAGGAGAGAGAAATCGGTGACCAGCTGGCTAAGTTCAATTAAGCTCTTTAAAAAGAAAAAGACAAAAAGGAAGTTAAGTATTTTCAAGGCCGCCCAGTTACCAAAAGGAAAACAAAACAAAACAAAAGGTTTTGAACTTACCGCTTCTAAGGTTTCCCATGATTCTGCAGCATTTTCATCTCGAGGAATTTCAGGCAATGCATAGACTTGAGTCAAACTCTGAGGTTCAGGATCAGATTCAGCAGCATGAAAGGTTTCTGGATGAACAAGTTTAGCAGCTTTGTTAGAAGGCAAGAGCAAGAATGAATTCCATCAAACAACTGCCACCAAAAATGCTGACTCAAGTAAGTCAGGTTAAAAAAGTAAATTGATTATTCTAGAAAAATGTAAATATCCACAGGCAAACTGTTCTCTGATAAATTCATAAATAATATTTTTATTATACAAAATCTTTTTTTGTTCGTTTGTTTTGGGGCCTCACCTGGTGACGTTCAGGGGTTACTCAGAAATAGCTCCCGGCTTGGGGACCATATGGGATGCCTGGGTATCAAACGGCGGTCCATCCTAGGTTAGCGCATGCAACACAAATGCCCTACTGCTTGCACCACCACTCAGGCCCCCTATTCTACAAAATCTTATCTTTTCGAATCAAGGAATACAATTATTATCTACCAAATCTGATTAACTTGACTAGGGGTAGAAGATAAACTGCAGGACAGGATGACTATTCTATTGGGCTAATGTATCAGACATCTGGCAGAGATAGGTGTTATAGTTTTATTTATTTATTTTTTGCCCCCCCCCCCTCCAGTGTGACTGTTTCAACTGCTAAATAATAATTAGTCTTTTCCTTTGGCTACTTTAGCAATAAATATCTGATTCAGAAGGCATGAGATGCAGGGAAGTGATGGAACTTGGGGGGAAGGGCAGTTTGGGATATTTGGAGGGGGAGAGGGAGGTCACACCCCAGTGTGCTGGGGTGTGTGTGCTATTTCTAGCTCTGTGCTTAGGAGTGGTCCCTGATGGTGCTAAAAGTCAAACCAGGGTCAGGTTTTCTCTGACCTGAACCACAGCAATGCAAGTGCTTCACCTCCTCTACTATCACTCTGGCCCTGAAGTGATGGGTTTTTATTAATAAAAGTTAGTCAAATTGGTGCTAACAATAGAAAAAAATCTATTACCAAAAGGTTCTATCTTTTTGTATGGAGTCACCCTTCTCATTAGAGTCATTTTTCTTTTGGGCAGTGCTCAGGGGTTACTCCTGGCTTGTGCTCCTAGCAGGTTCAAAGAACTACAGAGGGTATTAGGGATTCAGCCTGGATTAACTGTATGCAAGTCAAGCGCCTGTACTACCTCTCTCTGGCCCTGAGAGTCATTTTAAAGACCCATGTCTTCAGTGCAAAAAGCAAAACAAAACCCGGATGATGCTTATATTGTTCTGTACCTATTACATAGGTATGTGTGAGTATCTCTGATATAAGTGCTTAACAAATAGTCACCACTACTGCCATTGTTCCTGCTGCTGTAAGTAATGAGATTGACTATATAATATGGTATAAAGACAGTTAAAGTCAGTATTCTCTGATATAAACTGAAGCTATGGTAAGCATGAGAAGCTCTGTGAGTGTGGCAGAGAAGTATTTAATAAAGACTTGTGATGGTATTTAATGGACTGAAAAGATTTCACAGCTTAAGTTTCTATAACCAAAAATTACAGGTGCAAGGGCAGTAGGTGAGGCAAAATAGTATGGTTGGAGGCAATGATATATGCACAGGTCTGGATTCTGATCAAAGCTCAGTACAGGTGAGGCAAAGACTAAAAACAAGAGAAAACTAAAGGGCTAGGTTAGACAACTGAGGGGACGCTATTCATACCACTCTCCTCTATTTAAGAGCTTGGTCTGTCTCCGATGATGAATACAGACTCTTCAAAGGAGTTGAAGGCTGCTTGCCATAAAGAGGACAATTAAAGCTGTAGTGTGGAAGCAGATTGAGGGTGGAGTTGAAAGGTGCAAAGCCATCAGCCAATATGTCTAAAGATAAAGGTCTGCTCCAGGACAGAGACAATGGGAATGGAAAGAAGATATTCCCAAGGCCAACTTCCCTTTTGGCCTTCTTTACTTCAAGCCCAAAATCCTACCAGTAAGAGTTACCTAAACTGCTGCTAGGTACAGTGCCCAATGAAACCAGAGATGTGGAATAGAATAATGCAAAGCAGTTGCTTTCTGGAACCTTATAGTCTAGAAGTGCAACAATACTAAAAAAGCAAACAGAATGCCTTGGCAAACAGCACCCATTAAGTGGGTGGTGGCACCTGATCAGTTTGGTGTGGTGAATAATTTGTGAGATTATTCCATAGGGAAGAGGAAGTTAGTAAGGTAGAGAGAGTACAGAGGAAAAAAATAGCAATGTGGGGGTCAGAGCGAAAGTACAGTGGGTAGGGCATTTGCCTTGCACGAAGCCGACCCGGATTCGATCCTCGGCATCCCACATAGCCCCCTAAGCCTGCCAGGAGTGATTTTTGAATGCAGAGCCTGAAGTAACCCCTGAGTACTGCAGGGTGTGGCTCATAAACCTAAATATATAAATATATAAGTAGATTTAAAAAATCCTTCTAAAAAATGCAGTGTAGCTCAAAATAAAGTCACCAGAATGATCTGACTACAAAGCTAGAAGTCAAAAGCATAGTTACAAGTGTGTCACCAGAGATGGTGAGAAGGCTTTGCAAGCCTGTTACTCTGAACTTTATCTGGCACACAGAGGCAAACACTGATGGGTTCTAAGCAGAAAAATAACATAATGGCACAGGACAACTAATTTACTCTTATAATAAGTCATTAATTACAATTTTAAATGTTTCTTACTGTTCTACTTTATCCCTCTTCACTTGTATTAAATCAGTGTTCTTTTAAGCCTACAATTACGAGCAGTTTACCTTCAAAGCCTACCTTTGTTATCTGTGATAAGAAAAAAAAATGGAGTGCAGGAAGGATAGTACCACGGGTAGGATGCTTGCCTTGCATGTGACCAACCTAGATTTATTCCCTAGCATCTCCTATGGCTCAATGAGCACTGGTAAGAGTAATTCCTGAGTTTGGAATTGCCAGGAGCAACCCCAGAAGCTCAGAAATCACTCCTGGCAGGCTTGGGGACCATATGGGATGCCGGGATTCAATCCACCGTCCATCTGAATGCAAGGCAAATGCCCCTCCTCCATGCTATCTCTCCGACCCCTTACTTCCCTATCTTAAAAATAGATTTAAAGTTTAATCTGGTCTTCTACAAATATTTAAAAGATGAGTAATTTATCCAGTATTTCAAGATACTTCCATTTTTTCCACTTCATTCAAAAATAAATGAATCAGGGAGCTGGAGAGATAGCACATCGGTAGGATGGTTTGCCTTGCACGCAGCCACCCAGGATGGACAGTGGTTCGAATCCAGGCATCCAAGATGGTCCCCCGAGCCTGCCAGGAGCAATTTCTGAGCACAGAGCCAGGAGTAACCCTTGAGCACTGCTGCGTGTGACCCACAAACCAAATTAATTAATTAATTAATTAATCAAATAATTCTAAGGCTTTCCTTCTACTAATGATTCCTGTTGTAGTAAGAAGCACAACTTCAGTAATGGTGAATAATGATGATTTTGTCAAATGTTATCATAAATACACCAGATGTAAAGAGGCCTTCCCTGGGTGCCAGCTCAGATGGCCAGAATTGGGTTCAGGTGGACTCTTAGGGGTCCTCAGGCTTCCCCCCTCCCTCCGTACTCCAGAGGAGAGGTGCATGGGGAGGAGGGAGGGAAGATATCTGGCTTCCGGTTTCCTCCTTGATTCTGGAGACCAGCTCTTGCCAGATATGGGTTTTGGGGAATCCCCATGCCAGAGGCCTTCTCCCTAGCCTGGGGAGTGCTGAGATGCTTGGCAGGCCCCCAGCCATCCCCCTCTTTCTCCCCTGGACTCCAGGCCTTCCCTGGGTGCCAGTCCAGGTGGACTCTATAGGGGTCATCAGGCTTTCCCCCTACCTCTCCCTACTATAATGGGAATGCGCTTCGGGAGGAGGGCGGGCCGTTCTAGTACTGGTTTATGTTGGGACAGACACTGAAAATTTTTTCTCCTTGGTCTCCTATTGATAGTATTGTATGCATATAGTTTATATATGCATAATATCCATCTTGTATTGTGACCGTGATACTGCCCTACAAAGCTCATATCTAATCTTTTACTGCCTCAGTCCCAACCCTTATTTCCCTCCATCTACCCATGTAGGTGCAGCTCATGACATGAAGCTCACCACATAGAGTGATGAGTGCAATTAGAGAAATAACTACACTGAAAACTATCATAACAATGTGAATGAATGAAGGAAATAGAAAGCCTGTCTCATGTACGGGTGTGAGTGAGGTGGGGAGGAGGGAGATCTGGGAAATTGATGGTGGGAATCTTGCACTGGTGAAGGGGGGTGTTCTATACATGACTGTAATCATACAACTACAATCATATTTGTAATCACGGTGTTTAAATAAAGATAATTTTTTAAAAAATTAAAAGAAAAAAGAGGAACTTTATAAACATTAAGCCCATTCAAAAAAAAATTTTTTTATTTTGGGGTTATACTGAGTGGTACCCATAGGATACTCCTGCTCTGAGCTCAGGATCACTACTTGTGGGGCTCAGAAGATATGTGGTCTCAGAGCCATATCCAAAATCAAGTGATTACAAAGCAAGCATCTCACCCCTGTGCTTCTCTCCAGTTCCTCAAGGTATTTTTTAATCCATACTTTTTTGTACTATTAAATAGAATATGAATAAAGCATGCCAGGCTATTACAAAATTTCTGTACATAGGTTCTTCATCAAGAAATGAAGGTATGGGAAAAGCTTGACATTTTAAGAAAACTTAAAAGATTTCCTTCTGCAACAAACAAGAAATGTTTAAGTCATTCATCTCTCATTTGAAACCAAACTGCGTATGCATCTCAGTTCAAATAGAATCTTAGAACAAAGGAATCTGTTTATCTTCCATGAAAATCCTGCTTTAAACTTACAACTCTGAACATCACTAATCAATTCAAAGCATGCCTGACAATTAAGAAAAGAAACTGGTTAATTTCATAATTCATTACAGCTTGTATTAAAAAAAATCACTAAGTTGGCTATCGTCTATTCATTTTGAACATTCATAAACTGCTTCAAACATGATAGGGCAAAACACTGAAACAAGTTATGGATACAGGAAAGAAGGCTGAGGACTTCTTATTCTCTCCACAGAATCAAAACTACAACTGCTTTCTATGACAATAATCTCATAAAGCTCTATTGACATGCAAGCAAATGCAGTGTGAGAAGAGTATTCATATACACTTACCACTGCTTTTTTCAACTCTTGATTTTAGACCTTTATTTTTTATGTGAACTTAAAACAATGTTTTTGTTAAAGGTAGAAATGAGCTTAATAAAATGAACACAAGACTTTCCCTGTATATACATCCAAATATTCTTTTCTTTCCTCTCTCCCCAAACTTCAAACACAGAAATGTTTCTTCTACCAATAATTACAACACAATATGTCAGAAGTTTCCATTGCATTAGCAAAAATTTTATTGTCGGTTAATTCAAAATAATTACTTGAAAGTTTTCATATTCTAACAGCTGAAACATAGTGGAGTTAATCTTCTAATCATCTACATGCATAAAATGCACTCTAAAGTCTGACTTAATTTATCTACAATGGGGATTTTAAAAATTAAAACTGACAGAAAACACCTCTCTGAGTCAGACAACCATCAACAGGTTTCACAAAACTGTTCAGTCTATACATATATATGTATATATATATATGTATATATATATATCCCTATGATATAATCTAATATTTCATCAAATTCAATGTGCTGGCCTGGAGTTTCAACGTTTTAAGTCTGGAATTCTTTCTCTTGTGACTATTTGTTTAAAATGTAATAAGATTCTGTTTCTATTCCACCAAAGAAATATGTGTGCTGGATGGGGAGTAAGAAATACAAAGCTGAAGAGAAGCACTGGTTCACTCCATAGGGTTTTCTATACCCTCCTAAATACAAATCAAATTTGTAGGCTCATCACTTCTCTTGGTGGGAAGTAATATGCTAAAATGAAACTAGACTCACAAGAGAGACAGAGGGAGTTTCTCAGATCAAACAAGATTGGCAAAGAGATGTGCTTGAGGAACTGTCTGAATCCGGACAAAAGAAAAAGCAAAATCATCACAGCTTCCCCCCTTAAACTTAATAAGCTTCTTTCATTCTCCACAGAACATAAAACGTCCTATTCCACTTGTTATTTCTATCTGTAAATGAAAAACTATTTTTGTATTTTGATCTCACTCATGGAAATGTGGCAAACACTAATCCTGAATCTCTGCTGCTGTTTCCAACCAATTTATTTCGGATCAGATTGAATTTTTACAGGAAAAAGTATTTTAAGGCACTTCTATGCAAATAAAACACATTTTTTTCCTGTATAGGCTGTCACTACTATAATGAGTAGCTAAAGTAAAAAAAAATAAGGAAAAACCAGAGAGCATGGGATAAAAATATGTAGAATGACAGAAGAGTCTATAGCTAAAAGAGACCACATATGGAGTAAACCCAATTTCTATGCCACTATTAAAGTCTTAAGTAAATTGGCTGCTTTCTTTTCATTATGCCACCTCTTTCCCATCCTCTCAATTATGCTAATATTTCTGGACTTAAGGCAATCTCACACTTGGAGATTAGTCAGGCACTTGATGAAACAGTTCATTTTATTCTGACAATGGATTCAAAATCAAAGCACAATATGACCAGCAGACCACTCAGAATTTGAAATTCTACACAGTTCTAGGAATAACTGAAGTAGGTCATTTTAAAAGTGGAATAACAATTTCAATCAAAACAGCACTAGTTTCAGAAAATTAATTTAGTGGTTTATCCCTGCCTACCAGTAACTGATTAGATCTTGAGGTAACCTGGTGTCCCATGAATTGAGAAGTTTGGACTCAACAGACTAGGAAAATGAATTTCACCCACAATTTCTTCTTCCTCATTCTCTAGCTTTGCCCCAATCTTTTTAATTTCCTTTGACACATTCAAATTTGCCAACAATTTTTTTTAAATAACAACTTCCTACAGAGAAACTAATTGTCAGAAAAATGGGTAAACTGCCTTCTTCTATCACCCCTCCACCCAATACTGTTGATGATAAATAAATCCAAATTTGCTGATCCTGAACAGTTCTGGAAACACTAAAAAGCAATTATAAGATGCAAATAATTATAAAACTATCAGATTGTAAGAGAACACTCAAAAGTCAAAATTTTTGTTTGCTAGGAAATTCTCTGTGATGTGCAATTCAAAGCAAAAACAGCGTTGTCAGCCATTCAGAAATCCAGCTTATTACTTCCAGAATTATTACTATCATCACAATTTCCACAAAATCTGGGTAAATGAGACGCCTCTTAACCACAGGGGATCACAAAGTCCAATCTCTCTGAGTAACTGCACAGAGAATCAGTATGCACTAGATGATAACATCACTCAGCCTCTTGAGTATGACTGCGGTAACCATATCCGAATGATATAAATAAAAACCCTTAAATATCAAAAGGCTTTCTTCCCATACATACTTCAAATATGGATTGACTGCTAATATTTCCTTCTCAAAATATTTTAGCTACTGGATATATTCAGAATGGACTAAGTGACTTGAGCACATTTGAAATGATAAAATTGTCTCTAGAAAGATATTCATTCATATTTATGAAAAATGTACTAATGGTCTCCTAATAAGTGAAGAGAGAATAATTGGTAAAGTGGTTGCAATCTAAGTGGTTACTTAGATTCTATTCTAAGTTCTAATTTATTTATATCCCACTTCTCTCTAAAGCAGTGGTCCTCAAACTATGGCCCGCCGGCCACATATTATATTTGTATCTGTTTTGTTTCTTCATTGCAAAATAAGATATATGCAGTGTACATAAGAATTCGTTCATAAGTTTTTTTACTATAGTCAGACCCTCCAATGGTCTGAGGGACAGTGAACTGGCCCCCTGTTTAAAAAGTTTGAGGACCCTTGCAAGAATTAAAGACAGCTTAGAAGGATTATAAAAAGGTAGCATATATTCAAAATAAAGGTGAAACCCCAAGCCAGAAGGAAAAAAAAAGGACAGCAATTGTTCATTTAAAAAACGCCAAGACACTTCTGTTTTTTTACTTTTGGGAGTCAGAAAATTTGGATTTAAGAGTTCTATTAAATAGCTCAAATATGAAAAACCTTTTGTCAGTTTTGAGGCTCAATGCCTTTAAGATTGAAGATAAAAACTATTCAATTGCTTTGAAATAAGAGATGCATTAAGTAAGTAATTATTTTTCTAATTCCTTATTAAAGACACTACTATAAATGTAAACAATAAGTATCAATCAATCCTAAGGACCTAAATAATGACTGATTTCATAGGAATTTTTTAATACCCCTTGAAGAAACCAGAACATTTAGGAAAAATATATGCTTGGGGTAGGAACAATAGTATAGCAGATAGGGTGCTTGCTTTGCTCAGTTGATTTGGATTTGATCCCCTAGCACCCCATAAAGTACTCTGAGGTCTACCAAGACTGACCCCTGAGCATAGAGTCAGCAGTACATGTTGAGCACCATCCAATGTGGAGAAAACCAGTAAAATAAAAAAACAAAAAAAAATGTTATGTCTGATTTGGCTTCTCTTGCTTATGGAAATAAGTGAAGAATATTCTGCAGATCTGGATGACATTCTCCTTAGGAAAAATTTTTAATGATTTTAAATAAACAGATATGTAAGACAGACACCCTGAACTTCTATTTTATATAGCAAAGCCTCATAATTTTTATGAAGCCCCTGAACATTGCTGGGTGTGGCCCAAAAAGAAGAAACAAAAACTCAGCAAACTGGAAAAGGAAGTTACCTAGTGATTTGTGCTATCTGCAATATTTGTACAATGAACTGTTATTTTATTCCTTACAATGTCTTGATCAAGAGAAAGACCTCATTAGAATACATTACCCCCAACAGTCATGGATCTGCTCAGAGAAGGCTGAAATAAAGTTGCTTCATCATTAAATTGTTTCTTAAGTTCTTCTGCGGATTCCAGATGGAGTTGAAGAAATTCTGCTGTTGCTGCTGCTGCATCTTCTTTAATAGGATCTATCATTCTCTTCAGAAGTATTAAGTCATCCTTTTGAACTTTCAAACAGAGCTTCTCCATTTCTCTGATATTGGAGCGAAGTTGCTTTTAAAATAAATCAAAACCACAACTTCTTAGTATAAGGTACTTCTATTTTTAGGAGTAACTAGTAATAATTATAGTGAATAGATAAGTACATACATAAGTACTTTTTATAGAAGATATATATGATAGATATATATAAATAGAAAGGTGGGGCTGGAGAGAGATCATGGAGGTAGAGTGTTTGCCTTGCATGCAGAAGGATGGTTGTTTGAATCCTAGCATCCCTTATGGTCTACTAGGAGTAACCCCTGAGTGCTGCTGGGTGTGACCCAAAAACAAAACAAAACAAAAAAGAAATAAAGATATACAGATATCTATATAGATATATCTAGACCTAGATCTATATAGATATCTACCTATATAATACATTTCTATTTTACATGGCATCTATGCTATTAATAAATTTCTTCTGCAGTCAGAGCAATTGTATAGTGTACAGTGCGTAGGATAAGTATCCTATTGCAACTGATCCAGGTTCGATTCCCAGTACCCTATAATCTCCAAGCCCCACCAGGAATAATCAGTGAGCTCAGAGCCAGGGGTAAATCCTGAACATCACTGGGTGTGGCACAAAAGCAAAAATTTAAATAGTCTAAAAATGCAATATATTTTTTCTTAATAAGCTGAGTAAGTTCTAGGGATTATGGGGAGTTAGATCAAGCACATAATGGAAATGAGCAGGAGGGTCAAAGTGAAGCGGTAGGTTGTGCATGAAGTTGTTGGTAGAACAGATGTTTATCATCCCACCAAAGGTGGGATAAATGGGGCTAATAGTCCAAGAAAAAAGATACATTTAAAAAATCCCTGAGCCTTTTATTTTGTTGGATTTTACTCTTATTTTAGACATTGTGGTTTTCAAAATTATTTATGGTATGGTTTCATATATAAAACTTTCTAGAACCATACACTCTACCAGAATGTCCCAATGTTTCCACTCCCATAGTAAATTCCTGAGTCTTTAAAAAAGGTGCTTATTTAGGGCATGAAGCAAATAGCACAGTGCATAGGGTCCTTGCCTTACACATGGCTGACCTGGGTTCAATCTCCGGTATGCCATATGGTCCCCCAAGAATGATTAGGAATAATTCCTAAGTGCAAAGTCAGGAATAATCCCTGACATTTTTCCCTGAGGAAAAAAAAGTTTGTTTTTTTTTTTTTTGTTTTTGGTTTTTTGGTTTGGGGGCCACTATCAGCAGTGTTCAGGGTTTACTCACGATCTTTACAAAAGAAAAAGTTTCTAAAAAGCTCTTATGCCATAAAGACAAATTAATCTTAACTCCAATATGGTTATATAGGGAGTTCTATGATAAGTTCAGAATTTTAAGAGACTTGTTTTTAACAAGGTTGGAAGGATGAAAAGAAAGACACGTGAATATGAAATACAAAAGAGTGGTGTGAAACGAAGAGAATCACATAAGCAAAACCCAGAATGAGCGGAGGCTGGTGAAAAATGTTAAGAACAATAAAAGAAATTTGAAAAATACAAGTAGAGCAAGAAGAGCAAGAAAGAAGGTTCAGACCTACTGCTTGGGGCAGATGGTGTAATGGTAACAGATGATGCCGAGAAAGCAGGAATCCTTAACTCCTGTTTTACTTCTGATTCTCTATTAAGGAGAACTATTCAAAGTTAAAAGAGGTGTGAGAAACATACTTAAAAGAAAGCTGGAACATCTTATTGTCAAGATCCCACATGAAACACAGAAAATAACAATCTTTAAAACTTTGAACAGTATCAGTGAGCAGTGAGGCAACTTCAACCAGCACAACATATGTAGAATTGGAGTCCTAAGTAAAAAGTTAGGGGGCAGAAAAAAATGTTTGAAGAACTTAAGGTAAAATTACAGTAAAATGCAGATTTGGGCTATAGAGTATGTACAGCAGGTAGGGGGCTTGCCTTACATGTGGCTGACGCAGGTTTAATCCTTGGTATCCCACATGGCCCTCCATGAACCACCTGAGTGTAGAGCCAGGAGTAAACCTGAACATCACTGGCTCTGAACACATTATGCTATCCATGCGTATGTTTAAGAAACTGGGCCAGAGATAGTACAGGGGTAAAACACTTGCCTCTTGGTACTAGATGTAGCCCCCTGAACACCACCAGGAATCACTCTTAAAAAGAGAGCTAGGAGATAGACTCTGAACACTGCAGAGTGTGACACATACTGTACCCCTATCCCACATATGCACAAAGAAATTTTGATTATACAAGCATTCCTTCTCACAACATCTTCATGAAATTGTCATGGAATTACTTTTATGTGTGTGTTGTACACTTCATAATGTACATAATGTCTAATGGGTTTTTGGTTGGTTTGGGGCCAAACCTTAGTGCTAGGATGGGTGGGGGTGCTACTCCCAGCCCTGTATTCTGGGGTCATTGCCCCCTGGTGCTCCAGGATAAACCCTAGATTTATTTCCACATGCATGCACTCTAACCCTTTATGCTTTGTCCCAGCCCCAAATGATGCTGAAGTAATCAATTTTCTTTCTAAACAAATTTATACATTAAGGGAAAATATCTATTTACTGGTGTCACTCACTTTTCTGCTTATGCTTAATAACCTTGTAGAAACCTAGTTTTCTGTCTGGCATCCTTTTACTACTGCTTGCAACACTTCTCTTGAACATGTCTTGGAGTAGTGTTAAACTGTAGTTCAGTACAGCTAAACTCCTTCAGTTGTTCTATATCTGGAAAACCTTTTTTGGCTTTTCTTTTCTTTTCTTTTCTTTTTTTTTTCTTTCTTTTTGGATTTTGGGTCACACCCAGCAGTGCTTAGGGGTTTCTCCTAGCTCTTATGCCCAGAAACAGCTTCTGGCAGCCTCAGGGGACCATATGGGATGCTGGGATTCGAACCACTGACCTTCTGCATGCAAGGTAAATGCTTTACCTCCATGCTATCTCTCCAGCTTTTATTTTCTAAAAAAAAAAAAAAAAAAATTTGCTGGTATCAAGATCTATATAGATTGTTTTTCCTTTCAATATTTTACAAATGTTCAGTTGTCTTCTTCTTTGGCAGTATTCCCAATGAAATTTTTACAATATTTCTCTATATATGTAATACATCTGTTTTTCAATTTTCTTGTTACTAGTTTTGAGCACTTTGATTTTTCTGGGCCTTGGTAGAATTTCCTTTGTCTTTCTTAGAGATTTTGAGCTTCTCCCATCTCTAAGTATATAGTTTATATCAAATTTGAATTTTGTGGGCCGAAGAGATAGCATGGAGATAAGGCATTTGCCTTTCATGCAGAAGAATGGTGGTTCGAATCCCGGCATCCCATATGGTCCCCCTTGTGCCTGCCAAGGGCGATTTCTGAGCATGGAGCCAGGAGTAACCCTTGAGTGCTGCCAGGTGTGACCCAAAAACCAAAGGCAAGCACCTTAATCCCTGTACTATTTTTCTAGTCCTGAATGTGTGTTATGTGTAGGGGATCAAATGCTCAGGTCACACTGCTGGCTCTTTGTTCAGAGGACAATACGGTGTACTATAGATCTCACTCTAGTTGGCCACATGCAAGATAAGTGTCTTAATCTCTGTACTATCCATTCAGCTCTGAAATTCCTTTCTGAGGGTAAAAAATATTATTAACTGTAAACTTAACTATACTGAGAACTGGGAAAGAAATTATTCTGAGTTAATTAAAATTATAAAAAAAAGCTAATGATTAAAAGAGTGGCTATGCATATATTTGCCTCTGCTAAATATTGACTTAAAGATTCCTAATGTGTTTTACAACATGTAATTAAAATTGTATACAGCAGAAAACCAAACACAAAACTCAAGTTCAATGGTAAACATTTAAATAACTCAGAGCAAACACATTCTTGACATCATATAATTATTAAAGGTTCCAGATTTATAGTTAATTAAAGTAATTCTGTACGATTCCTTACATTAACTATTACACTAACATATTAATAGTAGTGGATCACGCTTACTTCAACATCGCCATCAACAGGCTCACACACACATACACACACACACACACACACACACACACACACACACACACCACTCACACACAAAATGTAATTCCAGTGGCACTGTTCTATGACCACGAGACCTAGCACCACATATAAAGCATGTGACCACCAGCAAGCATTGCAAACAAGTCTGTAACTACTGGTCATTGCAATAACAGCAACAAAGAATCATAGTAACGAGGAGGTGAGTTAAGATCTTAAGATATAAAAAAAAAAAAAAAAGATCTTAAGATATATGTATTAAAATAAACTGGACCATAGATGCAGTACAGCAGGCAAGGCAGCTGCTTTCATGCAGGTAACCCAGTGGGCTCAACATCCAACAACCTAAATGATCCACAAACCTCACCTGGAGGGATCCCTGAGCACAGAGCCTGGAGTAAACTTTGAGCACTGGAGGATGTGGTCCAAAAACAAAAATAAATAAATAAATAAATAAATAAATAAATAAATAAATAAATAAAGAGTGAATATAGAAATAAAATTAACTCACTTCTATATGCATCACCAAAAGTTAGAAAATAGAAACAGAAAAACACAGTGTGAAGAATTAGTTGAGATTAGTGAAATAGATTGAAATCAATAAATAAAATAGTTTTAAAGCATGCAATTCAGTCATCTGCTATTATATACTAAATTCCTCCCAAACTAAAGGGTCTGAAACTACCATGTGATTTTGTTAATGAGTCTGTAGACTGGAATTTAGAAAGATCTCCACTGACTAGTTCTCACTTGGATTCTCATGTGGTTGAAACTTCTACTGAAGCTGCAGCATCTGAAGGGTTAATGGCATTGGAAGTCCTAAAGGTAGTGCTTACACTGCTGAGCTGAGCCAAGACTAGAAGCTACCAAGAGTTAAACCAGGGCCCCCTACAGGTAATGGCTCTATCCTGAATGCAGGGCTCATGAATGCTGGGCTGATGCTGGACATGCTCCATTATGCCTTCCCCCAGAGCAAGCATCCTGAGAACCAGTGGAAGTCACCAGCCTTTTCTGACTTAGCCTTCAAAGTCAAGCAGTACTTCTGCCTCAACAGAAGGGAAAAGGAACTAGACTCCATTTGTTGGTGGCGACAAGAAAGGCAATACTGGAGAAGATGATGGACAATGCTTGACATTTTTTGGATACCTTTAAAAAGCACAATCTACCGGCGCTCCCGAAGGAGCGGGAAGTGGAGTCTGGGAGGCGGCACCTCAGGGGTCTGGGCGCTGGGTGGGGGGGAGTACAATCTACCAGTTTGTTCTTCAAGCCCATACTCTTCCTTGAATACCTCTTGTCTCTGTCTGATACAGAAATGATCAACTGACCAGTGGAATAACATATAAAGACCAATGACAGAGCTATACATACAGATGTGATATTTAAGTCACACAAATTAGTCAACAGTGAGATACTGGCTTTCAAATAGGATAAAATATTCATATTATTTTTGATATTTCCCTCCCTCAAACCACTAATTCTAGAAGAATCAAAAATTTAAGTATTAGGAGTTGGAGATAGTACAGAAGGCTGACCCAGGTTTGATCCCCAGCATCCAATTGGTCCTCCAGGCTCATCAGGAGTGGTTCTGGAGTGTAGATTCAGGAGTAAAACCCATGCATCACTAGGGGAGTGGGCTGTGAGCTTCACTGAGTATAATCCAACCTTCCCTGCCTCCCAAAAAATAAGTAAATGTTAAAAGAGATTTAAAACATGCAAAAGAAAACATCCGAAATTTTTTCCTCAATATTAAGAGAACAAGATAACATTCTTGAACAGAACAATAAATGCATCAGCCATAGACATAAGATTGCCAATTTAGACTATGTCTAACTTAAGAATTCCTTTTAAAGCAAGATACTATGTGGACTATAAAAAGATAGTTCTTACTATTTATTTATTGGGGGGAAAAAGGGACCACCATGGGCATATTCTTGGCTCCATGTTCAGGGAACACTCCTGAAGATGCTCAGGAGATCAGATATGGTCAAACCCAGGCTTCAATCCCAAGCAAGGAATTAATTAATTCATTAATAAGTAACAAAAAACTATAAGTCTTTGAATCAAAATCTTAAAAATATGTATCTCTTGGGCCCGGAGAGATAGCACAGCGGTGTTTGCCTTGCAAGCAGCCGATCCAGGACCAAAGGTGGTTGGTTCAAATCCCGGTGTCCCATATGGTCCCCCGTGCCTGCCAGGAGCTATTTCTGAGCAAACAGCCAGGAGTAACCTCTGGGCACCGCCGGGTGTGGCCCAAAAACCAAAAAAAAAAAAAAAAAAATATGTATCTCATTTAACTAATGCAAAAATGTGCCCCAAAAGGAAAAAGTTCCCTTAAGAAAATAGTTATGGGGCCCCGGAGAGATAGCACAGTGGTGTTTGCCTTGCAAGCAGCTGATCCAGGACCATAGGTGGTTGGTTCAAATCCCGGTGTCCCATATGGTCCCCCGTGCCTGCCAGGAGCTATTTCTGAGCAGACAGCCAGGAGTAACCCCTGAGCACCGCCGGGTGTGGCCCAAAAACCAAAAAAAAAAAAAAAAAAAAAAAGTTATGGGTGCTCACTTTGGCAGCACATATACTAAAATTGGAACGATACAGAGAAGATTAGCATGAACCCTACACAAGGATGACATGCAAAATCGTGAAGCGTTCCATATTTATTTTTTTGTTTTGTTTTGTTTTGTTTTTGGGCCACACCCGGTAACGCTCAGGGGTTACTCCTGGCTATGCGCTCAGAAGTTGCTCCTGGCTTGGGGGACCATATGGGACACCGGGGGATCGAACTGTGGTCCGTCCAAGGCTAGCGCAGTCAAGGCAGGCACCTTACCTCTTGCGCCACCGCCCGGCCCCGCGTTCCATATTTAAAAAAGAAAAAAGAAAATAGTTATGGGGCTGGAGAGACAGCACAGAGGTAGGGCATTTGCCTTGCAAGCGGTTAACCCAGGACCAAAGGTGGTTCAAATCCGGGCATCCCATATGGTTCCCCCATGCCTGCCAGGATCAATTTCTGAGCAGAGAGCCAGGAGTAACCTCTGAGTGCCATCAGGTGTGGCCCAAAAAACAAAAAAAAAGAAAAAGAAAATAGTTACATGACATATAAAAGGATTTAGCAAATTTTTTTCTTAAGGCTGTCATTTTTGATTTACTAAAAATCGCAGAATAGCCTTACCTGAACTGTGCGTCCTGCATTGATATGTTCTTCATGTAGTTTGTCCCAAATTCTGCATCTTTGATACTAAATGAGAGGGGAGAGACATTTTGAATTTTTTAAATCTCTAAAGTAATTATTTCTAGTTATCACATTTGATGCACTGTATTAAGAACATTGTACAGTATTAAACAAGAATGAATATTTAGTACATATTCTCCCTCCCTCATTTTTTAAACCAAGGCAATTTTTAGCTTTCAGAGTTTCGGAAAATAAATATATGAGCTTGATAACTAAGAATTTTTTTTATTTGACAAGTACCATAAAAAATATGGTACAGAATACATGCAGAATACAAAATGCGTTTTGAAAATAACATCACATCCTGCTTTTGGTTGAAATAAAACAAGTATTTCCGTTGTAAATAACGACACCAAACATAACTTTGCTAGTTACACATTTAAATATAGTTAAGTTAAAAACAATCTGAAAGAACAGAATTATAAAATGTCCCACTTGTACAAGAAAGGCATGAGAAACTATAAAAGTAAAAAAAAACTAAGTGGACTAGGGAGATAGCACAGCAAGTAAGATGCTGGCTTTGTCTGTAGCTGACCAGGGTTTTGATTCAGGGGCTAAACATGATCCTGAACATGGTCAGAAGTGAGCCCTGAGTGCAGAGCCAAGAGTAAGCCCCGAGTAAACCAGCTGTAGCCAAAGGGGGGAAAAAAAAGAACAAAAACAAAAACTACCACAAAAATGTTTAAATACTTTTCTTCCTTATTCTTCATAATCTTTTGTCTTGCAAGTAGCGGCAGCCAGGACTTTGGTTCAAATCCCTAACACCACACATGTTCCTTTTGAGCACCACCTGGGGTCACTTCTAAGCAGAGTTATGGATGTCACTCAGTACTGCCAGATGTGGGTCAACTCCTCCCCATAAAAAAAAGTCTACAAGAAACATGACTCAGATGAAAAGAGAAACCAAGAAAAGTACAAGAACACACTTTCAAATTAATCCAAGCCATATTTCAAATGAGCCCAAGTAAACAGATCCAGGGAAATTATATCTGAGTGAACCAAAAGACCTTGCAAACGTGATCATGGAAACATGTTGGCTTATCTGGAAGGAACTGCAAAGAATTGGAAAATCTCCCAGAGACCAGCAAATATTGATCCAATTCTTACAAAAGAAAATACCTTCAAAACACTCACTACAGAATGTAATCGTAAAGTAAACCTTTGGGAAATTTCTGTATGAGAGTATCAGAGAGCTGGCTTGGACGAATTTAGAGAAACAGTGACAGAACAGAGGGCTGCCTGCTTCCAGCCCAATGTTTTTTTTCATCAGTATCTTAAAAACAATGAATGCATAATTGGCCAAATCTACCGCTAACATAAACTAGAAGGAATAATCATACAGATGAAAGACCACAGTTTGGGGCCAGAGAGATAGCACAGCGGTAAGGCGTTTGCTTTGCAAGTGACCGACCCAGGACCGATGGTGGTTTGAATCTTAGAAGCCTGCCAGGAGCGATTTCTGAGCACAGAGTCAGGAGTAATCCTTCAGTGCCGCTGGGTGTGGCCCCAAACAAAAAATATTTTAAAAATTAAAAAAAAAAAAAGAAAAAGAAAAACCATAATTCAACAAGATAAAAAGAACAAGAGTGTAGAGCCAGGAGTAACCCCTGAGCAGGTGTGACCCAAAAAAGAACCCCAAAAAGCAAAAAAACGAAAAACAAAAAGAACAAGAATAACATTGAAAAATGTAAAATACCTAGCATTTAAATTAGAAAGAGTAACTATAAGAAAAAGGTATAATCTAACTCATGAGCTGAAATCCATGGAAAAAGTCCTACACATTTCATCGATTGTAAAACCAATGACAATATTGCAGTAAAAGTGACTTCTAAAAGAAGTGATGCAGGGGCTGGAGAGATAATACAGTGTGTAGGGTGCTTGCCTTGCACATGACTGGCCCAGGTTCAATCCCTTACACCCCATATGGTCCCCTTACCACCAGGAGTAAGCCCTACTCAAACTCAGCTGGATGTGGCCCAAAAACCAAAAAATAAAATAAAAATTAACAAAACCCTGATGCAATCTTAAGCCTTGTACATGCATAAATATAGTCATGTAGCACAGACTTAATAGCAGCAAACTCTCAAGCACAATATCAAGTTTAACCCTTTTACTCACAGTGATGTCAAGTTAGTTCAGGGAGGAAGAGAGTTGGGGGGAGAGAAAGAATAGGAAGACAATCTGAGTTTAATTTAGAAGCTTACAAGGTCTGTATTACCTTTCTGCTTTACTAAATTTTATGGGAGAATTGTACATCTGGTATGGTGCTCAGGGGACCACACATGGTGCCAGATCAAACCCATGTCAGTCACATGCAAGACAAACGCCCTTCTCAATGGTCAGTGGTTGGTCATTAGCAAATCTCTTTTTGATTCATTTGTTTTTTGACCGTTTTTGGTTTGTTTGTTTTGATATGGGGGCTACATCCAGCCGACATCAAGGATTATTCCTAGCTCATACTCAGGAATTAGTCCTGGTGGGTTCGGGGAACCAAATGTGATGCTAGGGATCAAACAAGGTAAACACCCTACCTGCTCTACTATCCCTCCAGTGCCCCCAATCACTCTCATTGAGCCAGGGAACCAAATCAAGGTTAGCCACGTGCAAAAAAAGTTCTTAAATTTCTTTCTATTCTTATGATCTCTCCGGACCATTTCTGTGATCAATTTATTCTCAATCGAGCAGACAAACACCTATCTCTGCTCTTTTCCAATTCTAATAAGATGATGATACAAAGATGATGTAAAAAATAATTTAGGGGCTGTAAACTAGTACAGTGGTTAGGTGCATGCCTAGCACACACACACCCTGGCTTCCATTTCTGATAGTACATGGTCCCTGAGCACTCTTGAAGCAATTCTAGAGATCCCCAGGACCCCAGGGATGGCCCAGGTATTCCCACAATCATAGGCCGTGAGCAGCATCACATCCTCAGGCCCTTTCGTTTAAACACCAGATCAGTTGGTTAGATGGGATCCCCCAAGGACACTTAAGCAGCACCCGAAAGTCAACCCATTCCACCCAAAAGTATAAGTTCATAAGAATACAGTAAAAGGTTTAGTTGAGAAATCAATGTTAACATGACCTTGGAAAGTAGGAAGAATGTGGATATCTTGCACAAGTGATTTGGCACACCTGGAAAAGGTGAAAAGCTAAGTTGTACCGGGGTGAATGGTGAGAGGAAAGGCTAGGAGAATCACATCAGGTGAAATAAGCGGGACAACCTAAGCAAGATGAAAGGACCACTACAGCAGCTACATGTAGATACAAGATAGTAGCTACAAGGCAACCAGATGGATGGATGTGCCACACATACACACACACAATTTCCTATTAGCATTCTTAAATATTAGTAACTACTCAGTTAAAGCCCATAGTGTTAGAGGCTTATAGGCTTTTATAAACAGACACATACAATAACACAACAAAAGAAAACAAAAGGAAAAAATGGGAAAACAGAAGAGGGAGGTAGAAGGAAGAGAGAGAGGGAGAGGAGCATGAAAAAGAAATTAAAAGGAAGAGAGAAGGGAAGAGAAGTAGGAGGGGAAGAGGTGACACAAGAGAGTGAGAGGAAGAGAAAGAGAGTAGGAAGGCAAGAAGACGGAAAGAAGGAATGAAGGAAGAAAGGAAGGAAGGAAGGAGGGAGGGAGGGAGGAAGGAAGGAGGGAGGGAGGGAGGGAGGGAGGGAGGGAAAGAAGGAAGGGTCTGAGAGATAGAACAAGGGTTAAAGTGCTTGCCTTGCATGCAGTCAATCACTAACAAAGATAAACCCTAAGCTGGAATTAGCCACTAGCTAACTCCCAGAGTGCTTGGTGTAGGTCCAAATATAAAAAATAAATAATTAAAAGGATGAAAAGAGAATAAGGAGAGTGGCAAAGGAAGGAAGGCAGGCAGGAAGGAAGCAAGGAAAAAAAGAAGGAAGAAAAAAAGAAAGGAAGATAGAGAGGAAGAAAAAAAGAAGGAAGAAAGAAATGAAGAAGGAAAGAAGGAAAAAAGAAAATGAAAGGAAGAAAGGAGAAAAGGAAAGAAGTAACAAAGGAAGAAAGAAAGGAAAAAGGAAGAAATTCTGGGAAAATGTAAGGAAGTAGAAGAAAAAAAAAGTTTTAAAGGTGTAAGAGATAAAATCCAGAGCCTCACATACATAATGCAATAAGTGTTCTACTTCTCAGATGCTTCCCCAACCCAATGGAAGAAAAATTTAAAAAATAATATCATTAGACTTCCTTTTACCACAGAGCTACATAGTGGTAGAATACTTGTCTTGGGCCGGGAAGGTGGCGCTAGAGGTAAGGTGTCTGCCTTACAAGCGCTAGCCAAGGAACGGACCGCGGTTCGATCCCCCGGCGTCCCATATGGTCCCCCCAAGCCAGGGGCGATTTCTGAGCACATAGCCAGGAGTAACCCCTGAGCGTCAAACGGGTGTGGCCCAAAAACTAAAAAAAAAAAAAAAAAAAAAAGAATACTTGTCTTACCATGTATGATGCTCTGATTTTGATTGCTAGTGTGCCAATAAAAAAAGAAAAAAAATTATTACAATGAAGAAATATAATACAATATTGCATCTATGACATAAAAATAGGAAGAGCTCTTTAAAAGGAAGGGGGGAAAATCACCCAAAGAGAAAAAGAAGAACAAAAAAAACATATATTTTGAGTCTTTTATCATGGCAATGGAGCTGCAAGTGGGTGTGATTGCTAGAGCTGGATTAGCAGCTCTAGCAGTTGAGAATCTGAGAACAGGATAAGAGTCATGAACTTTACTAAATGCTGAACTTAAGCCCTATTTAAAAAAAAAAAAAAAAAAAAAAAGCCCTCATCCCCAAAACTACGAGAGACGAAAAATACAAGTAAAGCAAAACCCCAGACCCTCTCTCTTATCTTACCATCTTATCATCCACTCTTTTCAGGTTTCCCACTGTTTGTATTTTTACTATATCCCAAAACAGTGGCTCATACACAGCAAGCTTCCACCAAACTTTTATAACATGAAACATAAAATTAGGCTCCCAATGTACTTTTGCTATCCCTGGTAACTATAATAGAGCTTATCTTACATGCGCCCAGAAAGCTGAATGATAACATTTCAAATTTCAAGATTCTGTCCTAATCAATTCTATCATGTGGAATAAAATGCAGTGTGGAAGGGCCTATGGCACAGACACAGGTGTCCTGGGCACACTGCTCCCATTGTTTCCAGAAACTGCAGCATCACTCCACCAAGGCTTACTTTCAATTTCCCTTCAGACCGACTTTCTTCTTCCAAATTCACAGCGGATGACTGATGGCTAACATAATAAATATTTTATCTTTCCACACCCTTCTCTCAGGAAGAATGTGCCTTTTTGAAAGCAGGGCACCATCAGACACCTGGAGTCCAAATTTAGCTCTACTCTCTTTCGTCCTGAGTGAACACTGAAGCTTCTGGATGTTTTCACATGGTCAGAAAGTATCTATTAACGACATACTATTCAGTCCGAGGCAGATAAAAAAGGAAAAAAAAAAAGCCTCTTTCCTAATTAAACTAGAATTCCTCGAGGCAGCAGAATGATCCAGGATGAGAAATAAAAATATTTCAGAATGAGTTTCACTGCTTAGCTTCATACATCATTTATCCTGTAAATTATAATTATCCTGACACGGTATAAATTTTTTTCACAATAAGTTAAAATAAAAACCTTCACAAAATGCTAAAAAGAAAAATGTTCTGGCAGAGTGAGAATGATATGATTCAAGAATAATTTTCTTAATAAATCTGTCATAACTAATCAAATCAGCAATAAACCCATTTCTCTCCCCCACCCACCATTCTCCCAAGGTTGGGGCTTTTCAATTGCTGAATGACTGTGGAGCGTGAGTCTAGGAGCTGAGAACAACTTTTGCACTTGTATATAAATATAAGAAAAGGGAAATCAGGGTCAGTGACAGAGCCCGAGCTGCACCGCATTTTCCAGTCCCACCTATGAACTGAGGTACAGCTGGCTGAGAGGTCTAGGAGGGATCCAGGCACCACTAAGGAGGCCTCACCATACCCTGAATAAGAAAGGGAAAATCTATGGGGCCAGAGAGATAGCATGGAGGTAAAGGCATTTGCCTTTCATGCAGAAGGTCGGTGGTTTGAATCCCGGCACCCCATATGGTCCCTGAGCCTGCCAGGAGTGATTTCTGAGCGTGGAACCAGGAGTAACCCCTGAGCGCTGCCTGTGTGACCCAAAAACCAAAAACCAAAAAAAAAGAAAGGAGGAATCTAAAACATGTTAAACCTCAAGGTAAAATAAATAGGGCAATAAAGGAAAGAAAGTCTTAAAATAACCATCATGGTGGTTCGAATCCCGGCATGACCCCATGCCTGCCAGGAGTGATTGGTGAGCACAGAGCCAGGAGTAATGCCTGAGCGCTGCCAGGTGTGATCCAAAAACAAACAAACAAACAAAAAACTCATGAATAAAATTTTTGGAGTCGGAGAGATAGCATGAAGGTAGAGTATTTGCCTTGTATGCAGAAGGATGGTGGTTCAAATTCCAGCATCCCATATGGTACCCCAAGCCTGACAGGAGTGATTTGTGAGCATAGAGCCAGGAGGAACTCCTGAGCGCTGCTGGGTGTGACTCAAAAACCAAAAAAAAAAAAGAAGAAGAAGAAGAAGAAGAAGAAGAAGAAGAAGAAGAAGAAGAAGAAGAAGAAGAAGAAGAAGAAGAAGAAGAAGAAGAAGAAGAAGAAGAAAGAAGAAGAAGAAGAAGAAGAAGAAGAAGAAGAAGAAGAAGAAGAAGAAGAAGAAGAAGGAAGAAGAAGAAGAAGAAGAAGAAGAAGAAGAAGAAGAAGAAGAAGAAGAAGAAGAAGAAGCAGCAGCAGCAAAACCTGTTACCTAATATTCTAAATATAGCTAAAATCACAAGAAATATGAATTAGAATCAACCACTGTTTCTGTAATGTAAAATGAAAAACTCACCTTCTCAATATTTATCTGATGCTTTCTTAACCTCTCCAGGTCTGTTGGAATTGCTATCTTAACGAACTTCTGTATAGCTGGTTCAAGACGGCGTATATTTACTTTTTCTTCATCTTCAGACATTGTAAAAAATAAATGTTGTGTGTCTTCTGCTTGCAACAACTGGCTTCTCCTTGCAACAACTGGCTTCTCCACTCAAACAAGAAAATCTAAAAGCAAAACATTTATTCAGAATGTTTTTTCATGTCTGTATTCATTTATCTGTACTCTTTTGCAAAACCAGGCTTTAAACTCAGGGTCTCATCTATACATGAAGATGAGACATTTACCACTCACTGACCACTGAAACACAGCCACTGAGTCATGTCCCAGGCCTCAGTTTCCATTATTTTTGAAAGCCAATGACAAAACAACATACTAAAGATTATATTATATTATACTAAATATAATTTAATGCTGGACTAGAGTGACTCACTTTTTTCCTTTTGAAATCTTTTATTTCAAAGGCTTTTCTCTCTACAAAAGGAAGGTGCATTTACTTTTAGACTGTTTAGGAAATAAGAAAAGGAGACTAATACAACATTAACAGCCATCTCCTCCCTTATAATTCAATGCTCTTTCTGTTGTGATGTATGTCTTTCCAGGTATTTTTCTATATAAGAATGTATATAAGTATGTATTTAAATTGCTGAAGAAATAGTACAAAGGGTAGGGCACTTGCTTTGGATATGGACTATCCAGATTCAATCCCTGGCATCATATATATACTTCCCAAGCACTGCCAGGAGTGATACCTGAGTACAGTAATCCCTGAGCACTGCTGAGTGTGGCCTAAAAGACCCACACCAAATGCACTCTAAAAAAAAAATGTTTTTTTAAGATAGAAGTAAAATAGCTCAGTGGGCTGGAGCAAAGTTTTTGCATGCAGGAATCCCAAATTCAATCAATCTCTGAAACCATTATGCCATAAGAACCATGGAAAGTAACCTCCTTGCACAGTGTTGGGAAAAGTCCCTGAACACTGCCTCATATGGCCCCCACCC
This sequence comes from Suncus etruscus, assembly GCF_024139225.1. NCBI lineage: Eukaryota > Metazoa > Chordata > Mammalia > Eulipotyphla > Soricidae > Suncus > Suncus etruscus. Next base: position 72,253,081 of record NC_064848.1, on the reverse strand, counting down.
AAAAATTTCTAACATATAAAAGTTTAAAACAAGGTAAATATTTTCCAATTATTTTATTTCCTAAGGTATCCTGAACTTTGAGTAATTTCTTTAACAAAAATCCCTGGATTATCTCACACCACAGAGACTGGCACACATCACAAAGAACAAGAACATGGGGAGAAAGGAACTCTCATTCACTACTGGTGGGAATGCCATCAAGTCCAGCCTTTATGGAAAACAATATAGATATTCCTCAAAAAACTGGAAATTGAGTTCCCATATGATCCAGTTATTCCACTCCTAAGGATATACTCTACAAACATAAAAACCCAATAAAAATGGCCTTCTGCACACCTATATTCATTGCAACACTATTTATAATAGCCAGAATCTGAAAACAACGGAGATGCCCTTCACCAGATGAATGACTAAAGAAATGGTAGTACATATACACAATGGAATATTATGCAGCCATCAGGAGAGATGAAGTCATGAAATTTTCCTATACATGGATGGACATGGAAACTATTATGCTGAGTGAAATAAATCAGAGGGAGAGAGATAAACACAGAATATCACTCATCGATGGATTTTAAGAAAATAAAAGACCTCATTGCAATAATATCCAGAGACAATAGAGATGAGGGCTGGAAGGACCGGCCCACAATATGAAGCTTACCATAGAGTGGTGAGTCCAATTAGAGACAATAACTACAGTGACAACTATCATGAAAACGGTAGTGAGTGAGAGAAATAGCATGCCTTTCTTGAATACAGGCAAGGGGTGGGGGAGGAGGGAGATGGAGGGCATTGGTGGTGGGAATGTTGCACTAGTGAAGGGGGTGTATTTTTATGATTAAAATACAACTACAAATATGTTTGTAATCATGGTGCTTAAATAAAGATAATAGTTTTTTTTTAAAACCCTGAATTGATTGATCCCTGGCACTGCAAACAAATAAGTGGCAAAAGGCAAAATTAGAGAAAATATTTCATTCTTTTGTTTTTATGGCCCTATTCGGTGAAGCTCAGGAGTTATCATGGCTCTGCACTCATGAATTACTCCTGATAGTGCTTGATGGACCATATGGATGCCAGAGATTAAACCTGGGTTGGCCACATACTACTAGCAAGCATTGTATCCATTATATTTTGGCTTTGGACCCTGAAAATACTTGTCTTCATATTTATGTTCTTAATTTGCTTATGTCCAACCCCACTTCTAATGTCCTTCTAATGTAACTACACAATATGTATTTGAAACGCACACAATACTTCTCACTAATGTTCTTTAAACTGCTTCCTGCCAATATTAAAGAGCTTAGCACTAGCTACAACTGATATTAATAACCAGTGATAGAGCTGTACCAAGAACCCAGGATTCCTAAAGTATTACCAAATGCTCTTTCTTATTTGCCAGCAGTTTTCTGCTATTATTTCAGAAAGCCCAAGGCAGGAGGCCTGTGAAGAGATTAGGGGTCCAGTAAACAGATTCCAGGATCCTATGCCACTTTACTAGCTATAAAGTCATTTATATCTATTCTATATTTTGAGTTTATAGCTTTTATATAAGCAACTAGCACCTTGATGTAATCAAGCTTGAAAACTATGACTTTTCACCACAAATTCACAGTATCATACTAGCCACAACCTCTTATTAAAAACTTTTCTTTAACTTGACTGTTATTCATCTTGGGTTATGATTTTTTTAGACTAGACTCTAGAGCAGGGGTCTCAAACTCGCGGCCCGCGGGCCATTTGCGGCCCTCCGTACATTTTGTGGCCTGTGGCCAGCCTTCAAATATCGCAGTATTCGCGATTATTTGCTTACCAAATAATCGCAATAAAAATCGCATTAGTAAGAAAGAATCACATTAAACATTCGCATACCCCGAGCAGTTCCGTTCGAGGTATGTAAATGTTTAATGCGATTTTTTGCGATTTTTTTCTTACTAATGCAATTTTTTATTGCGAATATTCGGTAAGCGAAATCCCTTATGCGGCCCTGCCTCACCCCGACTTTGCCTCCTGCAGCCCCCAAGTAAATTGAGTTTAGACCCCTGCTCTAGAGAGATAGGGGCTCACAAATAGACTTTGTGGAGTCTTCAACTCTTCAATTAAAATTATAGATCTAGGAGCCAAAGCAATAGCACAGTGGTAAGGTGTTTTTGCCTTGCATACAAAGTACGGATCCCATTTCAAATCCTGGCATTCCATGTGGAGCCTGCCAGGAGCAACTTCTGAGCACAAAGCCAGAGTAACTCCTGAGCACTGCAGGGTGTGACCCCCCCCCAAAAAAAATAAAATTATGGGTGTAGGGCCGGAGAGATAGCACAACAGGTAGAGCATTTGCCTTGCTCACGACTGACCAAGGTTTGATACCTGGCATCCCATATGGTCCCCAAGACTGCCAGGAGTAATTTCTGAGTGCAGAGTCAGGAGTAATCCCTGAGGGCTACAGGCATGGCCCAAAACCAAAAGCAAAAAGTTCAATCTCACCTGAAGGATACAGAACCATCACTCTAAACATTGACGATTCTTTCTTTTACAGTTATAAATCATTAAATTCTGAGGGAAGTAGAAAACCTGTCTAGAGTACAGGCGGGGTGAGGTGAGGAGGAGGGAGATTTGGGACATTGGTGATGGGAATGGTGCACTGGTGAAGGGAAGTGGTCTTTACATGACTGAAACCCAACTACAATCATATTTGTAATCACGGTGTTTAAATAAAGATATTAATTTAAAAAAGAAAGTCTTTAAGTTCTGACCAGTTAGACCATCTTCACTACTCATCTATTAGAAACTACAATACTTTTTTAGGTTTAAGCTTAAAAGCAATAAAGAAAACTCCACAGACACCAAAAATTGAGTTCAACAATGTTAATTACTGTAAATCTGAGATACAGAGAAAGGTGATTTGCCAGGAGTCAGACCAGATATGCACCCAAACAGGAAAATCCAAAGCTAAGATACTAGAGAAAATAAAGTACTGTAAAAAATTAAAATGATGGGACCAGCGAGGTGGCGCTAGAGGTAAGGCCTTGCAAGCACTAGCCAAGGAAAAACCGCGGTTCGATCCCAGGTGTCCCATATGGTTCCCCCAAGCCAGGGGCAATTTCTGAGCGCTTAGCCAGGAGTAACCCCTGAGCATAAAATGGGTGTGGCCTGAAAAACCAAAAGAAAAAATAATTAAAATGACTATTTTTTAAATTCAAAAAATAAAAGAGAATCTTTTTTTAAAAGGTAAAAATGAAATATTAAGCTACCTTGAAAACAAGCTGATTAAAGTTTCAGAAATGAAAACCACACACAAAAAAAAAGATGAGTTAAACAGTTAAACAATACAGGTGACTAAAGAGAGAATTACTGATAGGAAAATATAACTTAGAGCATGTGAAAATAAAGAAATAAGCCGGAGTGATAGCACAGTGGTAGGGCCTTTGCCTTGCATGCAGCCAATTCAGGATGGATGGTGGTTTGAATCCTGGCATCCCGTATGGTCCCCCCGAGCCTGCCAGGAGCGATTTCTGAGCGGAGAGCCAGGTGTAACCCTTAAGTATCACTGGGTGTGACCCAACTCCAGCTGCCCCCCCAAAAAGAAAGAAGTAAAAAAGGTAAGGGACGTAAAAAATGTAAGAAACTATAACAAGCAGAAGTAAGGAAAGAAGTGAGGAAAGAATAAAGAAAGTGGCAATAGGTCTCATTTAAAGTGAGTGAGAATTAAGACATAAGACTCCAAATTAAAAATGTGCATTAACCTCAAGTAGCATAAATAAATGTATAGAAGGAAAATTGCATGACATCAAAGAAAAACTTAAAAATCAAGCCAGAGATAACAGATAAATTAAAACAAATAACAGCCCCTCACCCCCAAAACTCCCAACTTTTTATCAAAGATATTAAAAGACAAGAATATGGCTTATAAGTGAAATCCAAACAATCATTTTCAAACATACAAAGGTTAAATGTCTTACCAAGCATCTTATTAAAGTAACCACTCAAAGGCATATTTTGTTGGGCCACACCTGGAGGTGCTCAGACATCACTCCTAGTGATAATGGAGGGACCATATGGGATGCCACGGATGGAATCCAGGCAGGCTACAAGCAAGGGAAAGAAAGGCCCTACTTGCTGTTCTAGCTCTCTAACTCCCTACGCAGGGGCTTGGTTCAGCAATATGGTCGCCCAAGCTTGCCAAGGCTGCCTGAACATCAAACTGGGATCCTTGAGTATCACTGAATGTGACACCACCTTCCCCCCCCAAAACAACAAAGGAACAAAATATTCTATCACTGTCCCTTTAGCTTTGACTAACACTAGTATTCTAGTCAAACAGTATAATACTGATTGCATATTATAACAGTATCTTCTTTTGTTTTGCTGTTATTATCTGACCACATCCAGCAGTATTCAGGAACTCTTCTAGCCACTGTGCTAGAGAGCTTCTCCTGGCAACTGCTTGGGGTGCTGTGTGGTATGGACTGAGTCTGGGTTATCCCACACTAACTTATGTTCCAATTCTTTGAGTTATCTGTGTCTTTATTGGCCCACCACTCTACCCCACCCTAGATTATCATCAATTACTCTGCATACAATAGCAACTTCAGACAAGGAGATACTCAATGGGCTGATCACATAATTTGAGGTGACTAGAGGGGGTCATATCTGGTTGTACTCAGGGTTAACTCCTGGCTCTGAATACAAGTATCTCTCCTGGAGGGCTGGGGGACATGTAGGAGACTGGAGATAGTACCAAGGTTGACTGTGTGCATGGCAAGTGTCCAACCCACTATACTATCTTTCTGGTGTCCTGAGCACATGTTTTGTAAAAGGAGGCCAGGGTTCAATTACTGAGCACAGCACAATCTTCCAGCATTGCCAGGAGCAATACCTAAACACTGAGCCTGGAATAACCCAAGAACCTTCCCGATATGTCTCAAACTAAACAAAAGCAATTCCAACATGCTTTTCCTCTGGAAAAAAAAAATCGTGCAGGATTTCCTACTTTTGAATAATAATAAAACAAAATGCTCAGAGATATAGATTCTATTATCAATCTCTACTTCCGACTTTGAAATGAATGTTCTTTTACATTCCATTTGCCTCTAAATTTTACGTAGTATTTGAGACACAACTCCAATGATTCTGTCCTCTCCGCCAATTAGAATGTACTTAAGAAACCCAGGAACAAATTCAATATTTTGCCTGTTCTCACTATTTTCCCTGTGCTATGATGATGCTTATGTTTTGAATTCCAAAAGTGATTCATTGCAGGTTCGGAAATACTGACTCTGCTCCTTGGGTTTTGTGTCCAAGTAAAATCGACTGTCTGGAGTCAGGGAGTGATGTGCAACAGGCTGATCAATAGACTGAGAACTAGCCGGGCGTGCTGGAGCTCCAGCACAGGGTCAACTCCTGGCACTTCCTGGTCCCCCAGGCACTGCCAGGGAAGGTGCCTTTTGAGATCACCAGCAGAGACATTCTGTCTCAAGGACCTCCAGAGAGACATTAGCAACCCATGATCTCCTGCTGACTAGATTATTTTGTTCCACCATTTCCATTTTTATGAAATTAGAATAATTATAGAAGTCTAAGAAAGCACAATATTTCACAAACTGCACAAATCACGTTACTGAAGGGGAACATCTAGCAGAGGCTCTGCTCATCAATCAGCTGAAATAATGTTTGTAAACTCAGTGTGGAAGCTGAGTTCAATACACCGGATGCGTTTTAAAGGTGTGATTGATAGGGAGTGGGGATGGGCTATTTGGGGGAGCCACTGAAAGAATGGTGGAAAAGGGCATTCCAGTAAAGGGTGTAGTAATGAAATATTGTATGCATGAACCCTATCATTAACAACACTATAAAACATGACACTTAAAATAAAATTAAAAAAAATAAAGGTGAGATTGAATAATAAGCATAACTATATTTCAGCATTTCTTGATTTTGTAACATTGGAAAATTGGAACACATTTTTGGTATCAATAAAACACAGGATAAAAATATTTATAACACCACAACTGTGTAAATTAAGCTTATGAAAAAGACAAAAGTGGGGGCCGGAGAGATAGCATGGAGGTAAGGCGTTTGCCTTTCATGTAGAAGGACGGTGGTTTGAATCCCCGCATCCCATATGGTTCCCTGTGCCTGCCAGGGGCGATTTCTGAGCATAGAGCCAGAAGGAACTCCTGAGTGCTGCTAGGTGTGACCCAAAAACCAAAAGCAAAAAAAAAAAAAGAAAAGAAAGAAAAAGACAAGTGTCCAATTTTCCAAATTTCTGTAGAGCCATATTTTTAAAAAGTGTAATATAGTATTTGGAATATTAGAATTAATCTGCATGATGGTGGTGCTTGTTACACAGGAGGTAGCTCAGCGCACACTGACAGTATGAGAACCTAGCTACAGCCCTCCATGCTCTAAGATTAAAAAATCTCACAGAATTATACACCAGAAAAAGTGGTTTGGTTTTTTTGTTTGTTTTTGAAAATTCAACAGAACAGAGTACTGTGGAATAAAATACAAACTCATTAAAAAAAGCAAACTGTTTTACAAATAGTAAAACCCCACTGAAAGTGGCAGGGGAAGGAAAATAATCTATGTAACTTGGGAAAATAGTATTTAACTGGTTAGTACAAGGTAAAAGGCAAAAAGAACTACGCACTAATATACCTTGGATAATTAAATTTTTATAAAAGCATGGTTAGAGCTGAAGACAGTATAGCTGGTAAGGCTATTTTTGTGAGTACATATCTAGCCATGAAATATATGAATATAGAACTAGAAATTACATTTATATATACACATATATAGATATAAAGATATATATGTAGGGGTCAGAGCAATAGCACAGTGATGGGTGTTTGCGCGTTTGCCTTGCATGCGACTGACCCAGAACGGACCTGGGTCTGATCCCTTGCGTCCCATAAGGTCCCTCAAGCCAGGAGCGATTTCTGAGCATGTAGCCAGGAGTAACCCCTGAGCGTCACCAGGTGGCCAAAAACCAAAAAATAAATAAATAAATAAAAAAGATATGTATTCTCCTGTCTTGTGTCAGGAACTGGAAGAATGGTATCTCAAGATCTATAAACATATCAAGCAACAGATCATAGTGTACCAATGTCATTCATAAAAATAAAAAAAAGAATTCAGCATGTTGAGGTATCACATGGTCCCAGAACACCATCAGGAACAAACCCCAAGCACTAAGCAGAGAGCAGCACTAGAGCACCACCAGCTGTGAACCCCAAAGTAAAAAAACCAAAGCCCAAATAAATGTCAGGTATGAGTTAAGGTGCTGGCCTTGCATATCACCTATCTGGTTGGATTCCCCCTTATGCTATTGAAAGAAGTGAAAAACATATTTTCCCCTAAGATTGTTCCTTTTTCCCCCTTTACACATTCCTGATGGGAGTTGTCTGTCTCTTTCTCATGCAATGCAATGTTCCCCCCTCACCCTCCCCTCAATTTATCCTAACAGACCAATGAGTTATGTTAACTACCTGTTTGTCTCTTATCTACTGAGCTACAGGTGCTGATCCATTTGCTGGCTCCCCATGGTTTTACAGACCCCGCATTTGAAGACATCTTGGAAACTTGAAGTCTGGGTCCCTGCTCACACCTACCCTAAAAATCTCCGGATTCTCCTACATCAAAGCCCATTCCTGTTTCCGCTGTAAAAATAACACAGCCCACCTGAAAACTGTATAAAAACCCCTGATTTCAGACCTCGGGGTTCGCAACCTCTGCTCTGCTCTGAGCACGTTTCGAACCTCTGATCGATCAGATTAAATCGGAATTTGCTTGCAATTGCTGAGCACGTGCCTTTTTCACTATTCTGCGCTGGGCAACTGAGGGGGACGGGTCGCCCGAACTTTTCACTATCAATCATCACCTGAGTACCAGCAGAGTGAATTGTAAGTGCAGAGCCAGGAGCACGCCCTGAGCACTGGGTGTCTACACCTAGTGTAGCAAAAATAAAATGAGAAAACCAAAAAAAAATCTGAGTCCATTTTCATGCAAAAAAAAAAAGTAATTCAGGAGTAACAACAACAAAAAAGGAAAGAACAACTCTTCCTTATGGAAGAAGGAAAGGACTGAAGGAAATGAAATGACCTCTAATCAATAATTATTGAGGAAAGAACAAACCCCTCACCATCTATTAAATTCCACAAAGGAAAGTTAAAGGTGCACTGGGATATGTGCAGTTTAAAAGTGGTCATTCTTTTTTTTTTTGTGTGAGGTTTTTTTGTTTTTTGTTTTTTTTTTTTTTTTGGGTTTTTGGGCCACACCCGGCGGTGCTCAAGGGTTACTCCTGGCTGTCTGCTCAGAAATAGCTCCTGGCAGGCACGGGGGACCATATGGGACACCGGGATTCGAACCAACCACCTTTGGTCCTGGATCGGCTGCTTGCAAGGCAAACGCTGCTGTGCTATCTCTCCGGGCCCAAAAGTGGTCATTCTTATGAAAAGAAAAGAACTAAGAGTCACAACAGGCAGGAGGCACAGGGCTACTAAACACCAAGGGGCATCTTTGAATCACCAAAAGCAGGAATAATCATTGGGCAAATGTTCAATTCTTTCAACCACTCATTTCCACAATGGTTCTATCACAATAGATACACTGTGTGGACATATGACAGGAAGCTGGAAGAGAACTCTGTTAACTCCTGTAACTTTTCTGCAACTGTAAAATCAAAGTTCTTTAAACAGCTCTCTTGCTGGAACCATCAGGACAAGCTGGGCCACCAGCTGAAGTTGGAGCAGCTCAATCCTGCTAGTCCTCCCAGATACTTGCAAGTCCCAGGAGGAGCAGAGGCCTGTGTGAGGGAGAACCCTGCTAGAGGGCGGACACCCTCCATCCACCACGGGTTGTTCAGGGTTGTAAACCTTAACGTTTCCAGTGAGGATGCAGTACAGAGAGGCGAACCACACACCTACCAGGTTATTTATAACAGAAAGCCTGAGTCTTTGGAGGCCAAAAAAATAAATAAATAAATAACCTAAGTGCAAAAGAGAGGGGAGAGAGCAAGAAAGAGAGAGAGAGAGAGAGAGAGAGAGAGAGAGAGAGAGAGAGAGAATAATCTAAGTGCAAAAGAGAGGGGAGGGGGAAAGAGAATAATATAAGCGCAAAAGAGAGAGAGACAAGAGAGAGAATAATCTAAGTGCAAAAAGAGGGAATAATCTAAGTGCAAGAGAGAGAATAATCTGCAAAAGAGAGAATAATCTAAGAGTGTGTGTGTGTGTGAGAGAGAGAGAGAGAGAGAGAGAGAGAGAGAGAGAGAGAGAGAGAGAGAGAGAGAGGAGAGACATGTCCCCCTGATCCAGGGACCCCATTTAGAGGCCTCTGGCATGGCCTTTCAGTACTTGTGACTGCAGGGGGGTGTCGACGGGAGGAATTGGGAAAGGGGGAGGCAGCAATCTAGGTCCTCAGGCCCTCCCATCTGGTGTCCACTGAGTCTCATATCCCAGGAGTTTTTACTAAGAAAGCATCAGGATGGGAACTGCGGGCCAGTCACCCCCGGGTCTGGCAGGGGGAGGCTTGGATCATCCCTCGGAGTCTTCCCAGGCCATCCTGACCCTGAGGTCATCCTAGGATCGGGGTCGGGGCACGTAGAGAGCGAAAAGCGCCTCCCACCACCAGGATGCGATGCGCGGGCCCGGCCCGGGAGCAGAAGCTGAAGCTGGGCGCCCTGATCACGTCGCAGGGGCATCCCGTCCGAGGTGGGCGCCCCCAACTTTTCCACCCAGCACCCCAGGAGGCCCCAGCGCTCCCCGGTCCCCGGTTCCACCTCCTCCTCCTCCTCCTCCTTCCCGGGATCGCACCGGACAGGGCTTCCAAAATTGAAACTGCAAACGAGTTGGGGCAGGGAGGAGTCTCCCTTCACGACACGCTCGGACTACCGACCCGGAGCCCCGATTTCCGAGGGGGCGCCCATGCCACGCGCCGCCGCGGCGCCAGGGCCCAGTGTCAGGCAGGGCCGCCCCCCCAGGCAACCCTTACCGCGAAGCCCTTACCTCCCTCCGGGCCGCAGGAGGCCGGTCGGTGCCCAGCGCGCAGGCGCGGGCCTGGGCCAGACAGGACGGGGCGGGGCGGGGCGGGCGGTGGGCGGGGGTTGTGGGTGGGCGTGGTGAGTGGGGCCACGCCCCCTCCTGCCGGGTGCTCTCCTTGGCGGATTGCAGCTGGGCGCTGGTGAGTGAGTTATCTGCCTGGAGACTGTTTTTCAGAACAGGTCTTAGTTTATGCCCTGCGTTTCTAAAATTGAACCGGGAGAAAAGAGACGTGCAAGCGCTTTTATTTAATTTTTTAAAATAAAAATGGTCTGTTTATTGCATTTTATATGGGCAATAATATAATAGATTATTCTATTATATGTAATATATAGTAATCTTATTATATTATATATGATATTATATATTATTATATAATATATTATTATGGTATAATATAGAATATATTATTATATTATTATTATAATAGTATCTATATACTAGTTGTGTGGTTTTCTCTTCATTTCTCGATGCTTTTCCTGGGAATTTTTTTGGGCGAATTGGCCTTGTGGTCTCTCTCAGTGACTTCAAAGTAGCAGAAACTCAAGCTCAGAGATTTTGTACCTTCTCTCTCTCTAACCCTCCATTCCCAAGGTTAAGAAACAATAACAAAACCTTAAAGATGGAGAGGACACCAGCCCAGAGACTAAGAGCAAACAAACAACTTGTCACTCCCCGTGCCTGGCTTGGGCGTCCTTAAATCCAAGGTCATTATTCTAGTTTCTTTGATAATGACACTGATGCTCCAGAAGAGTTTTAAGTGACTCATACCAGTTCAACTGGTTGGTGACAGCTGTAACTCCAGCAGGATTTCCTAATTCCTTCCCAAATTCTTCCTAGTTATACTACATGCTACCACTGAGCTCCTAGCTGGTGTTGAAGCCCTGTCCAGCTCACCTTTATTTGTCAAGATTCTAGTAACTTGTATCCATAGTATTCTCAAAATTAAAATGATGTCCAAGGAAATTCATTCTCCTTATTTATTTTTCTGTTCTTCTTTTGGGAATCTCTCCTTCCTTGATCTTCCTAGAACTCTGGCTCTAGGAAACTTGGTTTTTAGGGTCCATCAATCCAGTAGGGGGTAGAGGTAGATAGTGTGGACCAAAGATCAAGGACATGTATGTAAATCTTGAGAGGCAACTTCTAAAATAAAGCATAAAATCCACCAAGCAACTTGGATTTTTTGAGTGGGAGCTATAATGAACGCTAATGTCTGTTCCCCAGTTTGCTGTAGAAATAAGGTATTCAAAATGTTTTTGTTTGTTTTGTTATGTGGAAATACAACTCGGTTGAGCTGGGGTCTGAGTGGGGCCTCACAGATGCACATATATAAGGTATAGACTCTACTACTAACACTACAGAAACTGTCTTTGTGTGCCAGCCTGTTAAACAGGACATTTTTTAAAAAAAATTTATTGAGACCATTGTGAGTTACAAGTCTTTTACAGTTATATTTCAGGCATATAGTGACAGTGAAATTAGGGCCATTCCCACCATCAGTGTTGACCTCCTTCCACCATTGTTCCCAGCATGCATCCCATGGATTGTTAGTGTAACAGGTCCATTTTGTGTTTAGCCTGTGTTTTACATTTTCTGTGTAGAAAGATAGAGAAATGTGAGGCAGAGCAAAATATTTCAAGTTCTGAGATTTTATGTAAAAGGCGGGAGCCCCTACCTAGAAGATATAAATAGAATTAAAAGAAACAAAAGCAGGGGCTGGAGAGATAGCATGGAGGTAGGGCTTTTGTTTGCAATGCAGAAGGACTGTGTTTCGAATCCCGACATCCCACATGGTCTTCGGGTCTGCCAGGAGAGATTTCTAAGCGTAGAGCCAGGAGAAACCCCTGAGTGCTTCTGGGTGTGTGGCAAGGTTTTGTTTGTTCATTTGTTTATGCATAGATGCAGTAAATATTGGGGAAATTAGAAAGGAAATTTTCTTGGCCTAAGAGATACAGGGTGCCTCCACCCATGAAACATAAGACCTACTATAGACTCCAGGGCATGTTGGTTGTCCTATCCCCAAGGTCTTTCTTTAACAGGACTTTTTTTTTTTTTTTTTTCTGGCCACACACAGTGACACTCAGGGGTTACTCCTGGCTAGGTGCTCAGAAATCACTCCTGGCTTGGGGGACCAAATGGGACGCTGGGGGACCAAATCAAGGTCTGTAATAGGCTAGCACATGCAAGGCAGACAACTTACCACTTGCACCACTGCTCTTGCCCCAACAGAACTTTTTTTTTTGAAATTTAAGATATTTTAATTAATCGTAAGTAAATAAAGCAAATTTCGAATTTTAATATAACCTTTTGATTTTATTATTGTTATTTGTTTTTATTTTAATATAAACTTGAATATGAAGTTTATAATTTAATCTAAACTTTTAATATAAAAAGCAGACTTGACAGGCTGAATTCATGCTTTACATGTCCTAAGTGCTTTGGAGGAGATTGAGTATTTGACTTTGGGTGGCATGTAGTGGTTTTTGTATGTCTGCTAAACCTCTTTCATTTTCCCCTTCAAAAAACAGTGCTTCCTTGTTGAATTTTAGTTTAGTTAATCTACCTAGAGGGGATATTTTAAACATTTTCTTCAGATTTTTTCACAGTTGTTTTAAATATTTTTGTTTGTTTGTTTGTTTGTTTTTGGGTCACACCCGGCAGTGCTCAGGGGTTACTCCTGGCTCCACGCTCAGAAATTGCTCCTGGCAGGCACTGGGGGACCATCTGGGATGCCGGGATTTGAACCAATGACCTTCTGCATGAAAGGCCTTACCTCCATGCTATCTCTCCAGCCCCATGTTTTAAGTATTTTAATGTTCCCTGTTAGGTGCATAAACATTTAGGAGTTTGAGATTTTGGTGTTTATAACCTTTGATCATTAAGAAATGTCCATCCCTCTCCTTATAACTTTTTAGGACTTGAAGTCTTTGTTGTTTGATATTAAGTATGGCCACCCCTGTTCTTTTTGAAGGAATATTTTGTTGGCTTTGAGCTTCTAGAGCCATCTTTCTGTTTCTTGGTGGTTATCATTGTTATTGTTGTTTTGTGGGGTGGTCCACAAGTGGCAAAGTTCAGGGATTACTCCCAGTGGGCTCAGGCCACCATACAGGATGCCAGGGATAGAACCCAGGTCAGCTGCTCCCAAAGTAAACTCCCTACCCCTACCCGCTGTAATATCTCTCTGGCCCCTTCTGTTGTAGTCTTGGTGTGAATCTTTGTGATGTACTATCTGCACCCCTCTGCCAGGAAGATGTCTAAGGAAACCAAATGAGTGTTGCTGTCTTCTTTCTCTGCTGGAACTTTCCCATCCAATTTTGTTATTTGGGGCTTTTCCCTTTTTGTTGCTATCAGCTTTTTTCCTGGAAGGAGATAGTCCTACAGGATCCAAGAAGATGACAGTGCACCTAAGGTTGTTTGTGATTGACCTAGGAAAACCTCACCTCTTCCTGTTTCTGCTTGGGTGAAGAGATTCCCTTTCCTCTCCCCACAGTGATTTAGCAAATCAGATACTATCAGTGTGGGATTGTTTGTTTGTTTTTGGGCCACACAGGGTTTACTCCTGGCTTTGTGCTCAGGGATCATACCTGGTGGGGCTTGGGGAGCTGTACAGAGGGGTGGGGGCATGCTGGAGATCAAACCTGAGTTGACCACATGCAAGGCAAGCACCACACCCATTATACTATCTCTCTGCTTCCCAATGCTTTGTTATATTCTTGAATGTTACAAACATCTATTCTACATAATAATATCTATGACCTTTCCCCTCCATCTCAAGGTATGCTGTAATCCTTCCTTCATGGAGATGTGACGTTTTATCATTCAATTTTCCTTACTAAATATTGGTGTGGGAGGAAAATACAAAGGAGTATGTATGTGTTTAGTCACTCTGGATTGCTAAAGTATTCTTTCCAAGAGGGTGTGCAGGTGGAGGATGTGACTTAGTGATAGAGAACTTGCCTTGCAAAGTTAAGGCCCTGGGTTCAATTTCTAGTAACCCTCCAAAAAGCATGCAAAAATTAGTTTTTTAGCTTCCAATGTCAAAAATACCTTTAAACATAATTTATTAAAGTAAAACCTATTTGAATTCAGTTCTGTAAAAGCTATCACAAGTGGGGGCTGGAGTGATAGCATAGCGGGTAGGGCATTTACTTTGGGTGCAGCTGACCTGGGTTCAATTCCCAGCATCCCATATAGTCCACTGAGTCTGCCAGGAGTGATTCCTGAGTAAACCCTGAGCCCCACCTGGTGTAGCCCCAAACCAAAACAGTAACAGTGACAGGAGGAAAACTGGGAACATTGGTGACAGAAAGTGTACAGCATGAAGGGATGTGTGTTGGACATTGTTATCAGCCATGAGCTACTTTTTAACTGTGTATCTCATGGTGGTTTAATTTAAAAAATATTCTAAAGATTTAAAAAATGTAATGAGATAAGAGTATACTTCAAAATAGCAGAATCAATTTAATATTTACAAAGAATTGCGGGACATGTCTGAAGAAATAGTATTAATAGATGCTGTCTATTAAGAAAAAAAATCTATATAAGAAAAATTTGGAGATAATAGATATCTTCACTATATTTTGTGTTTTAGACCAGGTGTAGCCCCAAAAAGGTGTTCAGGACTTACTTTTGACTCTGAGCTCAGGGATCACTCCTGGCAGTGTGCAGGGGACCATATGGTATGCTGGGAAATAAACCTGGGTTAACCATGTACAAGACAAACACCCTATCTGCTGTAATGTTGCTTTGGCCTTTATGTTCACTATCTTGATTATTGTTCTGGTGCATATGTGTGTTGAAATGTTTGGGAGGCTGTGGTTTGTGACCACACCCTATGGTACTTGGTTCTTTGAATGGGAAAACTATTTACAGTATTGTTCACAGCAAGCTCTCAGTGGCCATATTTTTTACTCCATAAATTAGTAAATGAGAAGAAGCCACAGTACTCAGAAATCCCATTGGAAAGGGTAGAAAGATATATATGTTTTAGGTCATTGTGCAAAAGAGCAAAGCAAAAAAATCTGACTGGAGATGTAATACAGAGGTTAAGGCACATGCCTGGAATGATCCTGACCTGGATTTGATCCACAGCAGTGCCTGTGGTCCCTTGAGTACTATCAAGGGTCAATCCTGTGCACAGAGCTAGAGAGAGCTTTTTAGCACTACTTGGTATGGACCCAAAACTGAAATATATAAAAGTCGCAACCATCACTATGTTCTTTTCTTTGCCAGGTATTATTGTAATATATATTCTGCAGTTCTAACTGCATTCTACTTTGTATATTCTATGATTCCCACTACTTTGTGAATTGAGACAAAGGAAGGTTAAACATAGAGCAATAGAGGACTGGGGATTTAGCTGAAGTGGTAAGATGGATAGTGTTTTGATGCCCTAAATTTGATTCTCACCACAAGGTATCCCCTATGCACCACTGGCTGTAGCCCTGGTGGCATTCCCCCCACTCCCATGTCAGCCATCCCAGGTTGTGACTTTATAAAAATAAATAGGGGTTGGGGAAATAGTATAGCTTAAAGGGTTGGAGCATATGCTTTGCATGTAGAAGACCCCGGTTTCATTGTCTGATACTGTATAGTCCCCTCAGCACCAATGGACAAACTAAATTAGAATTTATGAATAAATAATGTAGAAATAATGGTTACTTTGGGGATGAGATTAATTGGGAGAGGGAATTGGTAGTTTTCTGGGTTGCTGAAACTATTCTATATATTGACCTGATATGACTAGATCTAAATGTATTCATCAAGCTGTACACCTATTTGTGTGTTTTAAGTGAGTTGTACCATAATAAAAAGGGAAAACATAGAATTTTCCTAAGAAGGGGCCAGAGAGATAGCACAGCAGTAGGACAACAGAAGGACAGCTTCTTAGGAATCAAGGAATAAATACTTCTTTAATATGATTTCATTGCTACATTTTATTTATAATAAAGGTGAAATAGCAAGTATTATCTCTACCAATTTTTAAAATCTTGACCCCATTGAAAATACAACAAAAGGAGATAAAATAGAGAAAGATAAGAATTGGGGCTGGGTAGGTGGCGCTGGAGGTAAGGTGTCTGCCTTGCAAGCGCTAGCCAAGGAAGGACCGCGGTTCGATCCCCCAGCGTCCCATATGGTCCCCCCAAGCCAGGGGCGATTTCTGAGCACATAGCCAGGAGTAACCCCTGAGCGTCAAACGGGTGTGGCCCAAAAACCAAAAAAAAAAAAAAAAGAATAATTAGATGCGGGGCCGGGCGGAGGAGCTAAAGGTAAGGTGCCTGCCTTGCCTGCGCTAGCCTTGTACGGTTCAATCCCCCGGTGTCCCATATGGTCCCCCGAGCCAGGAGCAACTTCTGAGCACATAGCCAGGAGTAACCCCTGAGCGTTACCAGGTGTGGCCCAAAAACCAAAAAAAAAAAAAAAAAAAGAATAATTAGATGCACAAACATACACAAAGAAATTATTTGGAGCAGATTTAAATATCAAATATGAGCAGGGCCTAAAAGATACCCTGGGAGATAAGGTTGGCTTTGTCTGTGGCAAACTAGGTTGGATCACTACCCCTTACATATGGTCTCTCAAGCACTGCCAGGGATCACTCCTGAGCACAAAACAGGTCAGAGGCCCCAAAACAAAACAAACTAACAAAACAAAATTTCCAGGTCTAGGCCAGGGATGTAGCTCAGTGGTAGAGCACTTGCCTTGCATGTGCAAGGCTCTGGGTTCAGTGCTTCTTTATGCAGAACAAAAATAAAACCAGATGGATCTAATACATTCCTGAGGTTTAATTACATCTCAACACAAAGGCCTTGACCTGTGTACCCTTCCAACCCTTTCCCACTCAGCTCCAGTCTCTGCCTTTTCTTTAAATTTTTAAAGCATTTCAGGTGAATTTCCACTATTTTTTATATTTATTTAACATAGTTGTCACTGTTTTAAACCCTTAAATCCCATTGTTTCTACAACCATTCCATTTTAAACGTTATATTTATTCACTGACTTCAGTGATCAACCTTCCAACTTTTTATTTTCCCTCCCTCCATCACACACAATCACCAATTTCATATATAGGGTTGTAGAGATTCTATATCAAACCAAAGTGAGCAAATTCTACAAGCAAATAGTAACTCTAGAATTCTCCACTCATCAATCATTCATCACTTAGGCATTTGATAGTGATTTTATGTAGAGAAAAGCTTAATGGCTCAGACATCTGCCTATACTTTTCCCACTCCCACCACCTCTAGCTTTTAATTCATTTAATTATCTTAATTATTCTTAAAAAAATCATCATAGTAAATTTAAAAACAAGTTTCAGAGCCGGAGAGGTAGCATGGAGGTAGCGTGTTTGCTTGCATGCAGAAGGATGATGGTTCAAATCCCGGCATCCCATATGGTCCCCTGAGCCTGCCAGGAGCTATTTCTAAGTGTAGAGCCAGGAGTAATCACTGAGCGCTGCCGGGTGTGACCCAAAAACAAACAAACAAACAAACAAAAAACAAGTTTCAAGGGTAAATTTGACTCTTATGCTTTCCTTAATTTATTGACTTTATCTCTTAAAAATTTTATTGGAGAAACATTGGTTTGTAACATTATTATTCATTGACTTTAGTTCCTTATGCCAGTAGCTCTCACTATCCAAAAGTTATAACCTTATGGGGTAGGGATGTGACTCAAGGATAAGAACTCATGTATTGCAAGTAATTTATTACTATGAAACTTTACATTAGACATGCAATGAAAACATAATAAACACATGTAGCAAGAGACTTAAACTAGTATTCTTTAAACTGTGGTCACTTTGAATTTGTAGAACTTTATTATAATCATGATTTCAAGTTCACAGGATTGTTGTAGACATAGGCAAATTATTGAATAATTCAAATGGGCCCCACCGTTTCAACTTTCTCTCCTATTATCTCCATAAATCCTTTGCTCTAACAAAAAATTGAGTTTAGCATATTCTGCTATTCTGCATCCTAATACTTTCCCTAATCCTACTCTGTTTTTTCCACTTGGAATGCTTTATACCCAAATTCCCCTCCATCTCTTCATATCCAAACTCTTCTCATTCATCCCATTTGTGACCTTTCCTAGTACTAGCATTTCTAGATTTAAAGACTCTTTCCAGACAAGTACTTTATAATCTGATCTCTTTTTTTTACATATCCATATCTACATTTTAGTTTAGTAACTTGGCATGTGTCTTGTTCACATGTAAAGCACCTTCTGTGCTTTGCACCTTTTCCTTACCTTAGCTCCAAAAGAAAATTATATTTATAAAGCAGAATTCCCCCCCCCCCAAAAAAAAGCAGTTTTCAGCCTTTGCCACTAGTTCAGTTGCATGGGGAGCTGGGGAAGTTAATGCTCTCACACACCTGCGACCCATTCATGCACAGGTGTTGGAAAGTTGTTTTGTTTCAGACCATATTTGAATATAAACTCCCTGTGGGCAGGGAACATGCTTGTGTATATCTGTGTCCAACCATTATGAGTTCAGTGTCTTGCA
This sequence comes from Suncus etruscus, assembly GCF_024139225.1. Lineage (NCBI taxonomy): Eukaryota > Metazoa > Chordata > Mammalia > Eulipotyphla > Soricidae > Suncus > Suncus etruscus. Next base: position 72,234,541 of record NC_064848.1, on the reverse strand, counting down.
TCTGTAATAAGTAACTGTTCGCTGAACATATGGCAACATGCTATTTAAGTTTACTTTCACAGAGTTCTGAGGGTTCCAGATTCAGCTCTGATACATAAATAAATTAAAAGGCATCCTTATCTTACTTAGAACAATAAATGAACTCAAGAAAAAAATCAATTACATTTTTTGGACTCATCGGAGAATGGAGTTTCAGGGCAAAGTGCACCTGAAAATATGGAGAGATTGGCAAATACCGAGACTCAGAGTCAAGGACAACTCACTTGGAACAGAACCTTGGCTACCTTAACACATTGATTCTGGCACCTCAATTTGTGTTTCTTGCCATCTGGAAATTTGTTAATAATGTTCCATTTTGCCAGAAAGCTCCAAATTAAAGTGTAATCTGAACTTTTTTGCAACAATGACTATTTCTGTTGGTAAAATCAGTCCGATGGGACATCAAGTATAAGTCACGTGGTGTATGTGCCAATCATCAAAGTGTTAGCTGGTTGGCTTTAATAGCAATACTTCACCTAGAACATTTAAACACTGATTTTGGTAAATTATTGGAGGTGGATTGTGGATGAATGTGATGTTGTTTGATGAGTGTGAATCCAGGCCTTCTGCATGCAAATTGTACACTCTGCCCATCAAGCTATCTTTCAGTCCTGGGCTTTGAGTCAGTGTTCTCTCAGTCTTTGAGGGGACCCCATACTTCCAGGAAAACTTTATAAAACCTGAAAACTGATGTTTCTGGGAGAGGAGGACAAGACAGCCCATTCTAAATTCTACCCAGACTCTTCACATTAAAATAAAATAGAAAGACATAAAATCTTATAAGACCTGGGAAGGGAATTCAATCCTACCATAACTGCCAGATTTTCCTAAAGAATGGTTAGTTGAAAGGACTGGGAACACTTTGTGATGCCGTGAAGGGTATAGTCTAAGAACTTAAATTCACTGAATGACTGAAAATGAGAGGATTAAAGAATTTTGGGGGGCCGGTGAGATAGCATGGAGGTAAGGCATTTGCCTTTCGTGGAGAAGGTCATTGGTTCGAATCCCGGCATCTCATATGGTCCCCCGTGCCTGCTAGAAGTGACCCCTGAGTGCTGCCGGATGTGACCCAAAAACCAAAAAAAAAAAAAAAAAGAAGTAAATCATGCAAGTTTTCTGTAATAAAAATAAAAAAGCTTATTAAAAAAAGAATTTTTGTAGGGGAGAGTTTAGGCCACACCAAGCTATGTTCAGGGATCACTGCTAGGGACTTGGGGCACTATATGGGATGCTGGGGATTGAATCTGGGTCGGCCATGTGCAAAGCAAGTGCCCTACTTGTACTATTGCTTTGGGCTCCTGATTGTAAACCTCTCCCCTTTTTTGACATTTTAGGCCACAGCAGGTGATGCTCAGAGGTTACTTCTGGCTATACACTCAGGAATTACTCCTGGCAGTGCTTGGGGGACCTTGTGGGATGCTAGTGATTGGACCTGGTTGGCCATATGCAATGCAAGTGCCCTATTCACTGAACTATCACTCTGGTCCTCCCCTCCCTTTTAATATTATCACACCAATTAGCTCCATTATAAGAACAGTAGAACTAGGGACCGGAGAGATAGCATGGAGGTAAAACATTTGCCTTTCATGCAGGACGGTGGTTCGAATCCCGGCATCCCATATGGTCCCCTGTGCCTGCCAGGGGAAATTTCTGAGCCTGGAGCCAGGAGTGACCCCTGAGCACTGCCTGGTGTGACCCCCCCCCCCAAAAAAAAGAACAGTAGAACTAAAGGTGTGCACCTTATTTCAGATATTTTGAGGAAAATCTAGAGAATATAAGAGTGTTGGAAGAAATTGAAATCTTCATTACTTACTAGTACATGAACATTAAACAGTTCAGTTCCTAGCCATATTAATATAAATGATATAATCCTTCACATTAAAATAACCTATTTAGGCTAGAGAGATAGTACAGTGGGCAATGTACTTACCATGTACATAGACAATCCCAGTTGAATCCCTGGCATTCCACATGGTCCCCAGAGCACCTTTAGAGGTGTTTCCTAAGTACAAAGCCAGAAGTGATCTCTGAGTACATCTATCTGTCCCAAAGCCAAGTCCAAACAAACAAAAACCTATTCAACTCAGTTACGTTTTTTGAGGAGTGGGGGTTTATGAGGTAAGCTACTCCTTGTGGTGCTCTGGTCTTACTCCTGGCTCTGTGTACAGGATTTACTGCTGGAGACATATGGGACCATATGGAGTGCTGAGGATCTAACCTGGACTGACTGCATGTATAATAAGTACCCTGCCTCCTGTACTATCCAGTCCTTAATTCCCATTATTTAATCATGTTCTTCAATTATTAAATTATTAGACCTGAGCCAAAGAGTTAGCTCAATAGAGTAAATGTTGGACCATGCATAGGCTCTCCATTAAAGAGGCAATCGAGTGTTCTGAATATTCCTGACATGAATAACTCATTCACCCCAAGAAATGTTTGTCCAGCAGGCCAGTTGTGGATGTTTGCCTCTACATGGGTCACTAGCAATATTTCTGAGATTCATGTCATGGTTCTGACATTATATTCCCTTTATATTATTTGGCTTATTTATCCCTTGTAAAATTATAGACTGGAATATGGCCTCAATCAAATTCTTTTGCTCAGAGAATTCTCAGCAGCTAAGTTATCTCAAAAGCAACCTCTGCCTACTAGCCTGCAGACCTGTCAAACTGGTTGAGCTACAAATATCAGGCTACCCCCTCCTTTTTTATTATGCTTACTTTCTCTCTTCTAACTTCCTAGATAAGATCCTTTCCACCTGAGCCTAGCCAGTCTTAATTGTTATGTATATACTAACAGGCCTACTGTTAATGTTTCTGTTTTTCTCTACACTCTTGCCTTTTGTCAATGTGGAAATTCCTTTCATGCTTAAGACTGTGGTTTTTGCCCTATATATATTTCCAGCATGGAGAATAAATTTCATCACACGTTTGCCAGAATGTGGGTCCCCATACAATCCGTTTTGTGTGGTATCATTTCTTCAACATTATTCTGTTGATCAGTTCATATTCATCCAGTTCCCTGATGTAGGATATTTTTCCACTAAATTGCTGGGATGCAAGCTGCTCTTAGCAAGTAAGTGCATGCTTTATATGTAGGGAATTAGGGTTCTGACTCCAGTACCAAATCATGCCTAGTGTAGGCTGGGAGCAATTACCCTCCAGCATCATGGGGTATGGACCCCATAAAAAATATAACATACTAGGCCTATTATGAAAAGTAGGCAAGAAAAGATACATTTTGAGCCTGAGGAGAGCTCAATGGGCTATAACACACTCTGTCCCTGAGGAAGTTCTTAGCACTGCAGAGAACCCTAGCACCATAGACAGTTATACCCCAAATATGGCCCTGGAACAATGCTCAGGAGAAGCCTCTGAGCACCATGAGGTATATTCTAAAACAAATAAAATAATTATAATTGATATATCAGAGAAGGCATAAAGGATCTAAGGGAGGAAATAAAGATCAAGTGTAATAAAAATACCATGTTTACGAAAAAGATGAAACTATCAATAATCCTATCAAATAAGAAATCTCTCAGGGCACTAATGTTTGTTTTTTCTTAGCATGATCATGAAAGTGAGTAACAACAACAAAAAACCAAATGATTGAATTATAGGTTTTCTATAAGAAACTTACTTTAAATATAAAGTAAAGCTAAGGGTTTAAAGGTAGTATGATGGGTAGAGTGCTTGACTTGCATGTGGCTGACCCTGATTTTTATCTCAGACATCCCAAAAGGTCCTCTGACCCCACCAGGAGTGATTCCTGAGCACTGCTGGGTATAGTCCAAAAACAATAGAGAGAAAATAAAAAGATGAAGAAAGATTTATCAGAAAAAAATCAAACCCAGGGAGAGTGGAACTCACTCAATTAGTTTTAGACAGAGTAATCTTTAGAAGTAGGGAAATACCAGGGATAAAGAGGAGCACCTTACTCAATAATAAAGGTTAATTATCCAAGAAGAAATAATAATCATTAATGTACCATATAATAGAGCATTGGAATACCTGAGGCAAAACCCAATAAATCTGCAAGGACAAACAGTTCTCTACAAACAAAATATGAGAACAAAGGTGAAAAAAATTAAATTCTTAAAAGTGCTATTTCTTTCGGGGGGATCAGGATTGCCATAGTGGAACTGAAAGCGTATAACAATGGGGCAAAATGATTTTTGCGATACCAGACATTTCTAGATTCCTGTTGGAGAAGCTGCCAGAGCTGTCTTTTATAGGATTATAGAATCTATCCAATCCTTTGACAACAGACACTCTCACCAGTGAGCCCTTTAATCTCCCAACTAGTGAAATACATTTAAGAAATTGGAAATCAACAAAATTCACAAAGAGCCTGACCTCTCTTTTCTGCCCAGCAAGCCCCCAAGTCCCATTGTTACAAACTGCAGGAGATTTCTTCCCTTCTGTGGGTCTCAGTGAATTATAGGGAATTTTTGAGAAATATTTATGTATTCTCTAACCAAAGACAAATTAACTTGAATAGATCTCTAGTAAAAAAGGAAATACCACTTATGCCATGGAAATCAATTGATAGATAGGTTCAACAACTGTTATTTTGCTTATATAAGTGATCTCTTGCGAGGCATTTTAAACTTAAGCAATTGGTTTTAAATATGGAAGAAATGTCCTGAATCCTGGCAATTAAACATTAAAGATCATAATTTCTAGTTTGATTCCTTTGAACATATGGTATTTCCTCATTTATTCTATTAATCTACATTGCCAACATCCCAGCCACCATGCTGAATCCTGGTGTCTGAAAGTTTAAAAAGATCCAATGCTTGGGGTCAGAGAGTTGGTCCATGAGTTAAGCACATGCTTTGCATGAAGACCTGAGCTTAATTTTTGGTACAAGTAGCTCTTCCCTTCAAACAAGCTCAACAACCTTCAGTCACTCTTGGTGGCCTTTATGAAATGTAGTATGAAGATTTGGCAAAAAGTTAAAACTCCTATGTGACCCTGTGATTCTACTTCCTGGCATCTATGCTAATAACAAAAAGCAGTTTCAAAAAAATAAATGCACATTGTATTCGTTGCAACACTATTTAAAATAATGAATAACTGGTAATAATCCAAATGCCTAGGGCCAGAGTAGTGGCCTAGCTGTAAGGTGTCTGCCTTGCAAGTGCTAACCTAGGACGGATCAAGGTTCCATACTGCAGTTCGATCCCCTGGCGTCTCATATGGTCCCCCAAGCCAGGAGCGATTTCTGAGCACATACCCAGGAGTAGCCCCTGAGTGTCACTGGTGTGGCCCAAAAACAAACAAACAAGCAAACAAACAATCCAAATGCCCAATGGCAAATGAGTAGATAAAAAAGTTGCTATGTATACACAATGAATTATAATCAGCCATCAGAAAATATGAAATCCTGCAAGTTGGATCAAAGTAGAGGATATCAAGTTAAGTGAAATAAGTCAGAGCAGGACAAATTCCAGCTAATCTCTCATATATGGTATATAAAGAAACAAAGCAAGGAAATGAACAATGATGAATAAAAATATATGCTTCGACTCATAGCATATATGAGGGCACATAGCATGTGGTGGGAAGAGATGGGTTGAACTAGAGGGGACATAAAGAAAAGGGTAGATAGTCTTAGGTACTTTAGTGGTGCTGGGGATACAGTAACTTTGTATACTCAAAGCATTGACATTGACACTATTATAAGCTATGATACCATTATTTTTAAATTATGCATGAGAAAAGTGAGAAATACATTTTTCTATGGTTTACACTACTCTTTAGTAAGCACTTAATTTGACAATATTTTTTTAAAATCCCATTTCTGTCTTATTGGGCACAATCTGGTGAAAAAGACAGATTTGTCAATAAATATAATCCAATTAGCAAGTGCAGAATTAACTATCTATAAAGGTGTTGTAGAGAGAGAGACACAGCAAAGAGGATTTAAGAATAGATATTGTATGAAAGAAAGGGAAGTATGTTGTGTTATTTTTAAATTTCGGGTCACATCCAATTGTGTGGGGGTAGGTAACATGTGGTGCTGAGAAACAATCTGAGACCTCTCGTATGCAAAGGCTGACTTTTTCTCTAACCCAGGATGGAGCATTCTGAATAGATGGGACATAATTAAAGATAGCAGTGGTATGTTCAGGTCCTCAGAGTAGAGAAGCATAAAAGCTGAGGGAAAGGTGTTGGGGCAGGGCCAGGGATGTATGAGGAATAGTTACCAAAATTCAGGGCCTCAGCTTCTCCAACAAAGTCCAAAATATAATGGCTGCCAATACTTCCCAGTAGCCTCCTTTCTGCATGAATCACAGCAGAGCATCCCCCTCCCCTGCACCTTTTAACAGGAACAACCTAGCTCTGAAACTTAACCTAATGAAACTTCCAAGCCACCAAATTTGTTTCAGATCCTGGATACCTCAACATTTTAAAACAGTGCCATCATAGGACTATCACAGGGAATCTGATAGGAAAGCTATATATTAATATACCACCCTCAGAGAGCCTAAACAGTAAACAGATGGCTCAGCTAGTACCAACCACATTTCAGTAAATTTATAGATAATGACTACAGTAATCCCCTGGCGAGATATAACAGCCATTTCAAATAGACACTTGTTGATCTAAGTTTTGATCATTTCATTTGCCTTTGATAGTAACAAACAATATAAGTAGATTTGTTTGTTCCTGCATGGAGGCAGGCTATGGTTGTGGGTGGGAAATTGGAAGCACTAGTAAAGGGAGGTCACATGGGTAGTGAGATTGGTGTTTGAATATGTAATGTCTGAAATGACTGTATTATGAGCTTGGTAAATCACAGTATTATAATAAAAATTGAAGGAAAAAAAACAATTTGGAGCTGGTGTGGGTAGGGTGCTTGCCCTCCACACAGTCAACTCAGGTTCAATTTCTAGCACCCTGGATGGTCCCCTAAGCATTCTAGGAGTGAACCCTGAGAATAGAGCCAGGAATAAGTCCTGAGCACAGTTGTGTGTGATTCAAAATATGAAAACAAAGCAAAAAAAAACAAAAAAAACCAAATAACAAGTTTTATCTGAATATCTTTTGAGATCTAATTGTCTTTTTAAAATCATTTATGAAATGGTTAGTATCCAACCTAGATACTAAAGAGCTCAAGGAGTTGATCAAATATGGAAGATTTTCATTCCACAGGAGGATGAGACAAGAAAAGAAAATTTATGTTCAGTGGTCACATTTCCTTAGGAGAGGCATGGTGATTCTTGTCACAGAGTTGACTTCACTAGTGCTGGCCAGAGAATTCCAGATTGATTGGTTAAGAATTTTATTCTTGGGCCTGAAAGATAGTGCAGTTGGTAAGACTTTTGCATTAACCACAGCTGACCCATGTTTAACCCCCCCCAAACCCAGATGGTTCCCCAAGTTGTACGATGAGTGACCTCTGAGCACAGAGCAGGAGTAAACCCTGATGCCTGCCAGAAGTGACCTCTGAGCATAGAGCCAAGAGTAAGTTCTGAGCACAGTTGATTGTGGCTCCACTCCCTCTAACAAACAAACAAAATCTACTCTTATGCCACTTACAGAAACAGACAAAATGAATAGAAATAAACTGGTAATTTCAGACCATAGTGATGACATGAGTAGGGGTGGGCAAGGGGCTTCCCAGGAGTGGGAGTCTAATCACAATGCTGAAAAGGTATTGGTACTTTAATGTTGACTGTGATGTGATAACATGTATGCTGAAAAAGCATGCAGTTGTATCCCTAAAATATCTATCAGTCAAGTATTATCTCAATATTAAATTCAAATTCTGAGAGTATTGATTTGGGTAAGGCGAGCCTTAGAGTGACAGCTCCATTTGGGGACTGTTTGTTCTTTGACAGTAACTAACTCAGATATATTCATGAAGGCTCATTTTTTCTGCTTTTTCTGCTTTCTCTTTTCTTTAAATAAACACTTTAATCCTAATAGTGTTCTTTCCTCTTCTACCTTTTGAAATAAATGCTTGTGACCAGTGAAATAGTACAGTGTGATGGTCCATGTGTAGCAGGCTGTGGACCTGGTTCCATCCTTTGCACCACACATGAGTCCCTTCCAAGTAGCCACATATTCCTGGACTTAGGTGGGCTTAGTCACCCCCCACAAAAAATAAATATTTACTTCCTTTACCTTTTTAAATAAACTTGCTTTAAACTTTAATGCCAGATTGAGTCTATTTCTATTTCATATCTGCTCAGGACATTCTGTAGTTTATTATTATTATTATTATTACTATTTTGGGGTCACATTCAGTGATCTCAAGGCTTACTCTTGGGTCTGCACTCAGGGATCACTCCTGGGATTAAATATTATTCGGCCATGTGTAAGGCGAGAGACTGTCCTCCCCACTGTATTATTGCTCCCACCCAAGTTTTGTTCTTTTTAAACCTATCTTGTTGATCCCTTTATTGAGACACATATTCTACAAATCAATGCAACACTTGAATTTCTTATAGGGACTTATGAGGTCTTCCATCAAGTTTTAATTTTAATTCTCAGCCTCATAGCCCCACATTTTCTGAAGCATTGGGTTCCTATCATTCCTTATTCTCCAGTTCAGTTTCTTGCTTTTGTGCCTTTTTCAAATGGTTTTTCTCCCTTTGAGGTTCTTCTACCTCAAAATTACTTCATAATGAAGACATGAAATTTTTTTATATGTGAATGTATAAGAGTATTATGTTGAGCAAAATCAGTCAAAGGAGAAGAATAGATATAAAATGCACTTATTTATGGACTATAAAAACAACAATTGTATGATACTAATATCTAGAGATGTTAGAGTCAAGGACCAATCAATGGTAGGACGCTTACCACAAATGGCAGAGGAGTGAATTAAGGCAAAGAAGGGAACACTGTGACAATGATACCTGGAACTGATCACTCTGGAGAAGAACTGGTGCTGAAAGGACATAAAGTGATATGCATGATACCCCTTAAGTAACAACATTGCTAACCACCATGTCTGAAAGGGAAAAAAGGAAGAGAGAGAAGAAAAAATGTCTCCCACAGAGGAAGTCATGGAAGAGGACAGGAAGGTGGATATCAATGAAACTGGAATATTGATGGCAGAAAATGTACACTGGCGAAGGGATGGGTGTTGGACATAGTATGGCTAAAACTTAATCATGAACAACTTTGTAACTGAAATAAAATAAAACTATGACCAATTAAAAATAAGTTGTTTTCCTCCCTGACAACTCATCTGAATTTTCCCTTCTCCCCAAGAATTTACCCTGTGTCCCCATTATGTGCTTCATAATACCTAGATTTAATTTTTCTCTGCAGTATAGTGGTTTGTTTGGTTTGGTTTCTGCAGTTACACCAACTGTTCTGTGTATGTAGTGTTGTAGCTTGAATCCTAGCCTCCTTGCTAAACATGTGTTTAGTCCATTTAGCCCATTGAGCTCTCTCCAGTCCTGCAGTATCATTGCTTCACACATCTGTCTTTCCAACAAAAGCAGAAATTGTTTGGATTTTGGGAGCTACCTCCAGTGCTTGGAGCTAGTAGCAGCTGTATGTGAACTCCTGGAAGTGCTGCCATATTTGTACTCTAGCCCTCTAAACCATTACTCCAAGCACTTCTTATAGAGCATAAGCCTATTAAGAACAGGGACTTGTGTATTTTTCTAGCACCAAGTATATGACCTGGAATGTGCAATGTAGTCAGTAATTGTTTTCAATGACATCCTGGTTGCACCACTTTTATGACCTCATTCGTCTCTTGTCCAATTTCATAGCTCCATCTCTCCAGCAAATCAGAGGGAGAAGAAATCCACCTGAGGCACAACTTCTCAGGAAGGATGGCACAACAAAGTCCCTTTTTAAACAATATGCTAGTGTCAGAAGGAGCACCGACTAAATCTAAAAGGCAACAAATGAACGGGAAAATTTTCCCATTCAGTACTTCAGATAAAGACTTAATATCCAGGATACATAAAGCATTAACAAAGATCAACAAAAAAAATTTCAAAAGTCTTGTCCAAATATGAGGAGAGGAGATGAATAGGTACTTCTCAGAAGAAGACAGGCAGATTGCCGATAGACACATAAGAATGCTCAATATTTTTTTTGTGATTTTTGGGTCACACCCGGCAGTGCTCAGGGGTTACTCCTGGCTCCATGCTCAGAAATTGCTCCTGGCAGGCACAGGGGACCATACGGGATGCCTGGATTCAAATCAATGACTTTCTGCATAAAAGGCAAACACCTTACCTCCATGCTATCTCTCCGGCCCCCCAAAATGCTCAATATTATTTAACATTATAGAACTCTAAATCAAGACAACAATGAGACATCATCTCACACCAATGAGAATGGCACATATCAAATAAAATAGGAACAATATGCTGGAGAGGATGTGATGAAAAAGTTAACACTTGTCCACTGCTAGTAGTATGTTGCCTGGTTCAACCCTTGTAGAAAATTGTATGAAGAGGCCTCAGTAAATTTAGAATTTAGATGCCAGGTGATTCAGCAATTCCACTTTTGGGTATTTATCATAACCGGGCCTTCATTAAAAAGGATGTATGGGGCTAGAGAGATAGCACAGAGGTAGGGCATTTGCCTTGCATGTGGCCAATCCAGGATGGACCTGGGTTTGATTCCTGGCATCCAATATGGATCCTGAGCCTGCCAGCAGCAATTTCTGAGCACAAACCAGGAGTAACCCCTGAGACCTGCCAGGTGTAGCTCCAAAAACAAACAAACAAACAAACAAACAAAAAAGGATATATGAACACCATTATTCATTGCTTTAGTTAGTACAGTTGCTAAGCCATGGAATCAGTATAGGTGTCCAACAACAGATGAATGGATTATGGAGATGTGGTACATCTGTGAAGTACTGTGAAGATGCAAGAATGATGAAATCATTCAATTTTCTGCAAACTGGTTAAAACTGGAGGGTAACATGGTGAATAAAGTAAGCAAGAATGTAAAGACAGACCCTCAGATCAGTGGAATAGACTTGAGTACTCAGAGACATACAATCACCTAATTTTTGATAAAGGAGCAAGAAATCCTAAATGGAACAAGGAAAGCCTCTTCAACAAGTGGTGTTGGCACAACTGGTTAGCCACTTGCAAAAAAGCATACTCAGACCTCCAGCTAACACCATGTATGAAGGTAAAATTCAAATGGATTAAAGACCTTGATATCAGACCTAAAATCACAAGGTATATAGAACAACACATAGGTAAAACACTCCATAACATTGAGACTAAAGGCATCTTTAGGGAGGAAATGGCACTCTCCAAACAAGTGGGAGCAGAGATAAACAGATGAAAATATATTAAGCTGAGAAGCTTCTGTACCTCGAAGGACATAGTGCCCAGGATACAAAAGCCACCCACTGAGTGGGAGAAACTATTAACCCAATACCCATCAGATAAGGAGCTAATACCCAAAATATACAAGGCACTAACAGAACTTTATAAGAAAAATAAAACATCTAATTCCATCAAAAATGGTGAGAAGAAATTAACAGACACTTTGTCAAAAAAGAAATACAAATGGCCAAAAGGCACACGAAAAAATGCTCCACATCACTAATCATCAGGGAGATGCAAATCAAAACAACTATGAGGTACCATCTCACACCACAGAGATTGGCGCACATCACAAAGAATGGTAATAAGCAGTGCTGGCAGGGATGTATAGAAAAAAAAAACCCTTATTCACTGCTAGTGGAAATGCCATCTAGCCCAACCTTTATGGAAAGCAATATGGAAATTCCTCCAAACACTGATAATTGAGCTCCCATATGATCCCCAGGAACACAAAATAACAATACAAAAATCCCTTCCTCACACCTATATTCATTGCCCTACTATTTACAATAGCCAAGCTCTGGAAACAACCAAGATGCCCTTGAACAGATGAATGACTAAAGAAACTGTGGTACATATACACAATGGAACACACAATGCAGCCGTCAGGAGAGATGAAGTCATGAAATTTTCCTATACATGGATGCACATGGAATCTGTTATGCTGAGTGAAATAAGTCAGAGGGAGAGAGACAGGCACAGAATAGTCTCACTCATCTATAGGTTTTAAGAAAAATAAAAGAAATTTTTTGCAATAATTCTCAGAGACAAAAGAGAGAAGGACTGGAAGATCCAGCTCACTTCATGAAGCTTACCACTAAGAGTGATGAGTGCAGTTAGAGAAATAACTACATTGAGAACTATATGAAAACATAACATAACAATGTGAATGAATGAGGGAAGCAGAAAGCCTGTGTAGAATACAGGTGGAGGTGGGGTGGGGAGAAGGGAGATTTGGAACATTGTTGATGGGAACGTTACACTGGTGAAGGGGGATGTTCTTTACATGACTGAAACCCAACTACAATCATATTTGTAATCAAGGTATTTAAATAAAGATATTAACAGAAAAAAGAAATAAAATGTAATAGTAATATAAAATTTAAAAAAAAAAGTAAGCAAGAATAAGAAAGACAGAACCGGATAGCACAGCAGTAGGGTGTTTGCCTTGCACGCAGTCGATCCAGGAAAGACAGTGGTTTGAATCCTGGCATCCCATATTTTTCCCCGAGCCTACCTACCAGGAGCAATTTCTGAGCACAAAGCCACCGGGTGTGACAAAAAGAAAGAAAGAAAGAAAGAAAGAAAGGAAGGAAGGAAGGAAGGAAGGAAGGAAGGAAGGAAGGAAGGAAGGAAGGAAGGAAGGAAGGAAGGAAGGAAGGAAGGAAGGAATAAGAAAGATAAACACAGGATATCACTTATTTTTGATATATAAAATAATTGTATTAGAAAATATAATGTAGGGGCCGGGCGGTGGCGCTGGAGGTAAGGTGCCTGCCTTGCCTGCGCTAACCTAGGACAGACCGCGGTTCGATCCCCCGGCATCCCATATGGTCCCCCAAGAAGCCAGGAGCAACTTCTGAGCGCATAGTCAGGAGTAACCCCTGAGCCTCACAGGGTGTGGCCCAAAAACCAAAAAAAAAAAAAAAAAAAAAAAAGAAAATGTAATGTAGTAAAGGGGGTTGCCTTTATTACTCTTGACCCCAGAGCCCAGGGAGGAGAAGGACAGAGAAGAAAAGAAATCCAGGTGGGAAGGAAGATGAGAAAAGGAAGTAATGGGGGAATAGGAATATGTTGGTGGTGTGGGAGAGTAATATAGCTATACATCTAAAGCACAGATTTAACAGTACAGATAATATGAGATTTAGGCTGAAACCACTGAACTTTAATGTGCCTGCCAAGGTAGGGGAGATTGTCTGGGAGGTAGGAAATGATGGAGTATGAGAGCACTGGTGATGGGAGTTGACACTGGTGGTGGGATTGGTGTTGGAATATTACTATTACATGCCTAAAACAACTATCAGCTTTGCAAACCACAGATTTTTAATTCAATAAAATATTTTTATTAAATTAAAACATATGCTTGCCTTATAGAATTGGGGAGATAATTTTTTGTTTGTTTTTTTTTGGGGGGGGGCACACCCGGCGGTGCTCAGGGGTTACTCCTGGCTGTCTGCTCAGAAATAGCTCCTGGCAGGCACGGGGGACCATATGGGACACCGGGATTCGAACCAACCACCTTTGGTCCTGGATCGGCTGCTTGCAAGGGGAGATAATTTTAAGGGCTGGAATTGTATCCCCATCCTACATGACTCTCTTGAGCACCCCAAGAATGATCCCCAAGAATTGAGCCAAGAGTAGTTCCTAAGCATGTCGAGAGTAGAGCCAAAACCAAAATTAGGATCAGAGAGATGTACAGTGGGTAGAGCAGTTGCCTTGCATATGGCCAACTTCTATTTAATCCCTATCACCTCATCCGGTTCCCTGAGCCCATCGGGAGTGATTCCTGAATATGGAGACAGGAATAATCCCTAGGCACCATTAGGTTTGCCTCTTAACTCCAAATAAATTCACACACTGGACCTTCATGTACCTGCTCAGTATGTGGAGGGGAATGTCCCATCCTCAAACAGAAATCTTTAACACATTACAAGAAATCAAAGGAACAAATCAAAAGGACCAAATCACCAAATGATTTAGAAATACTTGAGGGTTCCTAGTTCTCTGGAGGGTCTCGGGCTTGGCCTAGTTTCTCTGGAATAAAGGGACAGAGATAGACATCAGGAGGACTGCCCCGGGTTGTCCACATTCTAGGGTACCATACACACTGGCATGTGCAAAGCACCCCCAGCACTGTGTAATGCCACATCTCAGCACAGGGACTTTTCTGCATTCAGATTCAAGACATTGTGTTTGTTTTTTTTGGGGGGGCATACTCAGTGGTGCTCACGGCTTAACTCCTGGTTATGCATTGACAGATCATTCCTGGAAGTACTCAAGGGACCATATGGGGTGCTAGGGATTGAATCTGGGTCAGCTGCATGCAAGGCAAATGCCCCCTACCCACAGTATCTCTCTGATCCTAGATCCAGGACATTTCTGTTGGTGCTGTCCATGGTGGTGCTGATCTCCAGTCTTCTGGCTTAAAACAGTCCTTTTGAGCCACCTGAGAAAAGAGGAACCTCCTTACCAATATGCCTCCACTGAGGTCTGCTATAACCTGATGAAGTCAGAATTTCCTCTCACTGGCAGCTCTTGTTAACACGTTGTTGTTACATCATCCTCTTGACTCCAGGCAGAGTTACTTCCTGAATTAGTCACTGAAGCAGAATTGCAGAAAGGTTCAGATTTTTCTCAACATCACCCTTTTTATGCCCCCTCATTAACCACAGCACCTACAGAGAATCATAGTGCCTATTTTATTTTGAGAATTGGCTGGCTTTTTTTTTCAGGAGTAGCAATCAGATTGAACAAACTCAGAGCAATGGAGAGAGAGGTAAATGGAATTGATATTATCTGTACAAAATTATATCCCAACACCTTGCTTAAAGTATAGAATATTAAAAGTTCTAGAAAGAGAATATGCGGGTTAAAGCACGTGTCTTGCACGTTGCTGACCCTGCTCTGATTCCTGTCTACCTGATCTTCCAAACACCATCAGGAGTGATACCTGAATATTTCTGAGTGTTATCCAAATTTCCATCCCCTGTCATAAGTAAAATAAATGTTTGTTTTTGCTCTCAGTTGATTATAAAAATGAGGATGGGATTTGTGATGGATGAATGAGTCAAGTTCACTTTCTTATGATTTACACAGCACGGAGAGAGTAGCAGAATTCTTAAGGTAGAGAGTGAATTTTTCACTATAGTAAGTTGTTTTGAGAAAGAATAAACTAGGTACTGAACAGGAGAAAGTGTTTTGTAAACTCTAAAGCACTGTAGAAAATATATGGAGAGTGATTTGTCATAGAGATGTGTAAGTCATAGGCCCAAGCTATATAGTGCAGTGGGTAGGGTGTTTGTCTTGCAAGTGGCTGACTCAGGTTTTATCCCTGGAACCACATATGGCTTCCCATAAAAGCATGTGGCTGTGGAGACCACTTAGTGAGTAGTGCTGCAGTTGGACAGTGGAGCATGCCTGTCAGGGATGGAACTCGGAGCATTGCACATACAAGATCTGTGCTATACCACTCAGACCATATTGATAGCCCTTTAACTTTTTGTTTGTTTTTCTGTTTGGGCTTACTCCTTGCTCTGTGCTCAGGATTACTCCTAGCAGTGTTCCTGAACTTTACATGGTACTGGAGATCAAACTGGAGTTTACTGCATGCAAGAAAGTACCTTAAACACTGTACTATCTCTCTAACCTATCATTTAAAAACATAGTTGCTTTACAAATGGTCTTCTCGAGGGACCAGTGAAATAGCCAGGGGTGAGGCACTTGTCTTGCATGCAGTCAAGGGGTTGATCCTTAGCATTGCATGTGGTTCTCTGAGTACCACCAGGAGTAACCCCCTAAAAACAGAGCAAGGAGACAACTCTGAGCATTGCTGGTATGCCACTTGCCCCTCCAAAAACAACTTGTTTAATTTTATATAGTTTGTAAAATTTTTTTTGGCTACATCTGGTGGTGCTCTAGGCTATTTATTCATGGTACAGTGCCCAAGAATTACTCCCTGGGGCCGGAAAGATAGCATGGAAGTAAGGCATTTGCCTTCCATGCAGAAGGACGGTGGTTCAAATCCCAGCATTCCATATGATCCCCTGAGCCTGCCAGGATCTATTTCTGAGCTCATAGCCAGGAGTAACCCCTGAGTGCTGCCAGGTGTGACCCCAAAACAAACAAACAAAAAGAATTACTCCCTGCAGTGCTTAGAGGGGTTTACATTTCCAGAGACTGAACTGGACTCTCACAGGTAAATAAAAGATGCTCTAACTCGTTGAGTTATCTCCCAGGATCTATAATTCATCTTTTAATCTTCTTTGGAAAAAAGTTAAGTTACACATAATATTGGGTTTCAGTACACTCTGTGGTGCTCAGGGCTTACTGCTGGCTCTAAGCTCAGGGATCTCAAGGGCAATGCTTAGGGGACAATAGAAATTGAACTGAGGTTGGACATGTCCAAGACAAGAACCTTCACGTCTGTACCATCTCTCCAACCGCATAATTTCTTATTTATATTTTCTCAACCTAGTAACTTTTGAAATGTCCTCACTATAAATTTGCATTGATCAGGATAAATCAGGCTTGTTGGGAAACTTAAGAGCATAGAAGTCATTTTCAGGAACTTCTGATTGTCCTAACTTTAAAAATGGGGTTAAAGTAATGTATAACTTAATAGTTGAATATATTATGTATATAATAAGAACCTATTGGTAACTGAATATTTTTGCATTTAGAGTTAGTTTTAAATTTGTTTTCAAAAGAATTTTAGAGAAGATATCAACTTAAAACTACCTAAATCTTTGCTTTACCTGTGTGCTTAAAAAATTCTATTTGTTTAAATAAAAGAGCTAAGATTTATAGCCTATCAGAACATTAGAAGATAAAAATCTATCCTCCATACTAAAAAATGTACATATAAAACTGTCTTTGAAATGGAATGAAATATATTCTATTACTAAAAGGTATCTGTAATACTTGGGTTACATTGATAGATCAGAAGAAAGATACAGTGAAGTCTGTATGTTTTCCTAGATTCAATTTATCTTATTTTAAAACTTGCATATTTAAGAATTTGAAAGAAAACTAATCTTTAAGAATTTTAAAGTATTAAGAATATTTCTTCCATTAAAAATTTCCTGTTTCGGATGATCTAGGGCTGGAAGATAAATTAATGGACTGGAGCATATGATGGAGACCTGAATTTAATTCCTGCCTGAGTGTTGCTGGAAGTGAACCTTTAGCATCAAGCCAGGAGTAGACCTGAGTAACACTGGACGTAGCCCCCTCAAAGCAGAAAAAGGTAGAAAGAAAGAATGGAAAGAGGGAGGAAAATAAGGAAAGGAAAGAGGGAAGGAGGGAAGGTAACAGGAATATGAAAGAGAAGGGGAGAGAAGAGGAAGAAAAGGGAGCAGGGCAAAGGAGAAGAAAAAAGTTAAAATCTATTTTTTTTGATAAAACAAGTGAAAACACAACTTTAAGGGAAATTCTAAAAAATTTTTAGGGGAGAAGGAGCCTGAACTACACCTAGAGGTGCTCAGAGGGCTACTCCTAGCTCTGTATTTGGAGGTCAACCAAGTAGTGCAAGGAGGGGGATAATCTGCTTCAACTTTTCCAGAAGTTTATGTTAGAATTTTTCTGCATTTTCAGGCTTAAAGCACAATTTTCTATTTAAAAAACCAGAATGCTTGTTCGGTCCTAATGTTCAAATATCCCTTATCAATTCTATTGGTTAAACTTTGTGAGGACACCCAGTGGCACTCATCACTAACTCCTAGCTCTGTGCTTAGGAATTAGTCTTTGAGGAAACCATATGCGATGCTGGGGATAGAGCTGGAGTTGGTAATGTGTTGGTAATGTGCAAGGGAAGTGTTTTGACCCTGTACTATCCTCATCTCTAAGGTTTATCACAGAGTTCCAGAGGATGATAAACTATGTCTGTGTTTTTCTGTGTATTTGGGGGTAGAAATCTGAGTTTGAGCAGAGTAGTTAAGGACACATTTTTCCCCCCAGGCCAAACCATCTATAAGCTGTGGTTTCTCTGACCCTTTTGGTTTTGTAATATGCTTCCGTTTACACTAAAATACATTGAAATCAAGTTGAAATTAAATGTAAAATGCCATAACTAGAAAAGTCATTAGTTAGATCAAGTCTAGACATGGAAACAAATAAGATATTTATTTATTTATTTATTTATTTATTTATTTATTCATTCATTTATGGGCCACTCCAGTGACGTTCAGGGGTTAGTCCTGGCTATACGCTCAGAAATCACTCCTGGCTATCTCTCTTGTTCCTGATAGAAAAAAAGTGCATTGGGTAATATCAAATATAAGGCTATGAAACACTTGAATTGTGTGTTAACTACTCTTGTCAGAGTCTATATTCATATATATATATATATATATATATATATATATATATACATATATATCAGTATTTTGAAAGTAAATTGGTTTTCAGTATAGATATGTTTATAGATGAAGAATATACTTACATGAGGATTCAAGTTCTGAGCTTCGTGACTACAGAGTCGGCAGAGAAAAAGGGAGAGACTCCATTCTCAACAGGATTCTATGCTTCGAATATGTGGCCCCTAGATCATGGAAATCACAAAAAGGCACTGTTCATTTTAGACTGCTCTGGCCCCTAACAACTCTTCACCATCGATACTTTCATAGGACTTTGTTTCTAGTTGTTGCAAGCATCTGCTCTCTGAAGAGAGCTGTAAGGCCTAAAATACACACATCTACTTCTCAAGAAACACTTACTGACCACAATCGATCTTTTCTCTCAATGTATAAAATCCCAAATCCTTTGTTCCGTTAACACCTATGAATCTACATGGAACAAAGACTATAATTCTTTATATAAGATACGAAAAACTTGTTTTTTAATCAGCCAGTGAAATATACAGTTATATAGAAAGCTTCAGGAATAAAGAACGATCACAAGAGATTCCTTTCCAAAGATTTTAGAGATTCTTTAAGTGATCGTGTTTAATTTGGGAGTTCGATACATGTTCCAAAGGCTGGATTCTGAGTCTTTATAAGTGTGTGTGTATGTGTGTGTCAGGAAGAGGATATTGGAAATTACTGAAATCTCTAAATTTCATTTTTTAAAAGTACTTATGAAGTGCAATTATCGAAAATACTGTTTGGAAGTATATTATGATTAAAGAAGCATTTGAAAATAAAGTTGCTTAGCAATTTTGAGTTACTCTCCAACTAAAAATTCTACTTAATGGGCTTTAAAAGGATTTTCTATTTGTGTTTTAAAAATATAGCTCACTATCCAGTTTGACAACTTAAGTATCAGGCCCTAGCCAGATAACATCTGAAGTGACTAGAGCAGTGCTTCTAAATAAGAGCAATTGAAAATGCCATCTCACAATCACTATCTTTTCTTCTATCGAGACTAGATTAGCTTGTCTGATGTTGAAGTCATATCAGACTAGCTAAGAGTCAGTTTGGATAACCTCGGATTTGTGTATGTGGTTTGGGAAATAAACCTTAATCTCATATGTAAGCCATGTACCAGGACCCAGAACTCTCTTCTTGATGCATTCAACAATTATTTTTTCTTTTTATTTGTTTATTTGTTTTGATGGAAGTGAGATGGAGGTTAGATTTAGGGATCAAACTCAGGACCTCAAGCAAAAGAAATAAACAAATGTGAGCTCTACCACTGAGCCATATTCTTGATGTTGATGTAGTCAGCTCTTGGGCACTTTAGGACAAAGATTGTGGCTGCAATTTCTTTTCTGTCTCTAGACCTATTCAGCATACTCAACCCATGGCTCTCATTAACTATCAAGTGAAGTCACTGTTAGGATTCCTATTGGTGCTTTCTTTTCACTGTCTTTTTACATATATATATATATATATATATATATATAATTTCTATTTAAGTACCATGATTACAAACATGATTGTAGTTGAATTTTAGTCATAAACAGAACACCCCCCTTCACCAGTGCAACATTCCCACCACCAATGGCCTGACTTTGCTTCCCTTTTTGCCTCTGGAATGGATGTTTGAACTTGGTCTCTATTTCTGCCTTTTTTCTTGTTATTCCTTTTTGCTTTTGGGTTCATACCTAGTGGTGTTCATGGGATACTCCTGGCATATCTTGGAATCACTCCTAACATTTTAAGGGTCACTTCCAGTGGTACTCAGGCAACCATGTAGTACCAGGGATTAAGCCCATGGCTCTGTTTGCAAAGATCCAGCCATGTTTGTGATCCAGCCATTGGAGAATCTCCCTGGCCCAAGCTCTGTGTATTTAGACATGGCAATTTGGTTTATTCTGTTGGTTCTCTCTGTGCTTCGCTAGCATTATTCTTGACCTTTGGAAGCTAATTTCCAGCACAGTCCACTTGGCTAGACTGTGTGTGTGTGTGTGTGTGTGTGTGTGTGTGTGTGTGTGTGTGTGTGTGTGTGTGTAAGATTATGTGTGAATATGGGAGAAGAGGGCAGGGAAACAGTTATGCACAATTTGGATTGGAGAGAGTGTAATATAAAGGAAAATGGAGAAGCAATGCAATTTTTACTCCTTATTTTTAAATTGAATTCAATTTTATTGAAACCATTGTGATTTACAAAGTCCTTTATAGTTGGGTTTCAGACACAATAAATCAGGCCAATCCCACTACCAGTGTCAACCTCCCTCCACTATTGTTTCCCAAGTGCATCTTATTCCACACCCTCTGACCCTCAGCCTGCCAGTATAGCCCATATTAAGTTTAGATTGTTAAAAGTTTGGGTCTCTTGATTCCATTGTTGTTGCCTTTGGCTTGGATATTTAGTTCTGCTCTTTAATAACACCAACAATGCACTTCAGACCTCTTGGCTTCTGGCCCCTACCCTTTCATATTTGTTTTTCTCCTCCTCCATTCTATTTCTTTCCTCCTCCTTGCTATATTCTGGGGTCAAGGGTGTTTGAAACAAGTCCCACTTAAACCATTGCATTTCTTCATGCAGTTATTCTAAATACAATACATAAGAGATATCATTCTATATTTATCCTTCTTCTTCTGTCTTACTTCATTTAACATCATATTTTCCAGTTCTAACCATGTTGCAGCAAAACTGTATGATTGCATTATTCTCTACTTCTTATTAACCATCTTAAAGTTTGAGTTAAATACTTTTTTAGGTATTTACTTTCCTGTCAAGGATTTTATTCCAGCTCTCAGATTTTGCTGCCACCTGGTGCTAAATGATCTAGATAGTGATGACTAATTTGACAAACTCCAGAAAGTATAACCTGTCAGAGAGAAACACAAATTGGGAAAGTGGGTATTTAACAAAATAAGAGAAACCATCTTTTTTTTTTTGGCTTTTGGCTTTTGGCTTTTGGCTTTTGGGTTATACCCGGCAGTGCTCAGGGGTTACTCCTGGCTCTATACTCAGAAATTGCCCCCAGCAGGCTCGGGGGACCATATGGGATGCCAGGATTCGAACCACTGTCCTTCTGCATGCAAGGCAAACGTCTCACTGCTGTGCTATCTCTCTGGCCCACCACTTTACTTTTTTATAAGTATCTCTGTTGCAAGTTTCCATGCATCAGTTTTATAATTGTATTTAAAAATCTCTCAAAATGACAACCCAAGTTATACTTGCAAAATAGTAAATATAAAGTGTATGCACCTGTTAAAAATAATAAAGAACAACAACACACAAAGCTCAGTATACTGGATGATGCTGGTCGGTGTGATGAAGCTGGGAATTGTTTTCCATTATTCCCTTTATGCTCTGAGATCAGAGATGAACAAAGAGGGATTAATATAAATATGGAAGATGGAAGTGGAATGGCAGCTAGTATTCTCTGAAGGACCTTGTAGTCATATATTCTGATGAACAGAAGTAGAGGTTTCCACAAGTTCCAGCTTGCCTTTGCTCTCTACTCTAGCAATAGCTTTTCCACCTAACAACTTAGCCTGCTGTAGTTCCAGATGTGATTGCTTTGCTGAAATAAACAATATATCCTAAGGCAGTTATTGATTTGCAAAAGCTTTTTTTTTCTCACTGCCTATTAGTAATGACCATCAGAAGCAGTGTTGGCTGATTCATTGAAGCCTAGAGTGTCTTGACAGAAGTGTATCATGTATCATTTAGCAAGCCTTTGTGGGTGGATCATAGAATAAATGGACTGAGCACATCAAAGCATGGGGGAGATCCAGGGTTGTTTTTTTTTGGGGGGGTCATACCCGATGGCTCTCAGGGGTTACTCCTGGCTCTGCACTCAGCCTGTGCCTGGCAAGCTCTGGGGACCATATGGGATGCCAGGATTCAAACCACAGTTTGTCCTGGATCAGCTGCTACCAGACAAATGCCCTTCTGCTGTGCTATCTCTCTGGCTCTGGGAAGACCAGTTTTGATCCCCAGCACATTTTCCCTTGAGCACTTATCAGGAGACCCCTAAACTACAGAGTAGTAGTAGCTCCTACTACTACTAGTAGTAATGGGAGTAGCCCCTGAGCACTGCCAGGTGTAGCCCCAAAACAAAACCAAAAGGTTCAGAACTTAGAAATGCTGGGGAAGAAAATGTTATTCTCCCACAATAACTAGTTTTCTTTGGAAACATCTTGTGGCTTAATACTGGGCTGCAGTAGACTAAAGACTTGGCATTTGGCCACCAAGTACCTTGCAATTTGGGTTGCACATCATAAAAATGTTTGATGTCTGGCTACTAAGTGAAAGCACTTCATCATCAGTAAGTGGGTCAGATTCTCATGAATTCTAGTTCTGTTATATTCAATATCTTCTCTTAATCTATACATATGGTAACAGGTATCGGGTACTATTAATAATTGCTTAACCAAGGAAAGAAAAAAATAATCAGATTTACAAATATTTTTGTTTTGTTTGTTTTGTTAGTTATTTTGTTTTGTCATATTTTGGGCCACACCTGGTGGTGTTAGGGGTTACTCCTGGCTCTGCTCTCACACTTGGCGGGCTCCGGGGACCAACTGAACCCAGGTCAATCATGTGCAAGGCAAACCACTATGCTATTGCTCTGGCACCCCTACTCCAATATTTTGTTGCTGTTGTTTGTTTTTATTTTTTGTTTTTGGGTCATAGCAGGCAGCATTCAGGGGTTATTCCTGGCTCTGTGCTCAGAAATCGCTCCAGGAAGGTTCAGAGGACCATGAGGGATTCTAGGATTCGAACCACCACATGTCCTGGATTGGCAGTGTGCAAGGCAAATGCCCTACTGCTGTGCTATCCTTCTTCAATATTTCTATAAAAAATGCTGATAAGTTGAAATTGGATGTTTGAAACACTATAGCACTACTCATTTATAGCTAGATGGAAAGTGTTGAAGATAAATCTTCTCTAGGGACAAGATACCAAGTAAAACATCCAGTATGTCTGGAAAGACAGATGATTAAAGGTATGAATATGCATTAATTCATGAACCATAACTAATGCTCAATTGATTAGTTATGGACTTGGAAGGAAGATGATTAGAAAAGTGGAGGTCCTGAGACTTATAAAAGAGGTATGAGGTTTAGTCTGAATGAGCATAGGAAATGATATTCTCTGTTCTAGAAGAACACTAAAGAACAATTTTCCAAAGAAAGATCTTAGCTGTCAGGTAGACTTGTTGACCTGTTTTCTGACAGTCAGCTTCTTTCATGTATATTCCTGCCCTTGCTTGTTGTAACTGCAGGAATAGAGGAACTTCAACAATAGGGACAATCTGGCGAGCATCCTTTCACCAAAGCTATTGCTTTGATTAATCTTTGCTATTGCAAAGATTATCAATGACCAGAAGTGGGATCTGGGAGATGGTTTAAAGAACTGGAATGTACATCTTGTACATTGGAGGCCAATTTATTATTCTTTACTATACAATCCCTCAGCATGGCCAGGAGTGACCCTCAAATGATGAGCAAGGGACAAGTGCTAAGTTGTGTGTAACCCCTGAATACTACTGCCAAGTATAACACCAAACCAAGTACTTCCCTCTCCTCAAACAAAATCAACAAAGTAAATGGAGATAAAAGCATTATTTCTCTAGGTCTTCTAGCTCAAGTTGGTTGAATTTGACCATTTTTATTGGAGAATGAAAATAACATTGTTCTTCTTAAGTTAGACAGATTTTAGACTGGATTTACCTTTATTTCCTGCATTATATCCTTCAAAATAATCTATCCATGGGTTTATAGATACTTTTAATTTTCTACCATGGTAATCTATACTACCTTCAATCTGACTAGAGAACTCATTTTAAGAAAAATGAGTGCAGTTTTGGTAATTTGGAAGTAGCTAATTTAATTAAACTAAACTGAATTATATAATAACCATTTGAAGACTCGGCATTATACCAAATTGAATGTGGGGTGTCCAAAACATTCTTTGCAGAGTTGAGGAAGTGGGGTTGGAGCAATAGTACATTAGGTAGGGCATATACCTTGCATGTAGTTTACTTGAATTTGATCTCCACATCCCAATGATTCCCTGAGTTCTATCGAGTGATCCCTGATTGCAGAACCAAAAGTAAGTCTTGAATACTGCTGAATTTGGCACCAAAACAAAATAGTAGAGGAAGTGTGCTGTTTTACTGGTCCTACCCTAATCAATATTCATACGCCACCCTAGGGTGTGATCTGGTGATGGGATATTGGATTATTCCCTACTTGGTATTCCTCTTTCACCCAGCGTGTGGCCTGATTCTTGTCAATAAAAGCAGGAGTCTGAAGAAGGCAGAGGCTCATACTGAACTAAGTTCCTTCTTAGGAGCTGAAGGCTGGGTGGAAT
Organism: Suncus etruscus; assembly: GCF_024139225.1. Taxonomy (NCBI): domain Eukaryota; kingdom Metazoa; phylum Chordata; class Mammalia; order Eulipotyphla; family Soricidae; genus Suncus; species Suncus etruscus. The sequence continues at coordinate 72,209,736 of NC_064848.1, read as the reverse complement.
TCTTTGCTTGAGTGCTGAATTTCCTGAACCCATTCTTGTACCTTTTCACTCTGTAGATTATTTCCTGCATCAATGTTTGCTTACGGATCCATGCCTCCCAAGTGTTCTGGTGTTTGAACCAGAGAGCTTAATTCAATAGAAGTGGACTTTTTTTTACTTTTATTAGAAAGATTTTAGATATCTGAATGACAGCTTAATCATGTTATTAAAAAACATGCATTCTGATGTTTAATTTGGGAATTAGATGTAGCTAAAGAAGTGTGTGTGTATGTATGTATTATACCAACTTCACTATGAGCACTCTATTTTGGGCCATGCTGGATCAACTCTTGATACTACTAAATAAGAACTATATTTCCTAGAGTTACATTTTTGGTATAATTTAAGGTAAAGTGGATCAACAGAGAAACTTTTGTCAAATTTGAAAGACAGAAGTAAAGCAATGATCATTCCGCTGAGGATTACTGTGGTTATATATGGCGATGAATAGAAATAGAGATGCCAGGACAGGAGAGATAGCACAGTGGATAGAGCGCTTGCCTTGCAAATGGACAACCCAGATTCAATTCTCCCATCAGGAGTGATCCCTGAGTAAGCCCTGAGCATAGCTGGGTGTGTCCCAAAAAAACAAAACAACAACAAAAGGAAACAGAGGAGCGTCACAGGTCCATCTTTTCCTTTTTGTTCACATTTAAACTTGCCTCTATTTTCTTTATAAATCTCTCCTTAGACCTCATAGTACCATATCCTGCCTTGTGATCATACTATCTGTGTCCATTTCCATCTTCTCAGTCCTCTGCTTCTGATTTCTGTCACAGCATTTCTCCCTAAGAACTGTTCTCACTATTCTTGCTCTACTCATTCTTTTCCATTTCTGTTACTACAAAATGCTGATGAACTATAATACACCTATCTAGATACCTATTCTGAATTTTATTACTGTATGTCTATTGCAGGGAAACTCAACATTGCCCCCTGGATGATAGATAGACACCTACAATGTCAGATATGCATTTTCAATTCAGCATACCCATACTTTAATGTATCATAATATCATCAAAATGATTTCCTTTATAAGTCAGTGGGCAACACCATCATCCACTTAGATGTTCAAGTCTTGAAAGCTTCTGACTTGTACTGATACTCTTCTTGTTTTAGATCCCTTTCTCTTTTGCCTGGGTCACAGTAATTGTCATTCTTCTGAAAGTTGAGACAAGCTGACTAAATAAGCAACTAGAATGTGCAATACAAACTCTATGGTTTCTCTTCTTTTGTAAACCCACATTCAATAAGAAGATTTGGGACAATAAACCCAGTTTTATGAATGAGGTTGAAGACAGTGGTGAAAGGACAGTATGCTTGCATAACACTGGCTGTATTTAGTATGTGCTGACATTCTATAAATATTTATTGGTTTTAACCATGAGCTCTGAACTGTGTCTTCAGGAAACACATCCCAGGTATCAATTCACTGTAGACTATTTTTGGGGGCCCAGCACTATGTGACATACAGAGAATGTAAAGATAACAAAGAGAAGTTGTGAGCCTATTTGGTGACTTTTGGTTAACCTCTCTCCAGTGTATCCCCTCTGAGAATGGTAGTTCTGAAGAGCACAGCCTAGCTCACGATGAATTCTTCCCACTTCGAGTATGGCCATAAAGTTCTTTCCAGAGCCCATTATCTTCAAAGAATAAATTAAGTCCAGAAGGAAAAAAAACATCCTAGAGACACTGTGGACTGATGTCTAGAGACAAAGACTCTTCTTTCTGGTGATGCATAGAGACCACCTCCTTGGGACCTGAATTAAGTTGCAATCTCAGTAATGAATTCAGCCTCATGTACAGTTTCTTCCCAGAACTTCAGACTTAATGATGAGAAGAAAACCTATTTATTCTGGAACATCACCACTTTGGGATAAGTTCTTGGAAGTCCCCAGAAAAGCAAAGGGAAGATCTTTCTCAGAGTCTCCTCTCTGGATTTCTGAGAAGTGCTTCACAATTTTCTCATCAAGTTACCTTTCTATCACTTCATGGATTTACACCTGATTTCATTTGCTGTGAACTTAGGTTTCTGTGAAACTTAGGTTTCACAAAGCCTGGGTCTCCTGTGAGTTCATCATTCTCTTGCCATCCTCAGCTATCATCTTCTCTCCCAGAACACATATGATGTGTGATAGAAAATAATTATAAAAATGATAAAACATAGTCTAACTTTACAAAAGTATTCTGGATTTTATCTTCACAACAGTCCTGAGAGGAGAGCCTTGAAGAAGCTGCTGTTTGGTGGAACCCCTTGTCCAAATGATATTTATGGGATGACCAACCTCACAATGAACCAGATAACTTTCTTCTTGTATCTTCTTTGCTCTATTTCTACCTTCCTACTGATCCTCAAAGATTCTTTTCAAAATTATTCTAAAATCTGAATAAATACCTGTTGATGTTTGTGAGTTCTGATGCCATGGGTAAAGGAATACTGACCTCTCTCTTGGGGACCAGGGGACCAGCATGGTTGTGGAGACCTTAACTCCTGAATTCTTATCTTGCCTTCTGAAAGCAAGAAAGTCTTTCAAGGATGTGGCGGCAGCCTTAGCTGCTCAATGAAAACACCTGAAGGGTTTTTAAAAATGATTTTGTCTTGGGTTCTAGTTCTAGTGATTTGATTTGCTTAGTCTCAAAGCTGTCTGATTATTGAAAGGTTAAAAACCCTCCCCAGACTGGAGTGATTGCAGTGGTAGAGCACATGACTTGCACATAGCCAAGAAGTTTGATCTTGGGCACCACATATGATCCCCTGAGCACTGCCAGGAATTATCCCTGAATACAGAACCTTGAGTACACCCTGAGCACTGTGAAGTGTGCTCCCCCAAACAAAACAAAAAAATTTAAAGAGACCCTTCCCCAAATTGAGAAACATTGCCTGAGAGTTTCCACAGGTTTATTATTCTTTGATCCATTTCTTTCTTTTCCTTTAGTTTTTGGGCTATGCCCATGGGGCTCAGGGCTTAATCTCAGGTGCTCATATGACTGTATATGGTGCCAGGAATAGAACCAGGGTCAACTATGTACAAGGTAAGAATCATGCCAACTGTGCCATCACTCCAGCCACATTTATCTTTTCTTCATTTATTTTTAATAAATAACTTTTTAAAATTGAATCATCATGAACTATACACTTACAAATTTGTTGATGATTGAATTTCAGTTATACAATGTAAAACTTCTCCAGTTCAAATTTTCTACCATCAGTGTCTCTAGTTTTCCTCTCCTTCTCCTTCCTTCCCTCTCTCCCCGCTTGCTTGCCTCTATGGCAGACATTTTTCTTCTCTCTTTTACCTTTCTTTCCTTTTTTTTTTTTTTAGTTTTTGGTTTTGGGATCACACCCGGCAGCACTCAGGGTTTACTCCTGGCTCGATGCTCAGAAATCGCTCCTGTCAGGCTTGGGGAACCATATAGGATGCTGGGATTTGAACCATCGTCCTTCTGCATGCAAGGCAAACGCCCTACCTCCATGCTATCTCTCCGGCCCCTCTCTTTCTCCTTTCTAAATGTTCATTTAACCTTTCGAGTATCTAAATAAAAGCTAGAGGATATTACTTTAAAGAGTAATTATAATGATTTTGCAGAGAATTATATGCAGTAACAATGGAATATATTGCTTTTCAGACATTTTTTCTTCTATATGATAATACATAAATAAGCTTAATTCTTTTGTTATTTTGTTTAGGGGCTATTCCCAGTTCAATGGTTGGGAGTAGCTTTTGAAGAGTTGGGGATGAAGGCATCAGGGGTTCATGCAGTATTGAGGATTGAACCCAAGGCCACACATGCAAAGCAAAGGCTCTGTCCTTTTAGCCATTTCTCCATCTGATTTTTCTACAAGACTCAAAATATAGGGGCCAGAGTGATATCACAGTGGGTAGAGCACTTGACATGCACAGGGCTAATCTGGGTACCATTCTCAGCATCCCATATGGTTCCCTGAGCCTGCTGGGAGAGTGATTTCTGAGTGCAGAGCCACTCCTAACCCCTAAGAGCCACCAGTTGAGGCTCAAAAACAAAAACCAACCAAACAAACAAACAAACAAAATCATCCAAATACATATAGCCAATGTTGTCATTTCCCATATCAAAAATTAAATCAATACCATTTCCAAAGGCTTTATGGTATTCTTTGTTTTCCTTTGTCTCATTTAGTCTTTAATAACAAATATTTTTTTTTAAAAAACTCTATACCCACTTCTTTTGATGTAAATGACATCCTAGATTTTAGTAAGAATGGGCAGATATCATTGTTTTTCTTGGTTTGTGCACCTACTTCAGTTTATGGAAAAATTATAATTAAATAGTATGTTAATATGGAAAAGGTTTTCTGGGAGAAGTTTTTAGATAGTTATTATTTATTTTGAGGTTACACCAGGAAATGCTTAGGGACTAATCCTGGCATTGTGTTCAGAGGTCACTCCTACCAGTGCTTGGGGGACCATATGTGGTGCTTGGGAATTGAACTGGGATTGGCAACATACAAGGCAAGCATCTTGTCATCTCTATAACCCTATAAATTATTTTTAACACATAAACCCCAATAATTTAAACAATGAAAGAAATTATGAATTCAACAACCCTCAAAATTCTGCCATGTCTTCAGTTAGGAATCTTTTCTCATGAGTAGACTCATTGAGTAAGTCTTTGAGATAGAGTTAAAAATAATTTTAACTAGTATTTATTTAGCACTTCAGAGTGACTAATTCTATCATGAAGTGAAGAATTAATTACCATTTATTAAATGTCTTTATTGAGAATCAATGTTCTGGGTAACTAGGTAACTAAGCACTTAATATAACTCTCTGTTATCTGTGATAAAGACTACTTAGTGGCATTATTATCCCTCTTCTACACATTCAATGTCTAAGTCTCAATGGATTGTCTGAATTATTCTGTGTGTATTGTATTATGGTATCACTTTGCATTTATCTCAGAGCCTAAATTAGTGCCTCCTGCTTTGCCTGGCAAAGGATGGGTATTCAATACATAATTAATGGATGAAAGAAAATTTAGATTCCAAACTGTTCCATTACCTCATACTGGCTCTGGCTGATGCAGAAGTGTTCTTTCTAGAGAAGTTTTGCTTCCTGGGTTTTGATTCTCAAGCAGAAATTACTTGCATACTTGGTGGATCATGGAAATGTTTCTGTATTCTTTGCATTCTCTATGTCAGTGGTGTTCAAAATGTGAATCTCAACCCCAAAACATTGATGTTACCTCTAAGGGTGTTAGAAATGCAAATTCAAGGACACTAATTTAAATAACTATATTAGGGTCTCTGAGAATGAGTCTCAATAGCTGTTTTTTTAATATTTTCCAGATGATTCCAGTGGATATTAAAGATAAACATTAAATTTTGAAAACCAGGGGAAACAAATACATTCCCATTGTAAGACTCACAATAGATGACAGGTGCAAGGAGGAGCCATTTATAGTGGTTGGAATGTCATGATTTGGGTTTGGTATTTAAACACAGTGATTTGCAAAATTGTTCATAATACAGTTGTTTTGTACATTCAGTGTTCCAATAAAAATCACACCACCAGTGTAACCTTCCTACCCAATCCTCCAAGCCTGCTCCATTGGTAGGCACAAAAGAATTTATTTTATATTGTGTGTTACAATGAAATGGTAAGTATGATTATCAAAAAATAGTTCAGTAGGGGCCAGAGTGGTGGTGCAGTGGAAAGATGTTTGCCTAACCTAGGACGGACCATGGTTTGATCTCTCGGCTTTCCATATGGTCCCCAAGCCAGGAGCAATTTCTGAGCACATAGCCAGGAGTAATCCCTGAGCATCACCAAGTGTGGCCCCAAAACAAAAAGTAACAATAAAACAAAAGTTCAGTAGAAGAAAATTTGTGAAAATTGTTGTATCACACAATGATATTATTAAAGTCATTGTCTTAGAATTTACTTCACTGTTTGTTGCAAGTTGAATCTTTTGTTTATTGTTATTTCTTATTGAGATTAGTTGGCCTCTATGATACTTTGATTTTTGTTTCTTGAACCATCTCTGGAGATGCTCAGGAGTTACTTTGGGCTCTGAACTTAAGAATTACTCTTGACCATGCTCAGAGGACCATATGACGTGCCAAGGATTGAACTCAAATGAGCTGCATAAGAGGCAAGCACCCTATCTACTGTACTATCTCTCTGGCCCTCTACACTACTTTCCCAAATAATTTGCTTTGCTCCTACTGTGCTGCCAGTGTTATGGAATTTGGAGTTGTTGTACACCACATATGTGTCCTCATGCTTAAAGAGCTCCAGAATCTTTGAGTTTGTAGGCTCCTAGAGAGTAATCACAAAGCTGTGAAGGTGGACTGTGTAACATAGTACTGGCTATGGCATTCGGTGTGATTGTTGGAATCTGGCATGATGGGGTTTGGAGGGTGGGCTATCTCCCTCCACTACAAGAAGATCCCAGAGTTTTCAGCCTCCAAACTGGTGTACCTGAGAGTTTCTTCAGTTTGGTGCCTCTGTGGATATTAGCTGTGAAGCAGTAAATTTGGAGGCGTAAATGTGATTATCTGTGCTTCAGCGGCATGGAGGCCTTCCCCCTTCTCCAGAGGATGTCCCAGAGTTTTCAGCTTGAGGACCAGTGCACCTGTGAGTTTCAGTGACTGTTTGCATCTCTCCTAAGATTAGTTATGATGCTATAAAGCTGGGCCGTTGTGTACATGGCAGTAGCTGTGGGATGTGGGTGTCTGGAAGGGATGCCAGTGTCTGGGTTTGGTATTTTAAATTTGAAGTGGGCTGGGGTTGTAACTCAGGATTGGAGCACTTACCCTGTCTATGTGAGGTCTTGGGTTAGATCCCCAGCATAGGAAAAATAATAATAAATTGAAATACCTATGGGGTATCCAGTTGAAGATATCTGAAAGCATGTAGAGTCCCTGGGTCTGGATCTCAGTGGGCAAGGACGAACTTAGAGATAATAGATCTGCTAGTGGAAGTGAAGCTATAAATAAGACTACCCAGTGCAGTTGGAAGTGTTAGAGCAGAGGAGGCCATGGAAATTCCCCAAGGAGCAATAATGTTATGTAAAGAGAGGTTGGGGAGCTGCTCAGAGAAGGTAGAATCTGAGGACAGTCATCCTATTCCTGGCTAGAAACTTCCCGTGTATTGGAATATTTATCTCATCATTCCTTCTGGATTATAAATTATTTAAAGATAGGGACTATGTAAACATTGATAGTTCCCCCAAACAAAAGTACATCACTGCCCAGTCTGACTATAAATGAATTCCTACCAGATTCTGCTTTGCAGAAATCCATTGTGACCAGAGCTGTTTGAAAGATATTTCCTCCCAGAACACTTACATAATTTCCCTGTGGACAGGATGGCAGATTAAAAATAAGTGAATAAATAGAGGGTATCCTGTGTAATCCACTGATATCCATGCTAATCACATTAATCAGAGTGAATTAATTACACCTGAAAACAGATGCGAAGTTAAATTCCTTAGGAAATCAATTCATTAAACTCATATTGGGATGCAGAGTCAACAGCCCCCATGTTTAGAAACTATCAGCATGATTTGTGGCAACTTCTGATTTACTAACAAAACTGCTTAAAACATTTTTAAAGGCAATTACAATTACTGTCTGGCATCTGAAGGAAAGAAATCTCATCAGCATTGTCCCTGGTGTGTCAACTGTCACAAGTTTCTAAAAATTTTGAGGCAAAAATAGGCAGGCTCTACTATTTGCTTGCCTCGATTAGGGTTAATTCAATGTGTGTCTGCAAATAATAGTGTTTAATGTAATCTCTCTAATTACAGATAAAACGCATTTTCAGTCATGCGCCTCACTGACAGTATTTGGGGATAAGTTAAACTGACAGCTGCTTTCTAAAGGAACGAGAAAGGAAAAAAAAAACCTTCCTTAGTATTGTGTTTATTTTCTTTCCATGCATCTTTTTTTTTTTTTTGGTGTGTGTGGTTTATTTTTTAATGATGTCCAGAAAAATATGAAAGTGAACACTCTGTCTCCGGATACCAACTTTGAAAATCCCTTTGGAAATTTGCTTTCCCGTCTTCCACTTTCATCAATGAATACTTAATTCTAAACATTTTCTTGGTGTAGGGTGGACGGGTAGGATGGTTGGTACTTAGGGGTCATACCCAATAATACTCAAGGTTTCTTCCTGGCTCTGCACCCACAGATTACTTCTAGCAGGGCTCAGGGATCATATGTGGTTCCAGGGCTTGGATTGGAAATCAAACACATGCAATGCAAGTGACTTAACCTCTGTATCCTTGTACTATCTCTCAATCCAAAATCATTTGAAAGGGTTTTCAGTGAAGCAGGACTAGATTAAGAAGGAATGATCTTTTTTAAGGGGGGCACACCGTTGATGCTTAGGAGTTATTTCTGGCTATACTGTCAGAAATTGCTCCTGGCTAAGGGGACCATATGGGATGCCAGGGATCAAACCGGGTCCGTCCTGGCAGCTGCGTGCAAGGCAAACACCCTACCACTGTGCTATCACTTAGGCCCCAAGAAGGAGTGATTTTAAGCAAAACTCCACAATATCCATGAGGCAAATTGAACCTCTGACTCTGGCTATAATGGACATATCATGGTGCCACTGTATTTACAAACCCTTCTAACTTAAAGTATTCAAGTTATAGCCAATGGTAAATGCATGTTTATTTTTTAGTGGCAGTGGACAGGACCAGAGATAACCAGACACAGAGCATATAATCTATAGATGTTTTAGGGTCTCTGATAGACTTCAAATCAAACAATTGAGATTTGGGGATGGAGACAAGAGGGATTAAGGGCTATATCCATCAGTTGTTGGGATCACTCTTGATTCAGTGCTCTGGGTTTGTGTCAGCAGTGCTCAGAAGACCATGTGGCACTGAGATCAAGCCCTTTTGCATGCAAAGTATAGCTATCTCCCTGCCCCTTTCCACCCATTTTTGTTGCATTTCAGTGACCAAATACAGGACCTCTTATATATGCAAGACAACTGTTCTTCCATTGCTGAGCTAAATCCATAGCCTATTAGATAATTTTTTCAATAATAATAAGAATAAACTGAATAAAGTATTTAGTGGTAAAGATGAAATTGGAAGGTGATGAGAGGAATTAAACACAAGGTAGAAATAAATCTATGAGGAGCGGTAGACTGAGTGAGAGTGGGTTCTGGAGAGATAGTACAAGAATTAGGGCAAATGTCTTGCATGGTGCTTGGCCCCAGTGTAGCCCTTGAACATCAGTGGGTCTGATTCGCAAAAAAGAAAGGATGTAGTTTAAGACTGGATGAATCAAGGAATTAATAAATGAACAAATAACTGTGACCTAAGATGCCTTTGGCTTTTTCTGTAGCTTTGAGACATGAGTGTTAACATTGAGTCACTATCTTTGCTATCCTGTGGCTTTGAAACCTGTGTCGGGTTTGTTTCCTACACCTGTGTCTTACTTGAGATTTTAGTAATGGAAAAATTCAACCAGTGGTTTCAAACAGTGTTTATTCATCTTTTTTCAGACTGTGATCCCTTTTTGATCATTCTATGGACCCTACCTAGGTTTACTCTTGAACTACCTACCTATTGGCCCCCTTATTTTATGCTGTAACTTTCAACTACCAAAATCATCATTTGTAGCATTCTTGGAATATGCTGGCTGATAGCCCTAAGGGAATTTGGCTCCCAGTAGAGAAATACTGGTTTAAACAACCAGTTTAATTTCTGTCATAAAAACTCTATTGAGTAATCTAAACTGACAGGGCACCACTGTCCACCGAACCTCCAAAGATCTCACATCACCTCCTCACTCTACTTTTGATAGTCCTGAAGTGTGATCCATATCTCCTGGTCTTTTAATCTAACAGCCTTGTGCCAGAGGGAGGAATGGAGAGAGGATGAACAAGTGAGAATAGAAAACCCTGGCTCTTGCTTTAGGCCTGGAAAGCTTGTCCTTAACTTTGAGATGGAAATTAAGAAGATCTTGTTCTACTTCTAGCTTAATACTGAAAATGGGAGTGACACTAAAAGTAAAAGCAAGCCAGTCCTTTAATAAAGTGAATAAAACAGAAGTTGAGGTCTGAAATCAAAGCTCTGTAAAAAAAAGTTGGCAAAATTTGCAAATGTCTTGTCTTTTCACCTCCATTGTTTGTAGACTAGGGAGTTCCAAACAAACTTTTTGGGATCCTAGGGAAAAGTTGTTCTTTTTCTATTGAGCATTACAATATAAATTAGAAAGCCATAGAGATAGTGCAAAGGTTAAGGTTTTTGCTTTGTATGCACTAAACCCAGTTCAATTTCTGGCACCATAGAGTCCTTCTCCCACCCAAAGCATAATGAGGGGTTACCTCTGAACACAGAGCCAAGGTGTAGTCCTCAAGCAACTCCAGGAATATAAGCTAAACTTTAAACTAAATAACAGGTAATTAAAAACAAAATTGGGACAGGGATGTAGCCCAATAATTAAATCACATGCCTTGCATAAATTAGACCAAATTAGACAGGGGCTCTACCCCAGCAATGAAAAATATTCACGGCTAATATAAATGATATTGAAATTCATTTCTGGACCAACTTTATGTAAAAAGTATTACCAACTAATATGTTGATTGTTTGATTCTTCTAAGTCGTTTAGATTCGCCAAGTTTCCACCCATAGAACTACTTCCTGGGACAAGACAATAAGAATGTTGTTCTAGAAGGCCACTGTAAAATGTTATCTGAGATGGGAGAGTGACATTTAAGTCACTGTGCCCACACTTTCAGCTTGTAAGACTGTGGAAATGACACCCCTGAAACAAGGGATCTAACCAGGAAGGGAAAGCCAGTTCTAAAAGGTCAGGGATTTATTTTGAGCATACTGAGTTGTTCTACTAGGAAAAAAAATAAGCTAAGCACATATGATATCATTTACAACTACTAGATTTGCAAATATATCAAGGAAATGAAGTTACTGAGGATCATGAAAAATCAAGTTTGATTTCTGGACCGCATACAATATACTCAGAGTTATTAAAAAATCATATATATATATACTGATGAAGTAGATCACAAGAGTTTCCACAATTCTATTTTTGAGCCATCAGTAACACACAAAAGAAACATGCTTGCACTAATTCAGAATATATGTTGTTTGAAGGAAAGTTGGATAGATGTTGAATTTGCATTACAAACAGAGACATTTTTAAGCTAGGTGGCCCCTCTGTAGGAAAAGGAATACTGATAAATCTTTGAGACTTTGAATCCCAATTCTTATAAGTTCTGGTTCACAAAAAGTATCCCATCTTGATATAAAAATAAATGCTTCATATCCCTCCAGAATACTTGGAGATAACATATCGCGAGCTCAATTTAAAGGCAATACAGCTGAAAAAAAAAAAAGAGCTTCTTACAGTGTGCATGTTTGTATCTCTTCAAAGCATCCAGCAGAGCTCTGCCCACAGGAAATAATCAATAAATGGTTATTGAATTTAGAATGTTCTTTTTCCCAATCAGTGAGGCTTAATATATTTCCAATTCAGAATGCCTATTAATTTTTCAGCATTAGTAAGCCTTTTAAAAAATCCATTTGGGGATGTGCCTAAGAGTTCACAGTAAATACTATTATATAAATGATCAAGAGAATACTATTAAAGAAGAATGCTCATTCAACACTCCAGTAGCCATTGATAAAATGTAATTTAATTTAATCATTTAGATTTACATTGTTAATGTACAAGAGCATTTGTTTCAAACCACAGGTTAACACACAGGAAAGAGCAAAGCTATCAAGAGGTGCAGAGAAGCTTTGGAAAACTCTGCTGTCTGAATTAAAAGCAAGGCACTCTCCATTAACAGCTGGTGGACTCCTGATTCCCACCCACAGACGGCTTGTTCACACTGAGAGAGCTCTCCCCCCAGGGAAGAATCACCTGCTTTCATTCTTGCTGTCCTCTTTGGAGCTGGTTTGGTCCTCCATTCTGTCTCAACTTGTGTGTCAACATGAAGATGAGAGAGAGAAAGAGAGACGGAAAGACACTGTGTGTGTGTGTGTGTGTGTGAGAGAGAGAGAGAGAGAGAGAGAGAGAGAGAGAGAGAGAGAGAGAGAGAGAGAGAGAGAGAGAGAGAGAGGAGAGAGCACTGTCTTCAGAGGCTCTCATATTGGAGTAACTATGGAAGACAGGACTCTGGCTATCATCTTCCTTTGCAGAACTATTGTCTGGATCTACAACTAAAACCCCTTTTTTCATTCCTTCCAACCAATTGCTATTACAATGAAAAATTCTTCCTCAAATCTGATGGGTGTAAAAGGAGAAAAGGACAGCATTTCTCTAGGGCTCTGTTAGTTTGTTTTGTTTGACCATTTACAGACAGGACAAAAAAAACAAGGATTAACTTTCTAATACCAGCAGTGCACCAAAAGGTTATGTATGCACAGCAATCCTAATTTATTCGAGTTAAATTTGGTCTGAAGCTACCTTGTATGAAATATTAGCTTTCTGATATTTAATGTTTATTATGTTTGCATATAAGCTCAAAATTTAATGCAGTAGTAGTCTTTACTTATGGTTATTACCAGGTCAAATGTCCATGTTAGTAGTTATGTTTTTCACTCTAGATACTGTGAATTAAGATTATGGAAAGGAGGATTCAGTTCTAGTCTTGATTCTACTACTAGCTGCTGGACATCAGATCATTCTTTACTGTTCTCTGGGTCTCAATTTGCTCTCCTTTGAATTTCCTTTTAGATTTTGTTTATTTTTTTAATTACTTATTTGTTTGGGAGCTATATCTAATAGTGCTCTGGGTTATCCCAGCTTTGTGCTCAAGGATCAGTCCCAGTGTTGCTAAGGAAACCACGTGGTTCCAGGATCAAACCCAGGCCTCCCCATTCAAAGCATGTGCTCAGCCTGCTAAACCATCTCTTCAGCCTCCTTTTTTTGAATTTCAAGGAGTTGGCCAGGTTGACAATTTAGACCCCTTCCAAGACTAATGTCTTTGATCCTAACATTCAAGATCCTAGCATCTTGATATAAAAATAATCTTTTGTCGAAGTTCAAACAAACATAATGCATGATCAAATATCAGAATGACTCGAGAAAACAGAAACATGATTTTCTATCTGGGTTATCCTTGCAGCAATTAGGCAACTCATTTGGCATTTGTTTGATTGTATAATTTAATGACAATATAAACAGCATAGTTTTTTTTTTCCTTTAAAAAGACCAAAGCAAAAATGACTTTAAAGCTAACAAAAACTACTGTGACATCAGTTTGACATTCAAAGTTGTTTCTTAGCAAAATGGCCAAGGATATTTTTGACGTGATACAGAATATATAATATAAAGACTTTTAGACCTAAAAATTTTCAAACAGTATTTGAATTTAGGAAAACAATAAGCAAAAATTTTAATATCAAAGTGCTAAACAGTACTGCCTTAAAAGTCACTGCAAATGAACCATAAAATAACTTCATGAGAAATAACATTTATTGTACAAATGGTTAATAAAAAGACACATTATAAATATATATGTAACCTGCTATATTTATATATATATTTGCTTATTTAATTTCTAACTGGTGTATCCAAGTCACTGTGAACACCCCATTTAAGTACTCTGTAACTCAGCTTCCAGGAGCTGGTGGTCTTGCAATAAATACAGGCAAAGCTATTACAATATAACGTGCATACAAATGTTTATACAAAGAAGGACACTATGCAACAAATTATCTCATAATAATATGGCATCAACAGTATAAACATACAAAAGGGAGTACGAACACGGAATGTTGAAACGCAGCCCACTAATCCTTTCTAGTATTCACATTCATACTAATTTTTTAAAAATAAGACTAGCTTATGCTCTCCATAATTGCCTTTTTGATAACAAAATTAAATTATATATACTTTAAAAACCCTTTTTTACCTGTTGCTTACCCTGTATGATCCAGTTCCTACTTATTTCTCACGTTCTTGTCTAGGAATTCCATGCAAGACTCAATGAATATTTCTGTGACTTCTGAATGGGTGGTCAGCTTAAAGCAGGTTTATAGGACTTTAGCTGGGTTGACAGAACCAACCAGAACATCTGTATGTGATCCATTTTCTAATATCAGCCCCTTACTTCACAGCTGAATAGTCAGAGCAGGAATCTATTACCACCCAGAATGGCCTAAAATCTTGGATAGCCCAGACCTCGGAAAGATTCAACAGGGAAAGTAAGACAAAACTTCTAGAAAAATTAGCAAACATGTCATTTGCTCATGTGACTACGTCCTTTTTGTTTCCATATAATATAAAGGAGAGTTTATAAACAAGACTAAGTAAGACAGCACTTTTAAATTGCACTTGTATATGGAAGCGAACAGCCATTTTCACTTTGCTATATTTGATTTCTAGGTTATCTAACATCTTTCAGAACCATTTGTTGAAAGAAAAACAAAGGAATCAAGGAAGAAGGAAATTAAGAAGAGGGAATTTCTGCCTTGTTTGCACCACATAACATACCCTTGACTCAGAAAAGTGTATTCTAGAAGGATCAATCTCAAGACACATCTTACCCTGCTGAACAACTCTTGGCTGTTCTTTTTAAATACAAAACAACTATAATAGTATTCCCCAGAAAGAGGTTCAAAAACAGTTATATAATCCTTTTTTTCCTCTCCTCCATCCAAAAGTGCTTCATTAGCCATTTCTTAGAAAACCCTCATGAACTAGACCCCCACCTCCCACCCTAACCCCAAAGCCTAAATAGAAAACATAATCCCATCACAATACTTTGCAAGTTTTCTGGCGTTAAGTTATAAGGAAAAGTGCCAGAAAGAGGGGAAAAAGTCTTTCTTTCCTATTGGAGTGGCTTTTCTCTTCCGGACAGAAACTGGTATGTGTCCAGACCCAGCCCTACACGGCGGCTTCACCGTAGGTGCTAATGATGCGGCTGTTCAGCCACTTGCCCATGCTCAGAAAGGCAGAGTGTCCAGGAAGAGCTTGTCAATGATGGAGGGTGGAGACACCAAGTCCTCCAGCTTCAGGTAGAAGATGCGCTGCAGGCCCAATGTGCAGATCTTGCGCAGTTCCACTAGGGCTCCTTGCACCTTGCTGTCGCTGGGCTCCAGAGCCTGTCCCTTACTCTGGTGGTCTTTTAAGCTGCTTGTGATCTTGTTGCATAGTTCCTCCACTCTCTTTGGTTCTTTTAACCCATGTCGTTCTGCAGGGCACAAGCAAGGGAAGTTTAGGTTACAAATACAGTTACATCTGTATTTGGTGGGGGAGTGGGGGAGAGAGGGTTGGGTCATACCTGACTGTGCTCTAGGGCTATTCCCAGCCCTGTGCTCAGAGGGACATCCCTAAGTGGTGCTAGGGCTTGAATGAGAGTCCACCACAAGCAAGGCAATTACTTAACTCTTGTACTATCTTTCTGACTCTTGGCAGTTTAATTACAGAGAACTCTCAATTCCCTATGGAGGAGACCTGTGTCGGTCCTGCTTTGATGTTTCTGTTTTATAATCCAAGTGTCCCCACTGCCCATTCCTAGGGGTCACTCATGGCCATGATCTCCAAGTTTGACCTTGAGTCATTCTCTTAACTTCTCAAACACAATATACTTGTAAAATGAAGAACATCGTTGTTTTACACACATTATCCTCAAGCAAAGCAGTTTTGCAAAGTCATAGAATTGTATGTGTGTATGTGAGTGTGTGTGTTTCTAGGAATCAAATCCCAGACCTTAAAAACGTATATACCAGACATTTTCTCTTCTACTGAGCTCTAAAATAATAATTTTAGAGAGAAAAATATCCTTCCAATAGGAACTCATACATTCCTTAAAAAATTTTGGTTGGAGGCTATACCTGATAGTACTTAGGGATCACTTCCTGTGGCTCAGTGCCTGGAGGTACTGGGGACCATGCAATGTTTGGGATCAAATGTGGATCTCTAGCATAAAAATAAAACACATGCTCCAGTTCTTTGAGCCATCTCCCCAGCCTGAGAAGATTTGACTAGTTTTTTTAAGTCAAGAATACTTTTGTTTTTTTGTTTTGTTTGTTTTGGGCCACACCTGGTGACGCTCAGGGGCTACTCCAGACTCAGAAATCACTCCTGGCTTGGGGGACCATATGGGACTCCGTCCTAGGCTAGGACAGGCAAGGCAGACTCCTTACCCCTTGTGCCACCGCTTCGACCCCTCAGTGTACCATATGGAATGCTGGGAATCAAACCAGGGTCTGTCCTGGGTTGGCTGTGTGCAAGGCAAATGCCCTACCTGCTGTGTTATTACTCTGTCCCCAGGAATATTTTTGTTAAAGGTATTGGTAAAAATACTTTTTCAATAAAAAGTATTGAAACTTTTATTCATTTTTGTGTGGGAACCATATGGGACTGAACTTGGGCTATTCCTGATTCTGCCACTTTTGGAGTGACTGGGAGATCATGTGTTACTGGGATTGGATTAGGCCCTCTTTGCATGCAAAGCCCACTGAACACTCTCTGACCTATGGAGAGTATTCTATTAAAGCAGAATGATAAACAAGGGGCCAGAGAGCTAGCACAGTGGTAGGGCATTTGCCTTGCATGCGGCTGACCTTGGACTGATGATGGTTTGATTTCTGGCATCCCATATGGTCTCCTGAGTCTGCCAGAGCCATGTCTGAGCACAGAACCAGGAGTAACCCTGAGCATCGCTAGGTGTGACCCAGAAACAAACAAAAAAGTGAAAAACAAATGAAGAAAAAAACCCCAAAAAACAAAAAGCTATCAGCAAAAAGAAGCAACTATCCAGACATGTTAATCCTTCTCTTGTGCTAAAGAGGAAGAGGCCCAGGGAGCAGGTGATCTGTAGTCTTCCAATGGGGATAGCTTACTGTAGGACTAGTTGAGTGCCTTCCTCTTTCTGGAGTATCTTAAAAGGAGGAAGTTGGACTTAATGACTTCTAAGGTCCCTTCCAACACCTATCTATTATAATATGGTTTTTTGGCTACACCTAGCTGTGCTAAGAGCTTAATCTGTGCTCAAGGATTACTCCTGGTGGAGGACTCTATGCAGAGCTAAAGATCAGCTGCATACAGGACAGCTGTCTTAACTCATGTACTAGCCCTCCAGTCCTTTATGGATTATCTCTAGTCTCTTAAGATATAGTGCTTTATAATGATATTAATGTGCAAATGCCCTACAGCTATGCTATTGTTCTGGCCCCCAGGCCCAACTCTTATACAAAACCAACTTTGGCTTGATTACTGGTACCACATGTGGAGCCCTGAACATAGAACCAACATAGAACCAAGAGTAGTCATTGAGTACTAAAACAAAATACACACAAAACACAATTTCAATGCCATGGAGCTAAAGATCCTCCCAGGAAAATGGGGATCACAGAGTGGGCTTTACTTGTAAATCTATGTTATATTCTTTATTCCTTTTTATGTTATCTTAAATATTTTATATTATTTTCCCCTCCAGTGCTATTTTGTTTTTTTGGCTTTGGCCACACTTGGTTGTGGTCATGGCTATGTGCACAGGAATTCCTCCTGGTAGTGTTCAGAAGACCATACATATGGGGTTCTTGGGATCAAGTCCAAGTCAGCTGTGTGCAAGGCAGACAGCTGGCCTATGTTTCTATGGCCCATGTCTCATTCATGTAAGGCATGCACTTTATTATAGAGCCACATCCCCAACAGAATCTTAAACATTAACCACAAAAACAAAAGTAAATGTGTAATAAAACCCACATCCCACAGTAAGCTACTGGAAGACTAAAATAAAATTATGGTCTGCTCAAGTGTTTTGTCAACTCAAGGCTGGTACATGCAGAGTATCATCAGCACCTAAGAACATGCCCAACATGGCAAATAGCTGGCAACTACAAGCTCAAACAAGAGGTGGCTGTGACTCCCAAATCCTATGTCTGCAGTGTATGGTTTTGCTTTCTAAAGGAAACCACTGGCTAATCAGCCCCAGTGCAAACCTGTCCTTTGTGGTTTATCTTGCTAAATGCATAGTTGCTGAGTTTTGTCTCAGCAACACCCATGAATGAATAAGACAAATCTTGCCTGCAGTGATGATCTGCCTAAAATTTCCTCTTACTCTCTGGCCCCCAACAAAATAAAACAGAAGGAAACAAAACAAACAAAACCAGACTGCAAGTTTGGCAGTAAATTTCAAGAGCATTAATATGGTCATAGTCTTTGACCAAAGTAATCCTGTAGTTATCTGAAGAAAATTTTCTACAGAAGAATAGAATTTTATGCATGGAGTAATATGGAGAAAGTGTATACTCAAAGAAAAAAAGAACTGGAAAAATTAAGGCTAGTGGAATAGGAAGCTGTCAAGTAAAAATGACAATTCTGTGAATATGAAAAAGGACAAATAAGCAGGCTTTGAGGCCTCATAGAAAATATGTATCTTATTGTATTACATAAAGAAACTAAAAATGGCTTCTAAGCTTTGATTATACCAACATAAAAATTAATTCTGCATTTAGAGAAGGAAAGAAAATAAAAGTGAAAATATTCACAAGATTGTCAGATAACTCTTTTTCCTTCCTTTCAATGTCCCTGTGCTATGTTGGATAATTATGTGAAAATGGAACAAACTGGGATTTGGTCCTTTATGAGGTCTTTTCGTAGCTCTTACACGTTCAAACAGTCTATCTTGCTGAGAGTAAATTCTATTAATACTGAGACCTATCAAATTAGGCCCATAAGCCAGGGAAAGATGCTTTTCCTAGAACAAAATACTAATTCATTGATTTCAGCTTTCCCCTCTTCTGGGTGCCTCGTGTCTGGTATTATATGTAAGATCCCATATTCATTACCAGGATAAAGGAACAGAGCAGTGTGTTGGCTGGATTTCTGGAGGGGGTTGATTATGGAACCTTGTAACAGACTTTCTCAGGGCCAAACTCAGAGTTTTTCCTGCTCTCCAACCAGTGGTGGCTGCTCAATAACTATGGCAACCATTATTTATTCAGTGAATTCAACGGGAGATCGATACCTCCTGCCAGCTGGATCAACCCTGGGCCTGGAATTCCTTGAGGAATTCAGAGGCCCTCCTGTTAGAAGCTAAAGGCACCTTCTTTGTTGTTTTGAACAGCTTCTGGATTTATGGCTTCTTTACGTTTTTCAAAAGGACTGTGATAAAATTCAGTTTCTATGTAAACTGCTGCAAGCAGTCAGCAAGATTTTCTAGTCACTAGGGAGTCTTTGGGTGGGACCTTCCTAAAAATCTAAAATTCCTTAAAGCTTCCATTTCTGACATTTCAGTTTGTGGGACCCCATCTTTTCCTCAGTAATGCTTAGTAAATTGGGGCTGTAATAAATGCAGAGAGCATAAAATCTGGGAGAAATCAGGCATTTGGATTTCTCCCTTTTGAGAAAACCATATACAGATTTGAGTCTAATATCTTTTTTCACCAAATGAGACAAGCTTCTCAGTATTGCTTGCATTTTATTCCCCATCATTTTTTGGTTAGTTTTGGGCACACTCATTGGTGTTCAAGGCTTACTCCTACACTCAGAACTTGGCAATCTGCATTCAGCAAAACATCCTTGGTGAGGTTCTGGGGACAAGTTGGGACAGTGGGGATAAAACCCAGATTGCCCTCAAACAAAGCATATGCTTTATCTGCTTTACTATTTCTACAGCCCTTTCTCCATCATGTTTTATCCTCTACTTCATTATTTAATACAGGCACCATGTGTCCAATATTTTGAAATATAAATTCTAGATCTATATGATTAAGTAATGGCTTTAACTGTCACAATCAAAAAACATGTAAAGTGGAAAGGATCTGAGTCATTTAATGCTAATATTGACTAGTGCCTGGTATTACCTACACTAATATTTTACTATTGCATCCTGAAAATAAAGAGACATTTAACATTTCCTATTACACCCATTCTCTTTCACCATTTTATTCTATTTTATTCATTTATTTCATTATTTTTTTTTGTTCTTTTTTTTTTTTTTTTTTTTTTTTTGGTTTTTGGGTCAGTCCCGGCAGTGCTCAGGGGTTACTCCTGGCTGTCTGCTCAGAAATAGCTCCTGGCAGGCACGGGGGACCATATGGGACACCAGGATTCGAACCAACCACCTTTGGTCCTGGATCGGCTGCTTGCAAGGCAAACGCCGCTGTGCTATCTCTCCGGGCCCTTATTTCATTATTTTATTGTACCTTATTGTACTGTGAAATTAGGGAGGACTAGGATGGTCTTTACTGAGTAGATTAATAAATCTAAAACTCAGAGCATTAAGTGCTCATGATCAAAATAAACATGGGTGAATTCTTTCCCTTCAAGTCCAGAAGGTATTTCTGCTCTACCGGACTGTTTGGTTCAAATGTTTCCCCTTATCCTGAGACAAACTCAGACGCCCTTCTGCTTTCAGTGTACCTAATTAACTAATTGATTAATTACTTCTGTCAGCAAATATTTATTGAGTACTACCTAGTCTGAGTTGCTGCCTCTGGGGTTAGAGCAGTAAACAAAACAAAGATAGCAGCTCATGTTCCTAAGCCATTTGTGGTGCTGGTGTGTGAAGATGCTGTTATATTCCTGTCTGTCAGCTCTTTACACCATGGACATCTTGACTAAGAGGCAAGAGGGAGAAAGGGAGAAAGAGGGAGAGATAAAAGCAGAAGAAGAGAGAGATAGAAAAGAAAGAGGAAGGGTAGAGGGAGGCAGAGAGAAGAGAATAGAACCATTCAGGTGTGTTTTTCACTTACTTTGAGGGCCCATACCCAGTGTGTTTAGGTCTAGTGGGGAACTGGTGGGGCTATACGTGGTGTCAGGGATGCAACCCCAGGTCAGTCACATACAAAGAAATTGCCCTACTTGTTGATTATCTCTTTGGCCCCAGATGTACTCATCCTTTAAATCACAGATCAGTTATTTCTTCCAGGAGCTGTCCCTTTTATCCCTAGTGGAAATTATGTCCTCCTGTGACACACTATTTGTTTTCCCTTTTGCAGAAGCTGACAGCTTGAAATCAGATATTTAGATGGGGGTAGCCAATTTTATCCATTAAATAAAAGCTCCACAGGGTTATAGACTTTTCTCTCTCTTGTCTACTCAGCATCCTGCCCATTGTACAGAGACACCCAGTAAATATCTGTTAAACTAACATATAAATGGAAGATTAAGACTCTAAAAAAATATGATTAAGTGAATACTAAGTGTATAAGTTGCTCAGAATACATACATTGAAAGCTAAAAATAGCTAATAAACAATAGCAAGAACTATACAACCCTGACACTCATCAGAGCAGCGGCTTTGGAAACAACTTTCCAGGTAGTAAAACCTTGCTCTCTATCTTATTAACTGAGTGGCTCTGAGGCTGCTCTTACACTTATATAATAGGTTCATAATGGTTGTTTTTAGACATGGGTGAGTTAATAAAGTATTAGGAACCATCTTGGCCTGTGGTCAATATTTAATCAATACTAGCAAGTATCCTCTGCCCGAGTTTCAACTTATTAACTTCCTCTTCCAATCAGCCCTCTATTCATGATATTTATCGTCTCCTACCCCTCCGCATCTTATTTTTCTGGTTGCAAGGACTTTAGTTATCCTCATCATGACAGTCCAGGCCATCTGCCTGCTCCTCTCAACCTCACTGTCTCAGGGCCACCTCTTTAAGTTCTGTTATCTAGGCAGTATTGACAGCTATTTGGATAGCTCTCGACTGGTCTCTGCTTCCCATCCCTGCAGTAATGGAATGCAGGTACTTCAACATCTATTTACTAAGCAACATTACGCAATATAACACACCTAGAGGTCTTGTCATGGAGACTGGCATGAAGCATTTGAAAAATAGCAGGCATGATTAATTTCAAGGAATCCTATATTGATCCTTATTAATCCTTATTCCTTACCACTCAATGGTAAGTAGCTCCCTATACTGCAACATCAGCAACATCTGTGAGCTTGTTAGAGAGTTTGGATCCATCTCAGTCCTGATCCAAGGCCCACCTGACAGTGCCTGAGATTTAACAAGATGCCCAATGATTTTTATACATAGGAAATCTGGAGAAAATCGGCTTTTGTCAGTCCAGGTACCCCTAAGACAGTGTTTTTTTCTAATCTGCTTATAAACAGCTTCACTGCTCACAGCTTCTTAGTTTTGATTGCAAATAATTCTATTTGCAATTTCTCTATACTTCTTTTCTTTTTTTTTTTGCCACACCCTGCAGTGCTAAGAGGCTACTCCAAGCTTGGTGCTCAAAAATTGCTCCTGCTTGGGGATCAAATCCAGGCCTCCTGTGTGCAAAGCATGCACTCTAGCCTTCTGAGTTATTGCCTAGACCCAAGCAACTTTTTCTGATATTTGGCTCAATGTTTCTCTTCTCCAGTTCCCAGTTCTGCTCCTTTTGCACATAGACAAAACGTTAAGTTTTCTTTCTTGCAGCACAAAGCAGGCAGGGAAGGAGGAGAGAGGAGATAAGAGCTATCAGGAGATGTTCCTTCCCATATGGAAAACCAGCTCCTTCTCTATCAACTAAGCAGGTCTCAGGGCCCAGGGAAGTCTGGTAGCCACAGCGATGCCTGAAGGATAAAAACGCACTCTCAGGGAGGGATTTGTGGGGTTCAAAGAGATAACAAGTAGGACTTCCTGGTGCTGCTCTGAGTGCCCCAGTTTCCCCAGAAAGTCCTCTTGCTACTACTACAAGACCCTCTTAGGCTTCGCTGACACTAAACCTGACAGTGAGCCTGTGCTGACCAGGACTTCCCCCAGCTGTATACTTGCAGGGAGTAGATGGCCTGAGGAGGCCACCAGAGCTTTCCCAATGTCTTTCTCTGACTTATGAGAGTGGGTGTCCATCATCTGCATGCAAAGTGCAGACTAGAGAGAAAGGGTTTATGCTAGTCATGTGGAAGATATATTGAATTTATCTGAATTGAACAACGTTAGTCCTTAAGATTTAAGACTATCTTCATCTTTTTCTGGAGCATTCTAGCATGCCTGGCTTGCTCTTGACAATGCTTAGGAGATAATGTGCTGTTAGGGATTGAATGTGGGCCTTCAAAATTCAAAGAATCTGCTCTAGTCAGTTGAGTGAGTCTTCCCTCCCTCCCTCCCTCCCTCCCTTCATCTCTCCCTTCCTTCCTTCCTCTTCAAAAATGCAAGATTACTGCTGAATCATAATCCAGATCCTTCAGACTATTTTTTAAGAATTGAATGGAGGGCTAAAAAATAAATTAAACCAGGTCTTCCAAGTTTGGAAGTTTTCTAACATTCACAAATATCTCATTCATGCCACCAACCATTCTTTGCCATATGTAAGACATCTTCAAATGTAAATGCAATTGGCTTGCATACGGCTGACCCAGCTCAATCCCTGGTACCATATCAAGCCCTGCTTGTAGTGATCCCTGAATGAAGAACCAGGAATAAGCCTTGCACACTGTTAGACATGGCCTCAAAACAAAGCAGAAAAAGAGAAGAGTCTCCCTTAAGAAACTGTGGTGTGGATCAAGGTGGTTTGGCTCAGTAGTTATAGGTGCCACTAGCCTCAAAAATGTGTGGCCATGAATTTCATCCCAGTGCTGCCCCTACATAGACAGCTGTGCTGACATCTATGCTGGCTGGGACCTCTGAGGCTACAACATTTGCAAGCTGTGGTGCACTGAGGCCTTGTGCATACACCATGGGGAACAAGAGCTGCAGCCAGGAATGTGACCCTGGGTGAGGGCATATATGAGTACTAGAGTGGCTCTGACAAGCAACACAACTAGTGAGTGTTTACCCCCAGTCATCAACCAAAGACAACCAGGGGGAGAGAAGGGAGAGTGGTAGTGGGGAGAAACTCACAATCTAGGTAGAAAGGATTCTTTTGGCGCTCTAGGAGGAAATGTGTGAGACAATATTTTGGGACTTTTTAGGAGATGGTTTGTAGAAGTATAGAATATGCATTGCTTTGGGGTGCCTGAGGCTAGAACCCTGATAGTCTAGGAGGCTGCATTGCTGGGAACAATCCCTGAGTATGGCCAGTGTATTTCCAAAACAGAAAAAAACATAAAATCTGGCACAATGATGAATGTTTGGTCATGATCTATCTTGAACTTGGCTTGCATCTCAACCAGAGATGTGTCCCCTTGGCTCTGTCCCCTCTGGAGCAGCCCATGTTCTCTTGAATATGTCACATTCTCTGTGTCTCCCTCCTTAAATATCTTTAAATATTTTACTTCAATATTTTACTCCAATTTCTGCACCACATAACCTCCCCACCACCCAAACACCACTAGAAGTGACCTTTGAGCACAAAGCCAAGAGTGATCCCTGAGCACCACCATCAGGTTGTAGGCCCCAAACCAAAACCCAACCAAAAAAACTGTTTCACTTAAAAAAATAATAAAAACTCTATTATTCTCAGGGCTGGAGCGATGGCACAGTGGTAGGGCATTTGCCTTACATGTAGCTGGCTGACCCAGGACGAACCACAGTTTGATCCCCTGACATCCTATATGGTCCCTCGAGCCAGGAACGATTTCTGAGTGCATAGCCAGGAGTAACCCCTGAGCGTCACTGGGTGTGGCCCAAAAACTGAAAAGCAAAAAACTCTATCATTCTCATGGTAGTTGTTAGTGTAGTTATTTCTCTACCTGAGCTCGCCACTCTTTGTGATAAGCTTCATGTCATAGGCTGGTCCTTCCGGCCCTCATCGCTATTGTCTCTGGGTATTATTACTATACTGTCTTTTATTTTTCTTAACTCCTCTATATAAGTGATACTATTCTGTGTTTATCTCTTAAAGACTGGCAGGGGATGTGGGAGAAGGGAAAGGGGACACTGCTGACAGGAAAGTTGCATTAGTGCAGTGGTGTATGCATTTTATGGCTGAAACCCAATTACAAATATGTTTGTAACCTTGGTGTTTAAATAAAGAAATTATTAAAAAATAATAAAAAGGTTTATCTATTTTTTTCCTTCGCAAAGGACAGATGAACTCATTTTGGCTTTACAACAAGCTTCTAAACTAGACATCTTTAACTTTGTTAAAAATGAGAAAACTGGGCCAGAGTGATAGCACAGTAGTAGGGCATTTGTCTTGCATGTGGTTGATCCAGGATGAACCTGGGTTCAATCTTGGGCATCTTATATTGTCCCCTAAGCCTGCCAGGAGTGATTTCTGAGCGCAGAGCCAGAAGTAACTACTGAATGCTGCCAGGTGTAGTCCCAAAACAGGGGAGGGATGAAGGGAGGGATGGAGGGAGAGAGAAGGGGAGAGAGGGAGAAAGAGGGCGAGAGAGAGAGAGAGAGAGAGAGAGATGACCCTCAGAAAAGGTGATGAATTTGCCCCATGTCAAACAACTAGGAAGCAGCAAAGCAGCATGGCATATTCTTTAATGGCAGTCTCTAATCTATAAAACCTTCTTTGGGAAAAATCTCAATCGCTCAGCTAAGCTTTACCTATAGTTTTGCCTGAAGCATAGGTGTTAATTCAAAACCAGGTCACCAGGTGACCATTAAGAGGGAAGCAGGGCATTCTAGAAGACAGCTGGTGAGGCTGGAGAGATAGCATGGAGGGTAAGGCGTTTGCCTTTCATGCAGAAGGTCATCGGTTTGAATCCTGGTGTCCCATATGGTTCCCTGAGCCTGCCAGGAGCGATTTCTGAGCATAGAGCCAGGAGTAACCCCTGAGCGGTGCCGGGTGTGACCCAAAAACCAAAAAAAAAAAAAAAAAAAAAAAAGAAGACAGCTGGCAAAGGGCCTGGTGGAATCACCACCTGCTCAGCTCTGCCATGTCACAGTTTTATTGCTGTCTGCTCTCCTTCTGCCTCCCTCCTCCTTGATATTAGAGTACAAGAGAGTCAGAAAATATACATACATACATACATACATATATACATACATACATACACCTCACAGATAAGAAAGACACATGTTTTCCTCCTTGACCAAAGAACTGAGCTGGAAAAAGAAGCCTCAAAGAACACTTAATGCCATGATTTGTAAAGTGACATTTGGGAACTAAACATGCCTCTCAGCCCCAGGTCCAAATTGTCTTTTCAGTCTCATTTCCTTTTTAGTCTATGGGAAATGAATCAGATGTTGAGATTAGGTCACACTATTGAGCCATAAGATAAATATGACATAGACAACTCTTCCCCAGAAAGTCTTTTGCTTTCCCTAAAATCTCATGACACAATCTCAGGTCTGGCCACTACAACCACGGATCCCACGATCCACAATGCATTAAAGCCTCCTCTCTCATGCTTCCTCTAGGACAATGCATCTTTCACGTACACTTTGAAATGTTTTCTTCTGGGCCAGGCATGGGATGCAAGTAGAAAAACACATGCCTTGGATGTGCACATTCCTGGAAGTTCACTTTTAAGAAATTATTTTCTTTTCATGAGGTTTGAGTGGTTAAAGACAATTTTAACATGAATTTGTTCATGCCAACAGCATGACTGAGAGCTTGCAATCACCTTTATGATCAATGCCACTTATGCAGAAGTCAAGATTTCCCAGAACACAGCTTAATTGGATTCTGCCACAGTTCACACTGCCCTCTCTCAGGTTTTACCATCTCTGCCATTTCTAGGCGTGTTAACACATTTCAAACCTAAGCACAACAGGTGTGTCGCAGAATATTGCCATGTGCATAAAGTGGGGAAGGGTACCAGAGATAGTACAGTGGGTAAGGCACATGCCTTGTACATGGGCCTGAGTTCAATCTCTGGTATCTCATATGGTTCCTTGTGCATTGCCAGGTATAACTACTGAGCATCTCTAGGTGTGGCCCAAAACAACAACAACAACAACAACAACAAATGAGATAAAAAAAAAAACAGAAGAGAAAGAATTTTTTTGTGGCTTAGAACTCCTGGATATAGGGCCTATTAAGAGTGCTGAGTAAATGCAACTGCATTCCCACCCCCTCACTTTAAGCCTAGACCTTGAGCTAGAGGAGAGATTTACCAGATGAGCCGCTCTCACCACCTGCTTCCTGAGGTCACTGAGTCTGGTTACCCAGGGGAAGGGGGCAGGAATGTGCCCATTTCTGAGGCATTCCTGTAACTGTTTGGCTACTCAAAAGACTTTTCTGAGCCCCTCACTGATGCTTCACAAGAAGAGAGGTTCTCTCTTACAGAAAAGGAAACAAGTTCAAAGAAATAAGGGGCATGACTCAATAGCTACAATATTCATTGTAGAACCCTTGGTGGAAACCTTGATGGCTGCATCACAGAGTCCACATTAGCTCTGCTTACCAGTTCTACTTCTCCCTGAGCAAGCTCCACAGAAATGGGTGGGGCAGCTCTAATTGCAGATGATACCTCAGACTGAGGGCACAGATAGGCCTGGCAACAACTTCTCCTAAATTCTATTTCTGGCTCTGAACTACCTGTCTTTCCAGGATGAGATTCTCTGGTACCTCAGATGCCAGGACAGGCTTAGACTAGGTGTTACTGATGGGTTAGTGGCTGTCATAAGGAGATTCTACTTAAGAGAGTGAACAAATAATGAAGGATAGAGGCTTTACTGGGGTAAGGACCACAGCATCACAAGACCTGGCTTTGGGATTATTCAGGACAGACACATCTAGATGCATCAGCTGTCAGTGTCCCAAATGCCTGTATCAAATGACCTCTGAACTGTATAATAAATAGTGGCCCAGTATAAAAAAAAAAAAGACTTCCTGCCTCTGGTTTAAACCACAGTGCTCTCAACTCAAAGGGTCTTTTCTCTTTCTCTTGGTAAACATTGGATCCATCTGTTTGTATCTACTTTATATCCATCTTGCTCTATTTGTATAACATCTGTTGGGCGGAAATGAGGATGCAATGGGGAAAATCTTCCTTTAATGCTGTGAATCCTCTAGTCAGAATGATCTGTGCATCTCACCGCTCTCACACTACAAATTCAGTTTCTTCCCTGAGGTGTGAAAGATTTTTCAGGCCAAGCTGAGGGCATCATTTTCCACAACTGTGCTTTTTTTTTTTTTAAAGTAAAAACAGATTTTCATTTAGAAATTCTGAAGAAGGGTAGAGGGAGAGAGTAATATACTCAAGAGAGAGTTTGGGATTCTCCAAAGGCAGAGAGAGCCCCAGTACACATGTCAGTACCAAAGTATGAAAGTATCAAAGCAGACATCTCAAGAGGGAGATGCAGGGGACCTGTGTTCAGGTACCATGTACCCAGACAACACATGCACCACAACTCTGTTTTTGAGTTGTTTCCATCCTAAAACTAGTCACAGTCTTGTTTTCAATGACTTTAGCAATTTTGTGTCTCAACAGAGAATTCTCATGCCCTGGAGCCATGTACAACTTTTACCACACAATTCCAGTAATTTTCCATCCCCATTCCTTTCATTTTCTCAGGACTTTATACCCACTCACGCAACCCTGCCATGGACCCTGCCCCTGGAATGAGTGTGCATGTTCAGTTTCCTCTGGGGATGTGGGTTCTCATCTCTGAAAACCTGCAGGCATGCAGCAGAATATCTCAGTCACCAAGCTAAAGCCCATGTTTAGCTAGAGCCCATGTCCAAAGAGACGTGAGTCTGGCGCTATTTACTGAAAGCCAAGGCCAGCTCCTGTTTTGTTGTTTGTGTGTTTTGTTTTAACTAATTAAACTCTATACTTAATAGAAATCTATGTGGAGGTGAGAGGTGGGGAAAGGGGTGAAGGGTATTGACCACACTTAACTGTGTTCAAGGGGTCTTCTGGCTCTGTACTCAGGAGTTACTCCTGCTGGTGCTGGGGACCATATGTAGTGCTGGTGTTCCCATAGGGGTTGGCTAGATGCAAGATAAGTGCCTTAATACTTAATACCTCTATAATATCTCTCCAGCCCAGTACTCTCTAGTTTGGAATCTTTAGATATACTCGAAAGGGCTGAATGGTCTTGGAACTCAGCTGAAGAGCTGTTATTCAAAGATGGATTCTGAACTACTAATCTTCTGGTGAGCAGGAAGGGAGGTGGCAGGACAGGTGCTCTGAGCTTACTCCTGACTACTCAGAGGTCACTCCTGGCAAGGCTCAGAGGACCATGCACAGTGCTTCAGGTCAAACCTGGGTCTGCCATATGCAAGCAAACACCTTACCCACTGTATTGTTTCAGCCCTGTCTCTACAGTCCTATTGAAGTCATGTGATTGTGCCCTGACTAAGAATTAGGAGTTTCTGTGTTCTCTTTGCAAGCCCTCAAACTAAAATTCTTATTAAGTCAGCCTTTGTTTTTGGTTGGGTTCTTCTCTTTCTTAGATAGCCCCTTCTCAAAATAAATGAGCTTCTCAGGGCCAGAGTGATAGGGTAGGATGCTTGCCTTGCATGTAGCTGATCCAGGTTCAATTCCCAGTACCCCATATGGTCTCCCGAGCCTCACCAGAAGTGATCCCTGAGTGCAGTACCTAAGCACCACAGGATGTGGCCCAATAGCAAGTAAATTAATAAATAAAATCAAATAAAAACAAACAAACAAATAAAAGGTGTTACTCATTCGTAACCTAAGACCAAGAAGAGGGCATTACTCTTGAAGGAATAAGTTCATGCCTGATTCCGACCATAGTGCTACTTCCTTTTCTCTACTATTATGAAAACCAGTAAGTGATGGGGCAGCCTACCCTATTCAGTGAGTCATACACATCTCACATTAGCCTACAGGAAAGTGCACCAACAAGCAATGCACAACTCAGAGGCATCAGAGACAATGACCCCTCTGTACCCAAGTATGTGTTTGCTCTCTGCAACACTCAACACCCACCTGCAAATTCTGTGAGAAATTTTTCTCCTAGAAAAAATGAACCAGACCCTTAGCCCTCAAACAGCCTTGTCTGTGCTCAGGATCAGGTGGAATAGAGGGGAGGTGAACCCCAGGTTTTTTCTGGCCTCTCCTGTAGTCCCCACCTGATGTCAGGCCCTAGGTTGGTCCAGAAGGACAAGCTCATGCAGGAAGTTCTGTGAGTGTGAAAGGGCAGAGGGAGAGGAGCCACCAGAGTAGTCACAGGTGGTGGTATCTGCCCCCTCATCCCCACTAGGCCTTTCTTATTCTCCTTCTAGTTCATTCTACTCTGGGATCCTTGAGCTACAAAGGACAGAAAAGAAACAGATAACTAAGAGGGAGAAAGAAGGCAAACTCGAAAAATCTGTGTCTTGTTTGTTTCTGGTTCCTAACTTTTAAGTTTTGAGTTGAACCCTGTTTACTTTTTTTTTTTTTTGTAAATCTCCAGTTTTCTGTAGCCTTTGCATTCGAGTGGTTCAATAATTATGTGTTTTATAGGTGAGATATTTTTTGATTTTTACTTTGGACCACTAGTCAAGAACTGGAGTAGATTTGCTCCTGTACCCCACAGGAATAGACTGGTTTAGATGAACTTCCTTCAAATTTCCTCTGACATAATAAAGCCTGAGGACCAGAAGATAATACAGCGAGTAGGGTGAAGACTAGGCTGACCCAGGTATGATTATTGGCAATGTTCCCCCAGTTATGGCCTTTGGCCTCCAAGTACCACTGGAAATGGCCCTGGAAGCTTCCACTACTGCTGGGGGTTAACCCAGGGATTCCCAGCACCATAGGGTCTGAACAGCACCACATTTACAGACCTTTGGATCGAATTGCCAGCCCACTTATCCAAGAATCATTAGAAAAGCTCCTGGGACTCCTTTGCAACATTTGGGACCCTACATATAATAAATAACACATTTTCCATTCTATAAAATGCACCTGACCATAAGACACACAGTTTTTAGATGAGGAAAACAAGAAAAAATAAAAGTAGCAGCAGAGATCAGGTAGTCTTAAACAAAAGCTCTATATGTGACTGTGAAAGTACATTAACCTGATTGCTCATACTATGTGGTATGTTTGCAATAAAGGGGCTGTAACACTTTCCCCCATCTGTTTTTTTTTGGGGGGGAGTGCACTTTATGGTATGAAAAATATGGTAAATCTCAAAGTACCTAGGTTAGCTGTCAGGAAATGCAGAAGATATTCATGTCCTGGGTCAGTAGCTAACAATAGGTCAACACACTAAGAATTCTCCTTCCTGCAAATTCATGACAAATCAATCATTGATGTCCCTCACCATTTAAACTAGGTTTCACCCAATAGATTAAAGAACAGCTGCAGTGATCATTTTCCCAAATTTCTGGTATGGCCAAGACCAGAAGGTACCTCATCATAGGCAGGAGAGAAGTGGGAGTAGGATGATGGTCCCTTAGGGTACCAGCAGGGAGGTCCTTACCTGTAATCATGCTCAGTGCTGACAGGCAGGCTAAGGCTTGGATATCAAGGTTCAGGCTCTGCAAACTTAAGGAAAAGTCTTTAATGGAGTCGAGCCACTCCCCAAATCCACGAAGGCACTGAAGTCGGTGCAGGACAAGTCCGTTGCAGAACACAAATTTATCTTCAGCAGTGTTTGACCTGGAAGACAAGGTCAGGGAGGGTGAGCTAACCACTACACGTCACATAGGGGTCTTTCCAAAAAGCCATGGGACAGTGTTTCCATCCCAGCACAGTGGGTGGAAACTTGCCAAGCCACCACACATCTATGGTCCTTAGGAACACAAGTTTTTTCCCTGGTACTTCCATGGGTGTCTCTATCCCCAGGGAAGATAAGCTTCTTTCTTTCTTTTTTTTTTTTTTTTTTTTTTGGTTTTTGGGCCACACCCGGTAACGCTCAGGGGTTACTCCTGGCTATGTGCTCAGAAGTTGCTCCTGGCTTGGGGGACCATATGGGACACCGGGGGATCGAACCAAGGTCCGTCCAAGGCTAGCGCAGGCAAGGCAGGCGCACCTTACCTTTAGCGCCACCGCCTGGCCCCAGATAAGCTTCTTTCTTTAAAAGAAGGTGTTGGTATATATAGTATACTCAAAGCCCACCCTGCCTCCCTTCTTCCCTCCTTTCCTTCCTTCTGCTTTATACATATAAGGTTCCTTCTCCATCAATGAGTTACAACCCCAGTCCTGCTTTCCTTTAACTTAAAAAAGTTTTTTTTTTTTTGTTTGTTTCTGGGCCACATCTAGTGATGCTCAGCATTTACTCCTGGCTCTTGACTCAGGAATTACTCCTAGTGGTGCTCAGAGGACCCTATGGGATGCTGGAGATTTAACCTGCATTGGCCGAGTTCAAGGCAAATGGCTTAAACTATCTATTATCACCTTGTCCTCTTTTCACTTTTAAAATTCTTGTCACAGCTTTATCTTTTCTTATCAATAAGTCATCATCTTTTTAATGGTGCTTTTGAATAAATACTTGATTCATTCTTTCACTGAGCAAGTGTGTCGTGAGCACCCCAAGTTTCATGGACGAGGCACTGGAAAAGATTTGCTGAATGGGATCTGTCTCTATGGAGCTTATCACCTACTTTGCCACCTGCCTAAGAGTTAACAGTTACATTAGTGACTCAAATTGTATGCTCCTGAGATTGGTGTAAATTATCCTCATCACTAGCATTCTAGCTGCAAATCTACCCCTATCTTGCCCGTAGATCTCTCCAGGGAGGTACACAAGACAGAATGACAATCTGAGATAAAACCCTGGATGTCCGATTTCCAATATCAGATTCATAGGAACATGACTTAAAAAGAAAACTCCCGAACATCCTCCAAAATAACACCAAACCAAATAGATGAAAATGAGGCACAGAAATCTCTATTTTATGTGAAAAGGTCTGGTAACTCAGATGAATTTATGAGAATATGGTAGGGAGTAGAAAGAAAAAAATTTCCCTATAAGATTTAGTAAATTGGTGGTTCCTTCACTTAAAAATCAGCAATTGGAGGGATTTAGGAAGAAGAAATTGTAAATACTCCTGTAGAATAATATATTGAAGGAGTTTAGATACCAGGTAGTAGTTTTTTAATTTTTTTTGTTTGTTTGTTTTTGGGTCACACCTGGCACTGAGGCTCTACGCTCAGAAATTGATCCTGGCAGGCTCAGGGACCATATGGAATGCTGGAATTCGAACCACAGTCCTGCATGCAAGGCAAATGCCCTACCTCCATGTTATCTCTCTGGCCCAAGTAGTTTTTTAATTTTATTTTTGTTTCTTTTAATTGATTTTAGGACCACACCTGGCTGTGCTCAGCACTTACTTCTGAACACTGTGTTCAGGGATCACTTCTGGAGGTTCTTGGGGGACCCTATATGGCATGGGGGATTGAACTAAGATAAGTTACATGGAACCTGCTCTATTGCTCTGGCTCTGATCAGTCTTTTAATGCCATATCATATTTCACATACCCCTCTAGAGCAAGACCTTTCACAGGCTTTCATAGACATAGCAGGTTTCTTCTTTGAAGAAAGAGTGAAGTAAAATAGTAGTAATTACCTGATGGAAAGTCTGAGAACAAACAGCTCCAAAAAGGCTGATTCTATAAGTAATGTTTGATCTTCTTTGGGGAGATCAGTAAATCCGGGAATCTTTTCTGCCCAGCTTTTGGACACATCAATGGAGGCTGTCAGAAGGTTGTAGAACTGTTGAACGTGCTCAGCATCTGTGCCTGCCGCAGCCTGGTCAGTGGGACAGTACTGGAAAGCGAATGCAGACAGTGGTGTTATCTCCCCTGGCTCTTCCAAGACTATCCATGCCTCTATTTCACTTTTATTAGCACCCCCTCCCCTATTTTTGGGTCACACATCATAGGGATCAAAGGCACCTCTTGGCTCCATGCTTGGGAATTTGGAAATTGCTCCTGACAGTGCTTAGGGAGCAGTAAGGTATTAGGGATGGAACCTGACTTCCTGTTTACAAAGCACAATATATACCCTACTGAGCTGTCTCTCTGGGCCAGTCCTGACTTTCATTTTTTTAAAAATCCTTTTGCATTCAGTCTCATCTGATTTTCACAATGGCTCTGTGGTGTAATAGGAGAGTATTTATTTTATTACACAGTGCCAAATAAGTTAGCTTAAGTCCTGTTAGAAT
Organism: Suncus etruscus; assembly: GCF_024139225.1. Classification (NCBI taxonomy): domain Eukaryota; kingdom Metazoa; phylum Chordata; class Mammalia; order Eulipotyphla; family Soricidae; genus Suncus; species Suncus etruscus. The sequence continues at coordinate 72,175,862 of NC_064848.1, read as the reverse complement.
AGCAGTTTTATTTGTCTTTTTTTTTTTTCTTTTAGCCACATCCAGCAGTATTTAGTGGATCTAATCCCAGTTTAGTGCTCAGGGGTTACTTCTGGCAGTGTTCAGTTCTGGAGCTGAACCCAGGCCTCCTGCATGCACTTCCTAGGCCACAACAAAGTGGTTTTCAATCTTGAATCTGAGTCTGGTCATCAGAATTTTTAAAAGCTTTCCAGATAGTTCCAGAGGGTATCCAGCACTGAGAACCAGACCCCAGGGTCTTATAGTCAGTGGACCACCAGAACCTACTGAGTTCATTATAGCACAGTTCTTTCCAAACAAGATACTTAATTAACCTTCAGTTCTCAAAATATGCATCCTGGACAAGCAGCACCAGCAACACCTGGGAATATGCTAGAAATGAACATCTTGGGCTCTACTCCAGAATTATAGAAATTCAGCCAGAATCTCTGGTGGGGCCTACAAACTGTTTTAGCAAGATATTCAGGTGATTTTCACCTATTTCCTTATATGGAGATCACAGAACTGTAGAAGATGAAATTTCTTCTTATTTTTTTGCTTTATCTTTTAGTAAGTATTTATAAGATAATATACATTAGAAGGGTCCTGGGGATAGCTCCAAGATAAATCAACTGCCTGGCACACCTGAGGCCAGGAGTGTTCAGCCTTGTACTGTCCTATATGCTGAATGCAATGCAGGAGACACTGCTGTTTGGGATCTCTGTTCCTACGAAGTGCGTAATCACCACAGCACTATAAACAGGTACTTGTGAGCCCTGCCAAGAGTGTGCAAGCTCTATTCTTCCCAGCCACAGAAAGTAAAGGGGAAAGTGGTTGTGGGTATCTCCTGGGCAATTATTAATATGCCACATGAATGAGGACTTGTGGCAACTTCAAAAAATTCATAGGAACGAAATGAAGTTTGATTAGTTCAATCATGGAGGCTGTATTTCTTTCTAGTAGTCAGATTTTGCTCAACTCTTTGGTGGGAGATCTTTCCCGCTGCAGGCAGGAAGATCACTGTTGTGAGACAACACTCAGAAACAACATCCACACTTAAGAGATCCATAGACAAACTCAAGGAAATAGGCACAATTGTTTCCTTCCCAGGAACACCACTGAAAGTATGTTTGCGTTCCATCTCTCACAGAGATCCATTCCTCCTGGGGTAGGATCTGGACCCTACTTTTATAGATGAGAAAACCAAGGCTCAAAGAAGCTGAGAAACTGTCCCAAATTATATAAGCAAATGTGGTACAGCCAGGAGTTAAACATGGCCCTGTGCTTTCAAGTGTTTTTTATCTCTTGATTTACAAGCTGGTAATTTACAGAGCATTTTGCTCCAATTGAAGGTCTCCAGGTTATGTATTCATTGCTCCCATGTTTCAGGCAACAGCATGGTGACTGGTTGCTACATAAATAAATCATGGCTGAATATTGTTTATTTGATGAAATAGCCCTAGGAGTGTCTAGATTGACCACAAAGCTTTCATCTCACTGGAGAAGAAACAGCCAACAGGGACTTGTTGTAGGGAGGTTTGTGTGAGGAAATGAGGAGCCTGTTTTGATCAGGTCTTTCATGAGAGAGAGAGAGGAGAGAGAGAGAGAGACAGAGAGAGAGAGAGAGAGAGAGAGAGAGAGAGAGAGAGAGAGAGAGAGGAGAGAGTTTTCCGAAAAGATAGCACAAAATAACATAAAGAACAGCTCCCATGGAAGCCAGTTTATTTGAGCCTAGATTTGACCAAGTGCCTCATGTGTGAAATTAGAGTTCTTCCACTCTCCTTTGGGGAGGCAAAATGCTTCACTATTCTGAGCCTTGTTTTCTCCTCTATGAAATGGGAGACTACTCCTTAACATTTGGTTGTCAAGATGCAATGAGATCTGTATCACACCTGCCATTATGTTAACACATGATGACATGATGATACTAATTCCAGGTATGTTATACAGAATCTCACTGTCCCCCTTGGTTTCTGAATTTCTGCAAGAAAAAATGGGTGGGGGTTAGAAGTCTTCAGCCCAACTTTCTCAGTTCTGATAGCATCAGAGCTCTAACTTCCAGATCTCAGTCATTCTACCAAGACCCTGATTCTCTACAGCCCAGAGTGTGATGTGATATAAAGGGGTGTGAGAGCCAAGTCTAGGAGGAGGAAGGGAACCACCTTTCATAGCGACTCCAGGACACTAGTACCATCCTGCAGTATCAGCAAATGCCCTCACACACTCCTTGCTGAAAAAAGGGACTTCACTGTACTCTTATTTACTTTCTCTTATTTATTTAATTCCATATGCTATCCCAAGGCTACTTGAAATCCAGTGTATAAGTACTTTTAAAAACATACTTTATAATTTTATAGATGCAGTAAGATTGTCCCCCTTAAAATTTCTTATTTCTTTTCACTCTTACTTTAAATTTTACATTTTATCTATTTCACATAAACTTTAAAATGTAGCACAGAATTATCCATAATGATAATTATTTAATATATATATATATCTCAGGGCCAGAGCGGTGGTGCGTTACTTTTTTTCTTTTAGGTTTTTGGGTCATACCTGACAATGCTCAGGGGTAAGTTATTCCTGATTCTGAGCTCAGGGATCATTCTTGGCAGTAACTGGGGACCATATGAAATGCCAGGGATCAAATTCAGGTCAGTCGTTTGCAAGACAAATGCCCTACCTGCTGTGCTATCACTCTGCACCCCCCCCATTTACTTTTTGAAAACAAAATTACTCTATTGGCCTATCATGGATTTACAGTTTTGTGAAATTTCAAGACATTAGTTCTATTCATCTATATGTATGGAGGTATCACTAATGAGAAAGAGAGAGGAAAGAGAGAGAGCTCTTCAATGTGTGGGATTAAAAAATATAGTAAGGTCACATTAAATTATCAAAGTCATTGGAGCTAATGAGTTTGTCTACAGAACTGAGTTTATATGAGGGATGCAGTTTAGAGGGGTCCCTGGGATAATAGTGGAGAAAAGCTGGCTTTCTGGTGATGAGGATGTGTGTGGTGTTGGAATGATGCATACATGAAAAGTGTGATTAACAGTATTGTAACCTCCAGTACCTTTATAAAAATGTGTTTTGTTTTTAAAAAGCCTCCAATGTCCACACCTGCCCCCCCTTTTAATTTTATTTATATCTTTCAGATAAGGGCTCTCATTTTTTCCATAGAACCTTGGAATATGAATCACTTGTTTTTACCTCATATTTTTATATCTTTCTACAAATTGACGGAAGAAGAATAAAAAGTAGATGGCGCCCAGGGCCCAAGTGTCTTAGGTGCATTGGATGGAAAGAAAATAAGGTCAGAACTAAAGACCCAAGCTAAAACCAACGGCAATAGAATCAGGAGACCCGAGCTATAACGAGCTAAACACAAAATGGACCTGCTACCCTGGTAGACCAGGGGACTAAGGGTGGAGGAACGAGATGCATGCTGGGAACTCTGGTGGAGGGAGGCCAACACTGGCGGTGGGAATGGTCCTAATTCACCCTCACTATATGTCTGAAATACAACTGTGAAGGACTTGTAATTCACAATGATGTCAATTAAAAAAAAAAAAAGCCTCCAATGTTAACTGGAACATTCCTAAGGGGGTGGGAATACAGAGTTTCAAGAACGCTGGATCAGGCAATAGGTCATGGGGTCCTCCCCCTCCAGACTCAGGCACTGACTTACTTGCAGCTGTAGCCAAATCATGAAACATTTTAGGACTGTTGCATCCTATGAAGTAGGAAGCAGCTGCACTTGCTGAACCCTGAGTCTCCCGCGTCTTACATCCAGCTACCTTCCTTGTCTGATCTAGTGTCATTTCACCATGGTCTGAGAGAAAACATTTCTATTCTTTTACATTTACTGAGGAGTGTTTTATGGCCCAGACTGATGGTAGGAGTAGTGATTACTCCAGGTAGTAACACTTATTTAACAAGACTCTAAATATTGCATATGGCACCAAGTCTGATTGCCTAAAATCTTACACGGGATTTTTTTTTTTGGTGTGGGGGGGGGGAATGTTGATTTAAGCCATACTTTCCAGTACTCAGAGGCTACTTTCAGGTTTGTACTTGAAAATTATTCCACACAGTGCCAGGGATGGAACTGCATCAGCTGCATGCAATACATTCACCTTAACCTCTACTATCACTCTGATCTAACTCAGTACTCTAGTTTCAAAATATCTATTAAGTGGAGAGCAGAGGACTAAAAGATGCATATTTTCCTGATAGAAAAGGGACCTAACAGTTAACCTCCTTTTGTGACTAACAGGCTCATATGTCATTACTCTTACTGCTTCTGAATCTGCTTAGAATCCTCTAAAGATTTTTGCCTGGGGTGCTCTGCAGGCCTTTGCCCCTACTGGGCTCACATTTGCATAGCCAGAATACCCAGAAATAAAGTCCCTAGCTTCCTGAATTTCTGTGTTCTCTGAGGGAGTCTGACAGAAGGTAAGCCAGCAAACTTGGCATGCCTTGCCTGACCCATTGTAATTCACCTTCAGTAATTACAGTCCACGGTCCAGAATTCTGGAGCCAAAGTCGAGTCAACCAAGACACCAGTTACTTGGGAGTGAGAAGATGGTCAGTGTTCAAGGCTTGGGGGAAAGGGAAGACAATACAAGTAAGATTTAAAAAAAAAAATAAAGGAGCTGGAGAGATGATAGTATGGTAGGTAGGTCACTTGCCTTGCATGTGGCCGGCCTACACTCTATCACTAATACCATATATGACCCACAGAGGCCGACCAGGAGTGATTCCTGAACATAGAGCTGGCAGTAGACACTGACAGGTATTACCCCTTCCCAAAATAATGTGTCCTTTTTTTAAAATTTTTGTTTTGGGGCCACACCCAGTGGCTCTGAGCTTAGAAATTACTCCTGGCAGGCTCAGGGCACCATATGGGATGCTGGCAATTGAACCCAGGTCTGTACTGGGTTGGCCTCGTGCAAGGCAAATGCCCTACTGCTGTGCTATCAATCCAGCCCCTCAAAATGTATCTTGTTCACTGTTTATGCAAATTTTTCATTCCAACCTATACTGATGATTGACACACACCCCAAACCTGGCTTTGCCTCTAAGCAAAGATATTACAGTGACTGACAGCTAATAGATAATGGAGATTTCTTTAAAGGATCTAGAATGAGGATCCAGAGCTGTAAATTACAATGCAAGTTATTGAAATGAAACTGTGTCTATTTATTTTGGAGGGCAACAAAGAGCCCTGTACAAGTCAGACTTGATCTAAGGTCTAATGCATGTTACTTGAATGGGGTAAGGTAAGAAGACTATTGGCCCTACATATTTAGAAAAGTGACGCTCTCATCACAGAGCATTTGCTTTAAAATTCTAGGTCGCAGTGCCAGAGAGATAGCATGGAGGTAAGGCATTTGCCTTGCATGCAGAAGGATGGTGGTTTGAATCCCGGCATTCCATACGGTCCCCCGAGCCTGCCAGGAGTGATTTCTCAGCATAAAGCCAGGAGCAACCCCTGAGCATTGCCGGGTGTGACCCAAAAATTCTAGGTCACTATTTGTTCTTCATCAATGTGAGTACAGGCTAAATAGGTAACTTATTCTACAATTGTTTTTGGTCTTGGTTTTGGTAACAAGGAACTGAGAAAAGAGGAGTGGGATGCTAATGTGTTTTGTTTTGAAATGTCAGGGATGAAACTCATGTTCTCATGTATGTGAGGCAGGTGCTCTGAGCTGAATTCCCAGATCCATCAGAACAGTTGCTCTCAGGCCAGAGAAAGTTCAATGGGCTGAGTCTATGATCAGCATGTGAAAGGTCCAGGCCCATCCCAGCACTCATAGCTCCTCCAAACAGAACTGGGAATAGCCCCCGTGCACTGTTAGACATGGTTCCCAAACCAAAAAGAGAACAACTAAATCCCCTTAGAATGCTACTTTTTTCTGCATCTAATTATTTTTTATATGAACCAAACTATATAGTCATATGCTTTGTTTCTTAAACCTAAGAAATTTGGTAATGAAAATAGTTTCCCTGAAAACCTCAAAACCTTTTTCTTCTCTGATCTAACTGCCTCACCCCTTCATCCCAATAACAAACAAAACCTCTCCTTTCACAGCATTGCTGCAGCTACCTACTCATTCCCTTCCTTGCTTTCACTACCTGGAAGCTTCTTGTGGAAGGAGGGTTCTCTGTATTAACAACTTTCCCTGTCTAGAACAGGGTTCTTCACTCAGGAGCTGTCCAATAAGCAATGAATTAAAAGAATGAATTAAACAACTTTCAATGAAAGTCAATGAATTAAATGACTTTCTGGAAAATTTGTATCTGTTCCACACTTCTCAGCCCCAAGAAATGTGGGGGGACAGGAGGTTCCAAGAACAAGTGAATTGTTCTTGCTATGTGCTAAAGGCAAGGCTAGCACCTTAACTCCTGTGCTATCTTTCTAGCTCCAGGAACCTGTCTTTAAGAGAACACCCTGTATCCTTTCCACAGGGGCAGTCTGGGCACCACACTTTGGGGAAAGCTGAATTGTTGCAGAGTGCAATGAGAACAGGTATAGCACACACAGGGTCAGGGATGCCAAGGTTAGGGATCAGCAAAGGCTGAAAGTGAGCCCAGGAGTGAGCCATTTACTCCACAATATCCTCTCCATTCAGAGGAGGAAACAGACCCTTGAGAGGGTCTTCTGAGTGAGTAGCTTAGTGTAATTACTCTTTTCAGCTTTCATGAACTTTATTTTGTGATTTAATATGTGTTAGCATGGGCCGGGCGGTGGCGCTAGAGGTAGGTGCCTGCCTAGCCTGCGCTAGCCTTGGATGGACCGCGGTTCGATCCCCTAGTTTCCCATATGGTCCCCCAAGCCAGGAGCGACTTCTGAGCGCATAGCCAGGAGTAACCCCTGAGCATCACCGGGTGTGGCCCAAAAACCAAAAAAAAAAAATGTGTTAGCCACTTTTTGTTTTTGTGCCATACCCAGCAATGGCACTCAGGGGTTACTCCTGGCTTTGCACTCAGAAATCGCTCCTGGCTCGGGGGACCATATGGGATTTGGGGGATCAAACCCTGCTCCGTCTCGGTCAGCAGCATGCAAGGCAAATGCCCTATTGCTGTGCTATCACTCCGGCCCAACTAATTTTTTTTCCCCTTAGGTTATCTTGTCAAGATCTTTTTTCTTGTTACTTGGTAGTCTCTGGAGGCTACGTCTAGCTCAGTGCTCTGGAATTCTCCTGGCAGTACTTTGGTGACCATGTTGTGACAGGGCTCCTGCATGCAAAGCATATGCCCAATCCATTGAGCTATTTTGGCCCTTGCTAACATGTTTTTATTTATTTGCTTTGATTATTTTGTTTTTGAGCAACACCTGGCGGTGCTAGAAGGGGCTTGGGGCTTTTGCTCATTCTTGGCTTTCGCTCAGGGGTCACACCTGGTGATACTGAAGATTGAATTCTGATCACTGACATGCAGTTAACATTTTCAAATGTCATTTGCCTGTTCTGATCTCATCAGTACCTCTCGTAATTGGAGCTATTACCCCAAAACATCCAAGTTGCTGAAAAACACTTGAAATGACCAATTAATGAGGATGTTAAGTCTATTTTCTCATTGGTAATTATGCAGGCTCTGTATGCCAAGCCCAATATCTATATATACTTGTATTGCTAAATTAAAAGCAACTGTGAGGCAGAGAATAGCAACATTTCGAGGAGAAACAAATCAAATATGACATGTTTTGACTGCACTGATATACAATGATCTGAGCTCACTTTTGAAGGAGAGAAGTTTGGCCCAAAGGCGAAGTGAAGGTCCCAGAGTCAGGAGTGCTTCCCAGAGCTAGGAGTTTTTAACCATTCCTTCCTTCCAGTATTTGGAACACAATGCCTCCATCTACCTTTCCCACAAATGGGGAAAATTGTTCATTTACTACCTAAAAAGCACGTGTGTCAGAACAAAAAAGATGAAAACATCTGTCTGGCAAACATGCTTTCATTTCTCTATCAGAGTCACTAAAGGAAGCTAGAACTTTGAATGAATGAATCATTTTGGTTCAGTTCATGGTTTGACTCAAACCTGATAGGTTTGGGAAGAAAGTTCAAAGGGTTTGGGACTATACTTTTCAATCCCTGGCATTTTCTGGTTCTACAAGCACTGAGGCAGTGGGAGTCTCTGAGTACCAAGCCTGGTGTAGCCCCAAAGCCAAGAACAGTCTGCATAAAAAATAAACATGATGTAATAGACTATGTGGATACGGAATAAGGAGAAAATAAGTAAAGAAATTTAAATTTTTTTTACTTATCCGATTCTAAATGGTTTGCCTTTTCACTTTATTTTCTTTTTCTTTGTTTTGCTTTTGTTTTGGAGGCAATACCTGGTGTTGCTCAGGGGCCAGTACTCCTGGCTCAGTGATAAGGAGTTTACTCCTGGTGGTATCTAGGGGACCCTATGCAATGCTGGGGATTGAATGAGGGTTGGATAAATGCAAGTCTTGACTCTGTATCATCTCCCAACCCCCTGGATTGCCTTCTTTAAAGTCAGTGGGCTGAGCTGCAGTGATCCTTTAGAAATCACTGCAGAGCATGGTTTGCTTATAAGAACTCACAGTTTTTATCTCTTCTCCCTAGCCAGCACCCAAGAATAGCTCTTGAGCCCTAATCACCAAGCTGAGAGTAGTCCTCAAGAATCTTAAAAAAAATCCCAAAACCAAAACAAAATCACTAAGTGAAGATATGATTATTGTAATTTAAATATATAACTTTTCTATTGAAAAATATAGTTAAATGTTATTGAGCAAACAAAACAAAAAAAGACATTTTTTTTCTAGAGATAACTAGATAAGTGTATCCCAGAGTAGGCAATTCTACCCCTCAAGGGTTGATGGAAAGACCCAGGGGGTGGTAGTAATCTCAGGTACTATTTGGATAGACTGTTTGCTTAAGAAGTGTATTTCCAAGGGGTGCTGAGTGATTTCTAAGTGAAGGGAAGGGGTGATAGAACAAATACATTTAGGAATCTTTGGATTAGATGATCCAGAGGTCACCTTTAGTTCTATAAGTTTTCAAATGTAAAACTTTGAAGAGAACATTGTGAAAACTTTACTTCAATGGAAGATATTCTGTTTGTTTTGGGATTACTCCCAGCTCTGTTCTCAGAGATCCCTCCTCTGTAGCTCTGGAGAATATGTTTCAGAGTATTGAATCAAGGCCTCTTGAATGCAAAGCATGTTCTCAGCCTGTTGAGCTATCTCTCTGGCCTTTGAAAGATAATTGCTAAAACTATATAGAATTGTAGCATGTGTAAAATTACATATGAATACATATGTGATGATGCCTAGCTCAAAGTAGGCATTCAATAAAATATTTTCTTCATTTTATATTTATTTTTATTTTCAGAGAACAAAGGTAGTTCTATCTTGTTAAAAGGAAGTTTCTTAAAAACACAGACTCTTGTGCCGGGATATAACCTATTAGTAGAGCATATATCTGGTATTGCTCTCTCCAAATAAAAAGGGGGGAAGAAACTTAAAAAAAATTTTAAGTTAATTTTTGGGAGGAGCCACATCCAATGGCACCGAGGGCTTACTCCTGGCTCTGAACCAAGAGTATGTATATATATATACAGATATATATACACATACATATATATTGTGTGTGGGATAAACTCCTAAGATCATCTTAGTATGAACCACTGACAGGCCAAGTTTCTTCCAGTTTTTAAAATTCTAAATGCTGAGCTTCACATTTATTTTTGTTAACTTTCTTCATGATGGTTTCAGCCCATCCTGTTCCAACCTGTCGAAATTGCTCTGAATGTTGATACTGACATCCATCACATTAGAGATCCCTCCCAGCTTTCTGTCATCTGCAACTGTGATCAGCATGCCTTCCCTGCCTTCATCCAAGTTTTTGACGAAAACTCACTGTATTTTTAAAGAGTCTTCTAATTTAATTGATTTGGGTCCAATTTTTGATAACTTTGTAAAGCTCTCTAAAAGGGAAAGAATCCAAGTTATGAGGTTCAACCTGATTTCTAAACAATGTAATTAAAATAAATATGCCTTGCAAAATTGAGCCAGGCCCCCAAGGTAGTAATCCATGTGACCCAGAATCTGGCATAGTCAATCTGTTTTTTTGGACAAAACTAACAATTGAATTGGATAAATGTTTGTTGATGAGGAGGATGACACTGAGCTGACACTATGAATGGGGCAGAAAGAAGCAAATACACTGGAATGCTTTTTTTTTTTTTTTCAGTGTGGAGACAGTTCCCCACTGGGACAACTCAAAGTACTGGGAAGGCTTTGCCACTGGATGACTAATTAGGCTATGTAGCCCAATAATTGGATAATTTGGGGTCACAAAAATCACTTTTAGGCCTCACTTCACTGAAATGACTATCTGGAATGATTTCAAATGCCCTGGGACAGTATTAGATTATAGGCCGGTATGTCAGCTTAGGCTGCATGGAGTTTTCATTAATTCAGACAAATCATATAAGGGAAGGCCAGAGTTGCTTTCAGGAGTGAGAAGTTTTAATCTCAGCTTATGCTTTTAATGGAAACCAGAGAAGTCTGTGAAGGTCAGTGTTTAGGATATTCTTGGCTCCTAATTTTTCCTCTAGTAAGTGATTTTGAGAAAGTTAGTCCCATTTCTTAATCTTAAGACTTTAGCTTAATTTTGCTACATGCTACCTGGTATGTGTGGTGTTCATACTCATCAGAATAATCAACAAAGGGTACAAAAGGTGTGATCAAGCAGAAAACACATGGAACACTATGCTAAAGCTATGACATGTATCATCTTATTTAATTTTCACAGCCCCAGGAAATGAGAACTATTATTATTATTTCTTGTGGAGAGGACAAAAGAGGCATTAAAAGGTTTAATCAGTTGTTCAGGGTTATCTACCTAGTAAATAATGGAGTTGGTATTTTAATCTAGACCTGCATGGTTCCAAAGGCTAAGCCCTTAATCCAATGTATTATTTTGCTAAACTATTATCTGAGACTTGACTTTAGTCACGAGACACTACTTGCAATCAGAGTAAGAGTCCTCAACCTTTGGTGCTAAGGATCTGACATGTGTCTGTGTGAAGCCTCCTGATCAGGTGGAGAGAGGAAGCTTCACAGCCTATAATGAGGGTATGGATGGGGAAAGAGGGTCACAGCAGGTACACCAGTCACCCCTTCATTTCTATCAACAATGCAGCCTAAAAGGGACACTGAGCCAGCACTATCACACTCTCTTCCAGTCCTTCAACCCCAGATTTAAAATAATGATATACCTGGGTAAGAGCAAGCTGGTAGGAGTTGCCAATGGACAAATGGGGATCCCAGAGTTGCTAACTCATCTGTATGCAGGGTGTCTTCTATGATTTCTCATCTTGGTGTGGGACAACAATCTCTAGAATTTGGGATTTTTTTTCATGATTAAATGAGATAATATACCCTGGTGTCAATCTAACACTTAGAAATTGTGCAGTCATTTTTATCTTTTTCTTTATTTTCTCTTCTGGATGAGTTTCTGTCTTACTAGTTTGTCTTTCTAAGTCTATTTTATTTTATTTTCATTTTTTTTGAGACCCAGCCAACAGTATTCGGGGCTTACTAATGGCTTTGTGCTCTGAAATTACTTCTGGTAGGGTTTAGGAGAACATCTATGGTTTTGGGGATTAAACCCAGAACAGTCCTCTTGTATTATCTCTCTAGCCCCTTTCTAAGTGCATTTAAAACTGCCTTAAATGGACTAAGAAGATGGAGCAACAGGTTGGAGTACAGGCTCTGCATGCAAGAACCTCAGGTTTGATCCTCAGCACTGCATGATCTCTGAGCACTGAGAGCAACCCCTAAACACTGAGCTGGGAGTAGCCCCTGGGCACTTCCAGGTAGGACCACCAAACAAAACCAAAAGAAGTCCTTCCAGTCATATTTAGACATTTTCTTAGGAAAAAAATTGCTTTCTTGGGCTTCTTCTCTGTTACCTAAAATTTCTAGGAATTTGTAGATATCACACCAATATTTTATTCTATCAGATGTGAAATTAAAATATTAGTGTGTTTTAGTTGACTTAAATATCACCACCGGTTATCTTGTCTGGTTTTTAAAAACATTTCACAGCCCTTATTCCTGTGTAACTGATGTTCACAACAACCCTCTAAGGCTAAATGTTATCATCATCCCCACTGCAGGGAGGATAAAGTCAGGAGTGGGAGCCAGGTGACACAGGTAGGAAGCAGCAAGGAGGTGCCTTATCCCAGTCCTCCTGACAACCCCATCCTGCCTTCATATGTCAAGGCCAAAGCTTGCTCCTCTGCATGAGTAGTCTAATCCCTCTGAATAAACAGCAGACCAATCAATGCCCATGCAATTGGGTAAACTGCTTAGCACTAACTTGCAGATCATCCACAATAGAGGAAAAAATAGAAGAAGAACCGCTTTGTCTATATCATGAAAGAAATATCCAAATTGTCATTCCCCTGTGTGGATTTTCCTTGGCACAGCACCAACCAGGAACCCTGACACAATGGGTATGACAGGTGCAGCACTGTCAGGGTCATTTGTTAAGGCATTTAGAGATCCAATACAGCAAAATATTACTTGGTGCAAAGGATGCATCGAGATTGCCAAATGAAGTGAGAAAATCAGAAAAGATGCGAAAAGCAATTGCGGACCATGCCAGCCACACAGCATCTGATGAACGCCAATTACTCATATCATGAAGAGAGAACCTGAGCATTCATTCAAGAAAAGTAAGACATCATGAAACTTACTCTGGAATAATCAAGATCTCTGGGCGTTGAGTCTGTTAAAGCTCGGACAAGGGCATTCATCATACAGATTGGAGGAGAAGGTGGAGAGGGCTGTGAAACTTCCTGCTGTAAAGGGCTCTTTGGTTTGGAAGGCAGCCGACCTCTCCTCCCTTTCAGACTATCCGTTCGAACGACTGGTGCCAAAAGAAAGAAAGAAAACATGTCTCTTCAAAGATATCCATGAATAGCCATAAATCACACAAAGGAATCAAAAATTTTAAGTGGCAATAAGTTTGGTGTGCGATTCCTACAAAGACTGCATGAGAGTTGGAGCAAGCAGCATAAAAGCTATCTCATACTTGCACTTGATAATGAATAAGCCCTAAAAAGCCAGCTTCTTCAATAGCAGAAAGATATATGTATACAAGCTTTTGATTGATTTTGAGAAATGACAATAAGCAGTCCTCTGCTAATTTGAATGTAACTATAGAGCTTTAAAATAAAAGGTTAGAAGGAAAGAGTGACTAGAGACATTGCCATTTCCACATATAATATGAATGTTTCATACTATTATTATTGGAGAAGCTAATTATTTCAAGCAGAAGGAAAAGCATTGGATCCATACCTTCTTTAACCATTCCGACACTGAGACATTTCTGAAATCGACAGTACTGACATCGGTTCCGGCGTCTCTTGTCTACAGGGCAATTTTTATTTGCCAGGCAAACATATTTTGCATTTTTCTGCACTGTTCTCTGAGAAAATACAATACAGAGATAGTCAACTAATAGTTTCTGGAAGGAGGTAGGTAAAACCTGACAAGATGTATTTTAATTACAATGTGAAAAGCGACAGTGCAATTCGTATAATTAGATAAATTTAATTTCCTAACACGCTAGCCTGCAGGAAAAACAATTTTATTAGTGTTAGCTGCTGACAATGGAAATTATCTCAGATTGTTCTGAAGCAAGTCTCATGAGATACCCAAGTCTGAATGATAAAATCATATCTGAAATTACCAGGTCAACATATCATACCTTAGAGGATTAGATTATCTCCACTTTTAATATCCCTTGGGGAACAATCTTCTACTTGTTCCACTCCCCTGATTATTGCTGACCTTATTAAAATAAAATCAAAATTATCAGGGATGTACTTTGTTGGCTATCACTATTGTAAAGTTGAATATCACAGTAACTGGCTTTGTTCCCAAATAGTGATGAAATCATAAAATGCAAACTTCAGGACTTGTCCAGTTTAGATTTGTAGGGAATAACATTTTAATACAAAAAATATTCATCAGCTTGTATTCTTTATTTTACTTGAAAAGGATATATATAGCAAAATGACCAATTCTGATACTTAAAAACAAACCATTCAAGCCAAATACTAAAATTCACTGTCATATCAAAAATGAAAGGAGTATATGAGGGCCATATTTTCAATAAAAATTCCCATAAATGAGTTACTTCAAAAATGATTATGGCATAGACATCAAAATAGCTATATTGCCCCAAAAAATCACAAAACTTGGACTTGGATATAAAATAATGTGTTTAGACTCATATACTTAAAAAATGACACATGGAGAATAAGCATACTTTATGTTCCAAGTTTTTAAAGGCTTGATTTTCTTTAATTAAACATTTGTTGCAAATGGATATGAATCACCACTTAGAGAAAAAAAATCATGCAAAAAATACCTGGATCTCTATAACTCCAAATAGGGCAATAAGTTAGAATTTATTTGATAAACCTGGGATAGAGTTGGAAAAGGAAATAAAGAAAATACAAGGAATTTGGTATTGGTGATCAATTTTGTACCCAAAATTATGGGTTTAATTTCAATTTTCCCTTTCACACATCCTCAAAAACCACACATCTCTGGTTTACCTTATTGTCTTTTAATTTCATTCTAGAAGATAATTTATGAACTCCTATAAAATGTAAAGCAATAAAAACAACCCCCAAACCCCCAACTAAGCCACATATATTCCTCCTGCTTCAGTAGGCGTATTCATTTTAACATGTAAGATTTCAAAATAAATATACTTCCGGGTTTCCAGCATTTACTTTCTAAGCAGCAAGGCTAGGAGGAAACTTGTGTTTTCCTGAAATTTTTCCTAAAAATTTCCTGAAAATTTAAAAAATTTTCTTTTTGCTATCAACCGCAAGGCTATATGCCAGATCAAGCGCTGGTGGCATTTTGCTTCAGGTATACATTTTCCAAATAACCTGAAACCTTCCTCACATTATCTGTGCCTACAGAGTTGAAGGACAGAAGAGATCGTTATGGTTCAATCACTGAATTCCCATCATTAACTGCACTTCATGTCACATTTTTAAAGAATTCAATTTAATGGTAGAAAGCCACTGGGTAAAACCTGCTCCCAGACCCTTAATTAACAGATCTGTGGGGTGGTTCTCCCTTATCCTACTCCCACCCTTTCAAGTATAGATTTGTTTTCAAGGGTTTGCTGCAGAAAAGCGAAGCTGTTGGAGAACATTTAATTGGCATTTCTGGATAGGAATATATTATCACTCTTGTATTGGGTAAACTCTAAATCATTCCGGAATGGTTCTATTTGGAGGTCACTCAGACTTGCCCTAATGTTTGTCCTTTTCCCCCTTTTCAACCTGGCTGCCCCTTTCATTGTCCTTTAGCATTTCTGCTAAGATGCTACTAACATCAAATGCCGTTATTTGAAAATAAAAATTGAAGAGTGAAGGCACTGTAGGGTGTGAATATGTGGGGAAGAATGGCTACACTAAGGGCTCCACATCCAAAAATCTCATAATCCTGCATACCTGTACACTTACATGTTGCAAAATCTTGCTACGACAATTTTTTCTTTTATCTGCAAGGTTTCTTAATCACATGGTTTGTCTCTCATTGCTTGTCAGCATGTACACCAATGTACACGCATGAGCATTCTTACAAATAAGTCGTGATTTTTATTTAATAAGCAATTCCTCTTTTGGCCCTTTAAAGATTAAAAAGTGTTTTTTCCCAAAGTGTTTCCCAAAAGTGTTTTTTCCCAAAGCATCTTCTCATTTAACACAGCCTAGTTCTAAACGTATTCTACCAACAGGAAACAGGCTTAGCAAGAAGGGCCATCCCAACCATTTTAGAAAGGATAAGAACTGTCCGAGTGTTCTGACACCAAGTTCCACACATTTATAACTACATTCTATTGATCTTCCAAATCTGTTACCCAATCAGCATCCAGTTGCCCTCTGGACCCAGCCCAGCAGTGAAAACTAGTAATACACCTCCCCTCTTTTTGTTTGCTGTTTGGGCCACACCCTGCTCTGCTTAGGGGTTTTTTCTGGCTCTGTGTTCAGGAGAATCATAGGTGATCAATGCTCAGGATTTGAACCTGAGTCAGTGGGAAGCAAGGCAAGCACTTTCACCCCTGTGCTATCTCCCTTCTTTTAAAAGAGTGATTTTTGTGGAAGAACATTTACAGGTTTGTGGAAAATCTGCAATAATGGTTCTAAAATGAGGGGTGCGGAGGGTGGCACAGGTTTAAGTGTTTGAAGAAGTCTGGAGTGCAGAGCAAACGTGGTAAGAGAACAAGACCTCTTATTTCTTAGTAATATAAAGAGGGATGATCTCAGCTGAGTGAAGAGAACTTAGCTGGACTGTCCTGGCGAGTGGACAGGTTGTATACGGGGTCACCTCTCCAGGCATCACTTTTCTCTTGGGTTTAAAAAAATCATAAGGCAAGGAGTGGGCATGCCCTTCCCACTTTAAAAAACCTCTCTGGAGTGTCTATGATAAGGAACAATGAGCAAAACTGGAGCTTGCTCTGTCTTCTGTACAGGGTGTGTCCAAAGTACAGTTAGCCAGTAGTCAGTCCCTAAGTTCCCACTACAGAGCAGTGCAAAGGGCATGCTCTTTGCTGGCCAAAACAGATATGAGCTGTCTGGGACTTGTGATGTGTGTGTGTGTGTGTGTGTGTGTGTGTGTGTGTGTGTCTGGGACTTGTGGTGTGTGTGTGTCTGTGTGTGTGTGTGTGTGTGTGTTGACCGACCGGCCCACTCTAGCCTGTCTGTCTGAATCTAGCTATTTGCATGAAGAGCCCCAACCTGGCCATAGGGAGACCCCCAACCTGGCCAACACAGATGATGATGATTTGACCTTTCCGAGATCCTTTCTGAGAACAGACTTAAAAGGCAAACAAACGGGCATAAGGTCATGTGGATGGGCTCATAATCCCCCCTCGGATCCCGTCACCTCGATGGCCTTCTGGCAGGGACATCCTCGGGCCCCCTAAGTCCCCCGAGTCACGTCTAGGGCCTTGACGCACTAGAAAAGGTAGGGTGTGGGGAGACGCCCAGC
Source organism: Suncus etruscus (assembly GCF_024139225.1). Lineage (NCBI taxonomy): Eukaryota > Metazoa > Chordata > Mammalia > Eulipotyphla > Soricidae > Suncus > Suncus etruscus. The sequence continues at coordinate 72,158,800 of NC_064848.1, read as the reverse complement.
GTCTCGGTGAGCCCACCGAAGGGGCTGCAATGCAGGCCCGGGGCGGCGTTGCGCGCGGGGCTCACCTTGAAGAAGCCCTTGCAGCCCTCGCAGGTGCGGACGCCGTAGTGCTGGCAGGCGGCGTTGTCCCCGCACACGGCGCAAGTGCCTTCGCCCGACGACGAGCCCCGGTTGGGCGGCGACGGCAGGCTGGGACTGTCGCCCAGGAGGCTGGACGGGGCGGGCGAGGCGGCGAGGCCCAGCGGCGGGAACCTGTTGGGCATCTGCAGCATAAACGGGTGCGCCTCGAGCCCGGAGGCCTGGCTGCTGCTGCTGGCGGCGGCGGCGGCGGCTGCGGCGGCTGCAGCGGCGGCGGCGGCGGCCTTGGGGTCGTAGCCCAGGTGGTGGCCGCCGGCCGGGGTGGGCGCGGGCGGGTGCGGCGGCGACGGCTTGAAGGGGAAGAGCTGGAAGCGCGCGCCGGCCACGCTGGGCACCGTCTTGAGCGGCGGCTCGAGCAGCGGGCCGGGGCCCAGGCAGCCGGGCGCGGCGGGCAGCGCGTCGTCCCACAGCCCCCCGGCCTGCGGGGCGAAGCCGGGCGTGGTGGGCGTGGACGGCGGCGACTGCTTGAAGTACATGGTCGAAGTGCTGGGCAGCACCTCGTCCTCGCGGCCGGGCGGGGGCGGAATGGAGGCCTGCGGCGGCGGCGGCGGCGGCTGGGGGTGAGAGTGAGCCGGGTGGTGGTGGTGGTGATGGTGGTGGTGGTGGTGATGGTGGTACCCAGGGCCGCGGCCCTCTTCCATCTTGACCAAGGGCCGAGGCCCCGCCGGCTGCATTTGGTACAGGCACGAGGGCTTGAGATCGTAGTTGGCCGAGTAGCCCTCCATGAAGGTGCTGAAGCTCGGCAGGGACGTGGTGGCGGTGATCTCGGTGCTCCCGAGGTCCATGGTCAGCTTGGGAAAGTCGGGGTTCATGATCTCCGGGTTGTATTCCGAGACGTACGTCTGCGCTGCATAACTGGAACCTGGGGGCGAAGGGCTATACTGGGCTTGCACGCAGGGCATATCTGCAGGGATAGGGACAAGAAAGCCTCAGAGACAAAGTCAGTGCTCCTGCCTACCTAGAAGGCAGCACTCGAGTGCTGGCTGGCTAATCTGGGAAGTTAAAAGCAAGGGGTGGGGGGGCATCCTTTCCTCTTCCAAGGAGCAGAGCCTTAAAGTCTCAGCTCCCTTTCATCCTTTCTTCCTTGTAAAGAATCAAAATAATATATCCTTTATCCTTAAAGGGGTGGGTGGGGGTAGGGTGGTACTTTTGTGCTCACTTTTACTCCCCTCTTCCTTCTTTTTATCTTCCACCAGATCTGGGACATATGATGCTGTTCATCTTAGACCCAGCGATGTTTTAAGAAAGTGCACTGATGTCCTGTCTATCATTTGGAGTGGTCTGAGCCACAAATTGTGAAGACTGAAGAAAACCTAGTGAATGCCTCTTATTGATTCATTTTTTAGAAAAAGGCCACTTAGTCAGACACTGATTTATAAATCCAGCAGTTCCCCTCCTCCCCAATTTCTTTTTTAAAGGGGGGATGTTCTATGTGGGCCTTACTGGCCAAGGAAGTCAGTGGCATTTTAACATATAATTTTTGCCAACAGAAGCTTCCCACACATACTGTGGCTGCTGTCTCCCACTCTTTCTTCACTCCTTCAAAGAGGGGTAGCAGCCTGCACAAACTGGACCCTGCTGATGACTTCAGCCAACTAGGTAGTGAGGTGGGAATGTAGGCCCAGGAAATGGACTGGGGGAGGTTGAGCCATCTGCAAAGAAAAAGATCAGCAGCTGCAACAGAACACCCACCAAACCTGCTCCCTGCCATGTACAGTACATCTATTTCCACCAATTCTGACTAATCCACTGTGCCAGTGGCTGTTTGATGACACCTTACACATGATCACATGAGGCAATACATTGTTTTATGACAGAATCAGTACCCCAATGAAAGAAGGATGCAATTTCTTAATAAGTTTAGTGTCTCTGCCAGTTTGATTTGACCCTGCTGAGTCCCCAAACTGAAAGGTATCCAGGATGCTTTCTATTATTGAGAGGCTGAACTGGAGGAGGTGGAGGAGGTGGTGGTGAAGGAGGAGGAGGCCCTGAGGATTATTGGATCTAACAGTTGACTTATTTGATTGCTTCCCTTTCCTTACTGCTACTTATGCTACATGGGTTGTTTTGGGTGCTTGGTTTATCTGAACCAAAGGAAAACCAGGTGCTTAACAGCTATCTAGAGTTTATGGTATGAAAGGTGGAACTAATCAAAAAGTGAGTACTTCACATTTCCTTTGACAGCTCTTACCCACATCTCCAAATCTCATTGGGTCATGCATATATGGGATGAAATCTTGAGTTGGAAAAAGGTGATGAGGGCCTGTTGGAAGAAGGAGTGATGAGGAGAGGCCAGTTTGTGTCTTTCTTTGACAAGCTGGGCCTTAAAAATACTCAGCAGTTTGAAGTTAACAGATTACACCCTGTTGCTCAGTGGTTGGGGTGACAAGAAAAGCATATATATATATATATATATATATATATATATATATATATATATATATATATATATATATATATATATATATAAAGAAAAAGCATCCTATAAAAGCAGGAGCACTAAGGTTCCTGACCTTTCATCCATTCTCCTCTTTTCCCCTCTAGAACTTCTCCATTAGCCTCCAATGCATAACTCTTATGAAGTGTCTTTCCTAGATTTCTACTTAGAAGGTGAGGTTGTTAGGACCAGCTTGTGCTATCTCTTGGTGCCTACACAGGCCTGGAACCTAGTTGGTTATCCTTTTAGCAGCCAAACATGTAATCCTTTCTTTGACCCAGCTCAAATTTACATTCCTTGATTTTTATCTCAAAGACTTCTCTCTCTCTCTCTCTCTCTCTCTCTCTCTCTCTCTCTCTCTCTCTCTCTCTCTCTTCTAGTTTCAGTAATCAAAATGATTGGGGTTTTAGACAGACACGATTCTTTGTATTGCTCTAAGTGGTCTCATGACTCAGTCTGAACCAACTGGATATAAAAGGTAAATACTCCCTTTATAAAGCAAATATTAAGGATAGTTGGATACAAAAGTTAAAAAAAAAACCAACAAAGAAGGCTTTAAGACATATAGTCAGTCCTTAATCTATTTGGTGTGTCTTCATTTTTCTTAGGGCAAATGTTTTTGAGAAATGCAATGATTGATTTAATCTGGCTGCTCACTTGGGTCGCTCAAGGTGTGCTATCCAGAAAAGCAACGAGCAAGGAAGTCACCTGCGCTGTGAAACGCTCCACTAGAAGCAGCCCTGGCCCTGGCGGTGGTTTAGTCTATCAGTCTTGGCACCTAAGTTTCACCACCCTCCTAGTCCGGGAGGCATAAGAGGGGGGTCCTCCTTTCTGACCTACCTGGAGGATATCTTGCGCGCTGAATGGTGGGGCTGGGCGTCTCTCCAGCAGAGGCTGAGAGTGTAGGAGGTGAGGATGTCCGGTGAGGCAAAGCAGTGGCGGTGCAGCCCCGCTCTACGGAGGATCCAGTGTCTGGGCTGGGGCTTCCGGGGCTGCACTCTTCCGCAGTGGGTTCTTGGGGGGCACCAGGAGAGAGAATAGAGATCACAGTGAGATCAGGCAGGCTCCGCCCGCCCGTTTTGTCTTGGCCTGGGCGTAGCAGAGCATCTCTACAGATGGGGGCCTCTCTAAGTACTGAACTGATGAAAGACAAGAAGAAAGCGGTGAGTAAGGCGACGGAGTTTCCAGGATGAGAAGCATGCCACAACCTCGCGGTGAAGACGAGAGGTATCCGCACCCACCGCGTTCATCGCGATCTTGTGGCACCAGAACCAAGACAACAACAAAACCTGCAGTCTTTCCTTGTTCAGAAATGAACTTCTCTGCTCCCACGAGGGAGCTGTGCTCAGGAAGTCAGGAAAACCAAGGACAGGTGAACGTGGGAAAGAGTTCCACCCGAATGCTCGAGCCAGGGGGTGTGTGCACGAGCTTGAAAAAGAGCTATTTTCCAGCTCCACCTGTCCCCACCCCAGAAATACAAATTGTACACGTAACAGAGGAAATGCACAAGGTCTGGAACGAATGCATGCATGCCCGGAGGAATGAACAAAGTCTGTGCTTTTCTCTTCTCTTAGCCCCGAGTTTGGGGGACCAGAGGGTTAAGTAGACAAAAGGGATCTATTAAAACAGACCCGTGCTGGAAGCCAGGCGAGACTAAGAGGAAAGCATTGGGGGCAGAGAGAGGACCCGTACACCTTCCAAGCCGTATCCTTGAAGGTGGGCAACTTGGAGACAACTGGACAATAGGTACAGACCCGAGGACCCCGAGTGCGCCTCCCCGGTGAGCAACTCCTCACACAGCCTTTGAGAAACTTTGCGGCTGCAAAGCTCAGTTGAGTGTGGATGGATCTTGGAGGCGAAGGACCCCTCTCCCCCAAACACCTGCCAGGAGCGTTCCCTTTGCCCCGAACCCACTCACTGACTGCGGGGATGGGGACGTGGAGCCAGGAAAAGTCAAAATGCCCCAAACCTCGGGGGTCCTGTAAGTTTCTCTTCTCGAAAGTCCTGGGCGCACCCAGGCTACCCTAGAAAGGAGAGTGAGGGCTGAGAGCCACCAGGTCTGCAAAGTGCTCCACACCCGGAAAATGGGGGATTCCCGTGCCACCTCCCTGCTTCAGCTGGCCCTTTGGACAGCTTGTCCTCGCTCTAGCGCTGGCACGGGGCGGATCTTCCCTGGGCTGGAGCAGGCTCCGCATCCGCAGCATCTTCAGAGGGAGTCTCCAGCAACCTCCCTTCCCCTCTTCCAGCAGATGTCCACACCCTCGCATTTCCTGGAAGCTTTGAGGGGCCCATTCTATCTCCTAGGATCCGCCTGCGATCCGGTGGGCGAGGTATGCCCGAGTCCACACACCCCCCTCCCATCCTTTAGACCGATGAAGGGGGTCTTCGCTCCAGCGCCCAGCCTTTGCAGGAGGGAACCCCATTCGCTTGACCCTACAGCCCGGCCGAACGCCCCCCACGGCGCTTCCCGCATACCCCCCTGAAGGGCCGGTTACCTAGGCAAAGCCTCAGCGCCTGCAAACACGTGCCGCGCTCCGGCTAGTGGCTGGCTGCTGCTGCCGGGGCCTGGAGCGCGGAGCCCAGGAGTTGTAAATTTGTAAAGCAATCGCAACCTCTGTCAAAAGCCTTTTTTTCTGACTCGCGGGCGCACGAAAGGAACACCCCCGTGTTCCCCTTCACCTTGTGAGGCGTGTGGAGGAAACCGTGAAACACTATTGTGACCCGGCGGCTCCTCCGCGGAGTTTCCAAGCCGGGTTGGGGAGGAGGGGGGAGCGCGGAGGCGGAGGTTGGGCGGGGGCAGGAGGAGTGGAAGAGACACCGACAGCGAGGGAAAGACAGATTCTCAGAAAGACGACCTCAGGGAGGGGGAAGACAACCCCAGAAAGAGACTTCTGCGAGTGGAGGGTCCTATGGATGGGAGTGGATGGTGGGTGCAGGGTGGGGTGGGGAGGAGGCTCGGCTCCCCGTTTGGAGGCTGTGATGATCATTGCTAGTCCCACGGGGAGCATTTTGCTTCTAAAAGCACGCGAATAAACTGTCACTCCATTCAGCGTGCCCTACAGACAGTCCTTTCTTTGCTCCAACTTGGTCTCTTTGCAAGAGTCCGGGGTCGTGGGAAGGGGAATCGGATTCGAGCCTGAAAGGCGGCACGGCGGCGCTCCGTGCCGCTTTCCTGGCACCCTCAAGACTCTGGGGTAGCGGCCCCAGATGTCCGGCGACCCAAAGTTCCTCGCCGCTCTTTCCCATTGGGAGACTCCCGAGGTCTTAAGCAGAAAAAGCCATTTCCAGGAATGTTCTGTAGACTTAAGGGACCCAGGATTTCCCTCTCCCGAGCTGCCCCCGCGCAATGGGGAGAGGGAGGTGCCTTTGCAATCAGTGCCCGCGGGCTGAGTTCGGGAGTCTGCTCTCCTCCCAACCTAGAACTTTCATTTCAGTCCAGAGTAAACCATAGCTCCCAGCAACTTCTTCAAAAGCCAGAGCGCCAGTCCATTTAAAAGAGTGAAACCTGCCTGTCTGTCCCACACCCAGCCACGGCCCTGGAGGGGAGGGAGCCCGGGACCCCACCGCGTGTCCAGGACGCAGGAGCGGTCCATTAAGAGCCCATCCCCTCCGCAGAGGAGGGACAACCGTGTAACCCGCAAGTCCGCGACGCCGGGCAGACGTGCCCCTTGGAGCCCGGAGCTCATTTCAATACAATAAGCCTCATTCCCACAATTATGCCTTTTTGGCCGAGCTTGTAGGAGCGCCTTTGCAAACTCTGGCTGCTGGGGTCCAGGCCCCCGTCCCTCCTAATGCTCCCGGCCTTGTCCACCTGCAAGCCCTCACCGCTAGGTATATTAACTCGGACCCCACGGGAGCCCCTCTTTTCAACCCTACTTAAAAAAAAAGACAGGAAAATTACTGCCGTTCATCACCAGACCTGCAACTCCCTGCCGCCGCCGCCGCCGCCGCCGAGAGCATCATTACCATGACAACTAGAGCCGAAATACCCTGAATTACATCGCCAGAGCTGCAACTGCACAAAAACGCCGGTCTTTCTCTTTGTTAGAGGCTTTTCGCCTCTCCGGGTTGGTGGGGAGGAAAAATTCCACGACCTCTAGAGATTCCCCACCAGACTCCCTGGCTGGGGGGGGCATTAGTAGGGGGGGAGAAGTTTCAGAGCAGAAGCACCCCTCGAGGTGGGCAAAGCCTGGCCCAGGCAGCAAGGGCGAGGGGTTTAAAAAATACAAAAACCATAAATAAATAAATAAAAAAAAACTCCAAAGAAACAACCCATGCCCAAAGTTGTCAATTCCAAGAGCCCCGCTTGCCGGCGCGCCAACTTTTTTTTTCCCCAGCAAGTCCCGCTATGAACTAAGAGAAACCTCTTACGTACTTGTACTTGAGAGCTGTGGCGGTTCCGTCTTTAGAGCGAGTTTCCAGAGAGCTGCCTGGAAATCGGTCCTGGGTGGGTGGCTGGGAGGGTGGTCGTAGTGGCTGTCCCGGAGAGGCTGCGATGATGCGCTAGCCAAGTCCAGCGGCTCCCGGAGGCGGCGAGCAGCGGCTGGCAGGGGAGGTGGATGCTGCGATCCCGACTCATGGGAGATCCGCGGACGTCCAGCCTCCCAGCGCGACTCCGGGGAGCGGGGGGCAAGATGCTGCGGCCGTCCCCACCTCCAGGGCCAGCGCGGGTGCCGCTGTCAGCGCTTGCAAAGTGCGCCCGGGAAGGGGCGGCGGGCGGGCGGCCGGACCAGAGGGGTGTGAGCGCGCGGCGGAGAGGGAGCGGAGCGTGCGTGTCTGTGTGTGTGTGTCTGTGTGTGTTTGTGTGTGTGCGCGTGTCTGTGTGTGCGAGCGAGCGAGCGAGTGAGTGCGGGCGCGGGGTGTGAGCTGGTCTGGGTCTGGGGAGGAGGAGCGGGAGCTGGTGGGGCGGGGGGCGGGAGGCAGGAGACTCCGCTCTCCCGGCTGCACTTTCGCTCGCTCTCTCGGCACGTCATTTATGCCACCGGAGCCCAACCGGTCTCTCCACCGAGGGCCTGGAATGCGAGACGTCAATGTGACGCCATGGGACGCTACGTCACTCTCCTCCCTCCTCTGGCCCAGCCGGTTCCGCGTGTGCGAGGGAGGGCCTGTGTGTGTGTGTGTGTGTGTGTGTGTGTGTGTGTGTGTGTGTGCGCGCGCGCGCGCGCGTCCTCCAGCTCCCCGGGCCAGGCGGCACAATGGAAACTGTGCGCGGCTCGGCCAGCTGCGGCCCCCGGGCCTTTCCGAAGCGCGGCGCTGTGCTTGCAGCCCGGAGCCTGCAGGCGGCTGCAGCTGCCTAGGGAGCCCCGCGCGGGTCAGGCGGACCGCCCAGCTGTCAGCCTCGGGTGGAGCCGACTTGGAGGACTGTGGCTGGCTGGCGCGCCGCCGAGGCTGCCCCAAGGCAGGGAGCCAGGGCCAGGGGGTAAGGGAGAGGACAGCTCTTCCGAAAGGGAAGGCTCCTCCAAGCCAGCTTCTCCGAGTGACCTGGCAGCTGGTTGCTGCTGGCTGGAGTCGGGCGCCAGCCCCAAGACTTCCTGAGGTGCAGCTGCACTTTCTTCCAGCAGCAGTTCTAAAACTGTTTACGTCTCTTTAGTCCCTCTGAGCCTGAGTTGATTCGCCCCCTCCTCATCTTCCTTCTTTTCCATCTTTTTTTTTAATTTTATTTTTGGGTGCGTGTTTCTTTTTGCACTGGGATGCAGATGAATCTGGGAAGAAAAAAATTTTTTTTTGCTTTTTAGTGTGCTTTAGGTGTGGGTTTCCTAACTGGACACAGAACTAAGCGCACGGCGTTCAAGCCGCGCGCGCTGCAAGCAGACACTGCATTGTGTGTGTGTGTGTGTGTGTGTGTCAAACAAACACACGTGTTGAACAGCTGAGTGGGTCTGCCTTGCAAACAACCCCCATCCCCCGTTAGAAACGTAACTCTCCACCAGAACTTTCGCTTTTTGATGGTTGTAGCTGTGGGCGTCCCCTCCCCTCTCCCCAATCAGACATTTCGAAATCAATCAACAGGATTTATTACTCTCTCGCTAGGGAGTTTGTTCTGGTTTCCTGAGACTCATTTGTCATGAAATGGTGTGTCTCAAGCCGTCCAGGCTGTGTTAACATAGGGAGAGCAGTTTCTTCCTGGGAATGAATTTAAGTTTGAATTTCTTGTTCTAAACAAACAAACAAACAAACAAAAAACCACAAATTAATCAGTCTATTGCACCTAGTCTCAGAGGTTCCAGAGGAAGAAAAACAATGTACAGATGAATTTTAAAAGGCGAGAATATTTGAGTGAGCTAATGCAAACGGACACAGTGCCTAAGGAATCAAGATGGGACACTTTTACTTTTGTGACCTGTCCATCTTGCTTGCCTGTGTGGGAGTGGACTGAGGGGGGACAAGGGGAAATGCCCCATCGCCAGCAAAGCATTTTCAAAATCGCAGGTGGTGCAAGCGAGAGCCCAAGAAACGTGCAAACCTAACGGGCATGGGTCTATGTTTTGCCTCTCCTTCCACCTTTTCCTCGTCGATAAGATCTAACTAAGGCGGAGAAAGACCGTGGGAGGATGCAGCCAAGAGCTGACCCAGGAGCGAGCCACGGAGTTTCTGTACCGCTGTGGGTTCCAATCCAATTTTCGGAGGAAGGAGGGCGCTGCTACATTGCATCCATTCAAAATCTGGGGAGCCGGGAGGGGGGGAGGAGAGCAGGACCTGGAGCCGCGCGGCGCTGACGCACGCGAGGCGCGTGATTGACGCAGGCGAAGTTACTAAATTGGGCGCTTGGCCTGGCCCCGCCGCTGGCGCGCGCGGCAGATAGCGGAGTAGGTTCCCCGCGGTCAGCCCCACCCCTTCTCCATTCAGCGCCCGGCGAGGCGGGCCGGGGCGGGGCCGGAGGGGGCGTGGCTACCCCATGGGGCGTGGCCTAGGGAGCGCGCGCGCGTGCGCGCAGAGGCCGCGCCGGGATCCGGCCGAACCAAATATAGCGGCGCTTGGGCTATTTTTAGCCAGGGAGCGCGCCAAGGGAGGGAGGGAGGGAGCGACGCTCCTTGGCCCCTCCGGGGCTGCCCGCCCAGTGTGTGTCTGAGTGTGTGTGTGTTTGTATTTGGAGGGGGGGGGTTGTGGAGTCGCCATCTTGGACTTGGCTCTTGGATCCGGTCTGGTGACCCCACGGGACACCGGGGGGTCGGGGTGAGTGCGTGGGAATTGGGGGGAAGCGCTTGGGGAGGCGCAAGACCCCCGATTGGGCCGGACTGTATGTGTGTTGCTGATTTCCTCCTCCCCCTTACCATCCCCCCTCTCCTCCCCCTTATCCCCTACCCTCCCCCTTGTCCCCGACCCTCTCCCCTTATCCCCCTACCCGCCCCCTTAATTCCCCCTTATCTCTCTTTCCCTCCCCTTGCCCCCATACCTTCCCCCTTACCCTCCCCCTCCTCCTTACTCCCCTACCCTCCCCCTTATCCCCCCTACCCTCCCCCTATCCCCTCCCCCTTACTCTTTCCCTACCCTCCCCAACCCCTTACTCTCCCCCCTTATCCGCCCCTTCCCCTATACCCTCCCCCTTCCCCTCCCTCTCCCCCTTCCCTCCCCCTTTCTGTCCCCCTTCCCCTCCCCCTGCTCCTGCAGAGTCGGGCCTGCCCTGCCCTGACCCCCCCCCGCCGCATGGGGGCGGAGCGGCCCGCGGCCACCACTTCCTGCGAGCCGGGGATACCCCTCCCGGACGTCACGGAGGAGCCGGGGCGGCGGCGGTGGCCCAGGGCTCATCCTGCCCTTGCATCACGGGTGCAGCAGCCGGCTGCTCGGCCGCCTTGTGGCTTCCCTCCTTCCCTCCCTCCCCCCCGCACCCCCAGTTGAGTAACTGCTTTGTTAACTGAAAATACCATGACGGCCCGGGGTGATCACCAGCCAGCCCCAGACCTCAAAGAAAGTGAAGCTGTTTGAGGCCTTCTACAAGAAGGGAGACTCCCCAGCCCACCACCCGCCTCCGAGCCGGCCGCTGTGGTATCTGGTGGGTGGGTGGGTGCGCAGAGAGGCGCTTGGCAGTTTCCACGTATTACTCCTTGCCTAACTCTTCACCCCCCCCCACCCCAAGGAGGTTTAAAAATACTTTTTATTTCCATGCTCTAAAAACTTCATGTGCTCTGCTCCCCAACCCATTCATTCCCCTCTTCACTTGGAAATCGCATGCAGATTTCATGCACTGTAAAAAGCAGTGTAAGGACCCTAAAGCCAAGTTATTTTTTTTCTCTTTGGATCTTTGAGTGAACTTTCTAATAGACCGCCCTTTGGAAATGTTCACGTAGAAAAGATGCTAGTGTATAAAGGAGCTCAAGCACGTTGGTGCTTGTGCCTATAAAATTGGGCTGCCCTGGTATCAGTTTCTCACCTGGCTTTGCCTTTACCTTAAATAAACTTTTTCCCACCCCTTCCCATCCCTGGTTGATTATTTCCAGGTATATTCGGTTTCTCTTTGGGTGTGCCTTCCTGTATGTCTGGGTTGGTCGTTTCTGTGCCTGTGTCTCCCCTTTCTCGCCCACGGTCGGTCTCCCTTACATGCTTTCCTCTGTTCCTGGACTGCTGCAAGCCCGAAGCTGTTGTCTGATTGCGCTAAGGCAGCTAAGCCTATCTATCCACTGCCTCCGTGCTGTGGGTAGGAAACCGGATTGACTGCTGACAAGGTTCCAGTGGCCACTGATGAGTGGCAACACTTTTGCACTCAAAGGAAAAATCGTGGAAGCACAGGCCAAGCTCTCATACAAACCAGGGTGCCCTCCCCAGCTTAATCCCAGATCTGGGATTTATAGATGACCTGACACAGCATGGATCTCTATTATTCTGTATCTTTTCAAAAGTCTGATTTAAATTTAATAGCCCACAAGGTTTCTGCCATCGGACCTTAGTTCTAAATTGCGCTTCTTAATGACTTCTTTTTTAATGGAATGAAACAATTTACAATTAGGTCTCTTTTTTTTTTTTCCTCTTGGAAATCAAGTTGAAGATGTTTTTTTTTTAATCTGAAATGTTGAGAACCTGCCTCCTTGGGGCCTCTTTTGAAGGGGCATTCACATGTGGCCTAGTTTAGTCGCACAAAACAAAGACAGGAGTGTCTTGTCTTATGATACGTATGACAAGCAATCTGTTAAAAAAAAAAACTTTCTTGGTACAGAATCTGTTGGACAGTTACCTTTTGTTTGGCTTTTGTATGTGTATTCAGCCTGCAAGAATGCTTCTTTTTCCTGGGAAAACAGGACATGCAATTTGGGAGGAGAATTATTGTGTATATGTTTCTAAAAAGTTAGTGACTTCATCTTGATTTTTGGTACCTTAAGGTACCGTGCTCAGGACTGTGAAGTTATTGTAGTTGCTTTCTCTGGCACACTGGGTATTCTTTCCCTTCTTCATTGAACTTTAGCATTGCCGGACTCCTCTTCCTAAGACAGAGCTTTTGTTCTCTCACTCTGGAGCCCCAAACTCTTCAGCAACAGGATATTGTCACTGAAATCAGATCCTAGGCTTCTCTATTCTCACTTTCCTCTATTTCCATGGAATTTCTTTCTAATAGTCAAACTGGTGTCTGTCCTCTTCTTTAGGTCTGGTAACCTTCCTACAATGCCTTTGAAATTTTTATTTTCAGTGCTGGGAATCACACCCAGAGAGCCTCACACGTGATTTTTATTTTGATGGCATTCTTATTACCCTCTTTTCTGCTTATTACAACCTTACCTTTTTGCACCCGGCTCAAGCAATGAACCCAGAGCATTTCACGGTCCTTTCTTGTTTTACTGCTTGTTTTGTGCTCTTGTGTCTGGGGCTCATTCATTCTTCCGAATTCTTAAGCATCATAAGCATATGCCCCTTGTGTCTTTGAAATCTCGGTGTCCCTGAAAGAATGTTTAACGCATATAATAGATACCCAAATTTCCCCCACCTAAATTTAAATATAAGCAGAGGAGATGTCATAGGGAAGATTCTCTAAGATTTTCTGGGTATGAGTTGGGTATATAGGAAACCATACATTAGTAATTTTCTCCCCATCAGCTTCTGCTACTCCTGATGAGGCACACCTTGCCCAGGTGCCTTCTGCAGGCCCAGTCAGCAGCCTACGGATGCAAGGAAATTGCAGTATGGCTTGTACCTGTCATATCTGTGTAGGAAGATTTTTCTGGGATACTCCCACACCCCTCCCGTAGAGTACTCCTATTATACCTTCTTTATTTGCACTTTTTCCGACAGTGCTTTGTCTCATTGATAAACTGGGTGCTGCAAGCACATCTCGGAAAGTTGAGACATTTGAGAGCCTTGACATTTATGTACAGACATTTAAGTAGAAAAAAATATCTTGCCTTTGTTGTTTTTCCCAGAATATATTTAAGTAGATTTGTATGACATTTTATATCTACATATATAATAGATATAGATATCAGTGAGGCAACTATTTTGGAAATAGGATTTATTAGAAACTTTAGGGAGAGGCTCATGTGAATCAGAATATCGTATTTTATTGATAAAGAAAAGGAAAAGGTAATATAACAGAGAAGAAAAAGAACTTGCTACAGAGGATTTTTGGAAAAGATTGAGTACCCCAGGGGGAAGTGTGTAAGTGTTAATCGTGTTTTAATGTCTCATTAAATAATATTTTTACATTTTGTGGTAGATATAAGGCCAGGCTTGCAATCTGGCTAAGATAGTTTATTTTCTTTTTTTCTCTTTTGTTTGTTTTTGTTTCTGGGCCACATCCAGCAGTGCTCAGGAGATAATCCTGGTTTTGCACTCTGGAATCATTCCTGATGGTGCTCAGGAACAAGAGAGGATGAGAGGGACTTGAACCTGAGTTGCCATGTGCAAGGCAAGTACCCTACCCACTCTACCTGTGCAATCACTCTGGGCCCACAAGATAGTTTTATTTCTTTTGTTTTGTTTTGGGGGCCACACCCGGTGACGCACAGGGGTTATTGCTATATGCTCAGAAATCACTCCTGGCTTGGGGGACCATATGGGATGCCAGAGATTGAACCAAGGCCTGTCCTGGATTGGTTGTGGGCAAGGCAAACGCCCTACCACTGTTCTATTGTTCTGGTCCCAATTTTATTTATTTTTCAAAAATATTTATTTTTGGGGGCCGGAGAGGTAGCATGGAGGTAGGGCATTTGCACTTGATCTTAGCCAAAAGGCCGAGAAGCGATAGGTAGGGCATTTGCCTTGCATGTGAAGGACGGTGGTTTGAATCCCGGCATTCCATAGGGTCCCCCGAGCCTGCCAGGAGTGATTTCTGAGCGTAGAGCCAGGAGTAAGCCCTGAGAGCTGCAGGGTGTGACCCAAAAACCAAAAAAAATTTTTTTTAATTTTATAAATAAATTTTAATTGAATCACTATGAATCACACAGTTACAAAGTTATTTATGATTGCGATTATCATACAATATACAACACTCTTCATCAGAGCACATTTTCTGCCACCAATGTCCTTAGTTTCCATCCCACCCGACCCCTGCCATCTCCCCTGCCTGCCTATGGAAGACATCCCCGCTTCTTTCTCTCTCCCCACCCTCTCCCTTTTATCCCTTTGGGATACTGTGGTTTGCAATATTGTTCCTGAAGGGGTAACATGCATATTATTTTATCTCCTTTCTTGTCAAGAGTGATCATTTCCAACTATCATTGTCACAGGAGTAGTCCTCCTGGCCCTTGTTTCTATTTGTTTCTGAATATTAATACCATACTATCTTTTTAATTTTCGATTTCATTTCATTTTATTTTTTAAATTAGTTTATTTAAACACTGGTTACAATGTTGTTCATAATACAGTTGTTTTTTTTTCAGTTACAAAGTTATTTATGATTGAGTTTTAATCATACCTTGTACAATAGTAGTTTAATTTTTAGTAGTAATGTTTGCCTCAGTTTCTAATGAACTCTGGAAGACCCCTATGATTTGGGGACAAGAAAAATTATTGTGAGAAATCACTTAGGGTATTATTTATGCCTCTGCATTTCAACTAGAGTGGATAGATGCAATATAGATCTCTCTCCATGAATACCCATATAATCCTTTTATATCACCCAGGACTGAATGGGGTTCAAAGAACAAAACAATATCCTCACATGGGCCAATCAGTTCCTTTCTGTTCTCTAAGAGTGGGATACTATACTCCACAGAGAGCCCAAGATCACTTTGATTAATTGACCAGCCTTGCAAATGTTAGTGTTTTGAAGTCCGAGAATATCTTCATCTGTCAAGTAGGTAAGGCTGGGTTCATGCTAGGATTGTAAACAATATATTAGGTTCTAAGACATTTAACTGACTTTTTTTGAGGGGCCACTAAAATATTGTCTTATATATGAGTCAGCAGTGGTCTCCTCTCCTTTTTTTATTCTTATTTTTGGGACACACACGGTGGTGCTCAGGGGTTACTCCTGGATGTACGCTCGAAAATCGCTCCTGGATTGAACTCGGGTCTGTCACCGAGTTGGCAGCACGCAAGACAAACTCCCGATCGCTATGCTATCTCTCTGGCCCCTGGACTCATCTATTACTACCTGATAGCTGCAGGCAGGAAGCTCATGGACTCTGTTTTTCTTTCTTTCTTTCTTTCTTTCTTTCTTTCTTTCTTTCTTTCTTTCTTTCTTTCTTTCTTTCTTTCTTTCTTCCTTTCTTTCTTTCTTTCTTTCTTCTTCTTTCTTTCTTTCTATTCTTCTTCTTCTTTCTTCTTCTCTTCTTTTCTTTCTTTTCTTCTTTTCTTTCTTTCTTTCTTTCTTCTTCTTTCTTCTTTCTCCCTCCTTTCCTTCCTTCCTCCCCTTCCTTCCCTTTCCTCTCTTCCTTCCTTCCTCCTTCCTTCCTCCTTCCTTCCTTCCCTTCCTTCCTTCCTTCATTCCTTCCTTCTCCCTCTCTTCCTTCCTTCCTTCCTTCCTCCCTCCCTCCCTCCCCTCCCTCCCTCCCTCCCTCCCACTCCCCTCCCTCCCTCCCTCCCTCTCCTTCCTTCCTTCCTTCTTCCTTCCTTCCTTCCTTCCTTCCTTCCTTCCTTCCTTCCTTCCTTCCTTCCTTCCTTCCTTCCTTCCTTCCTTCTCCTCTTTTCCTCTTTTGTTTTCTTTTCTTTCTACACCAGGCAGTATTCCGGGTTATTCCTAACTCTGCACTCAGGAATTACTCCAGGCAGTAGGAGGGGGACCATATGGGATACTGGTGATTAAACCCAGGTTTGCTTCATGCAAGACAAGTGCAAAACCTGCTGTACTATTGCTCTAATCTCCTCATTAACTCTTTCTTATTTAGCACACATGCTTATATTAGTATGTGCATAACATATCATATAGTTTAGATACATATATATTTAATTTTTTGCTTTTGTTTGGCAGCAACCCCTGGTGATGCACAGGTTCTTCTCCCAGTTAATGCTCAAGGGACTGACTTCCTGGTGTCAGGGATCAAAGCTGGGCCTCCTGCTTCCATAGCATGCACACTAGTCCTCTGAGCTATCTCCCTAGCTCCAAATAATATTCCCTGAAAGTATTGTGACCTGGTACTTGACCAGCTGTTGAGGAAGATGCCTGAGAGTCTCCATCCTGTCAGCTTCACAGGCTTCTCCTGTCCACAGAGTGGAAATGAGCAGAAACCTGGTTAGCCCAAAAGTCACTTTAAATTTAGCTTTGGAATTTGTTTCTATGCTTTTATTTGAATATGAATGAGTCACAAATTGATTTCATACAAAAGAATACAATTTCATTGGAATAAATTCTGTTGTTTTCTCCTGTTCCTTTCTGATTTTTACTGCATGAAACCACTTTTTCTCAGAGAACCCGTTTTTTTCTCTGGTGTTATGTAGAGAGGGAACCTATCCTTGCATTTTTTTCTGGGGAAGTTTAGAAAATGGTGGACTTGCGAACCTTTATAATGCTCTTGTGTGAGTGGATAGATAGACAAAAGTGAAATATTTAGGGAGGTAAAAGGAAAGTTCCAAGTAGGTGTGAAGTTGAAAAAATGATAGTCAAAAAGCAAGAGAAGGGGCTGGAGAGATAGCTTGGAGGTAGTGTGTTTGCCTTGCATGCAGAAGGACAGTGGTTTATATCCGGCATTCCATAAAGTCCCCCGAGCCTGCCAGGAGCTATTTCTGAGCGTACAGCTAAGAGTAACCCCTGAGCACTGCAGGATATACACCTTTACTGAAAAGAACCTACTATATGAACATTAGGACATGCCTGAATTTTAACATATTGCAGGTTCCTAAGATAGGTTTGGAAAGGAAAAACTTTGTACATGAATTTAGGGCTATTTTTTTAAATGCCTGTTCCACATATTTAGATATCTAGTTTCCTGCTTAGATCATGTAATTAGTAACTGATTCTGATTTATTTTACCATAATACATTTTCCAGTATTTATTCTGCATGTTTATAGTTCACTACTGGAAAAATTTCTCTCTGACATCTGTTCTGAATTAGTTCTCCTTTCCAGTTATGTTTTCCTGTGTTATCAATTGTAATGATGATAATAGACAGCCATAGTTTAAAGATTTATGCTCTGAGTTTAGTAAAATGGAAATGAATGATATAATTTCTGAAAATTTGTTTTTGTTTTTTGGGGGTGCCTGGAAATGTTCACAAAACCATGTAGTGTTGAGGTTAAGAAACTAGGAGTGTTCCTCCCTTCTAACAATCTCCCTGGCTCCTAAAAATTATTATTTTTTTGTGTGTGGCACCAGGGATCATACTCAGAGTCTCATGTATGTAAGGTAAGTGCTGTACCACTGAGCTCTAAAATTATTTATGTTCTTATTTTTTCTGGTTTTGGGACCACATCTGATGGTGCTTGGGGCGACTCCCAGCTCACTGCTTGGAGATTGCTCTTGGTGCTTCAGGGATTAAACCTGGGCCTCCTGTGTATAAAACTTGTGCTTCAGCCCTTTAAGTTACCTCTTCAGCCCTGCCTTGAACAATTATTTTATCTATCTATCTATCTATCTATCTATCTATCTATCTATCTATCTATCTATCTATCTGTCTGTCTGTCTGTCTGTCTGTCTGTCTGTCTGTCTGTCTGTCTGTCTGTCTGTCTGTCTGTCTGTCTGTCTGTCTGTCTGCCTGCCTGCCTGCCTGCCTGCCTGTCTCTATCAGTCTATGTAGTTATTTTTAAATAATATATTTAAGCATCATGATTACATGTATGTTTGTAGTTGGGTTTCAATTATAAAAAAGAACACCCCCCACCACCAGTGCAACCTTTGTACCACATATGCCCCCCTCTCCCTCCTTCTCTACCCTCTGCCTGTTTTTGAGATAGGCATTCTATTTCTCTCACTTACTACCGTTGTCATGATAGTTGTTGGAGTAGTTATTTCTGTACCTGCACACACCACTCTTTGTGATAAGCTTTATATCATGAGCTGGTCCCCTTTCAGCCCTCATCTCTATTGTCTCTGAGTATTATTACAATAAAGTCTTTTATTTTTTTTAATCCCACAGATGAGTGAGACTATTCTGTGTTATCTCTATCTCTCTGACTTATTTCACTTAGCATAATAGTTTCCATGTCCATCCAAGTATAGGAAAGTGTTATGACCATCTCTCCTGATGGCTGCATAGTATTCCGTTGTGTAAATGTACCACAGTTTCTTTAGCCATTCATCTGTTGTTGGACATCTGGATTGTTTCCAGATTCTGACTATTGTAAATAGCGCTGCAATAAATATAGGTGTACAGAAGGCATTTTTTTTTTGTTTTGCGTTTTTGTATTCCTAGGGTATATCCTATCTTGTTGTTGGTAGTTTTTTGGACCACTCCCAACAGTGCTCAGGGGTAAATCCTGGTTCTGCTAGGGATCAAATATGCAAGACAAGTGCCCTACCCCCTCTACTATCACTGCAGCCCCCCTGAGAATTATATTAAATATACTAATTATATTACCTTCATTTTTACAAAGCTATAGAATAGCATTTGTAGCATTTTATGGTTGGTGTTAGTTTGCTCTTATGCAACTTTTTCATATTTCAGTCTTTGTGAGAAACACTTCTGTTTATCTTAAAGCATCTTTTAGTTTGAGTGCTTATCTTGGACATATTTATTTGGAAGGAGATAATTTTTTTTGTTTAGTAATTAGAACAGTTCTTGGTACTTAGTATGTATTCCATAAACAATTAATAAATAGCTGAAGACAGGTTTCAAAAACCTTTATTCAGAAAATTCTGTTTTCTTTATCCTAACTAGCCTCATAATCTTATTAACAGTTCTGAAAGAATTTTACTTAGGGTTTAACAAAAGAGAGGTGCAGAAAAGGCCTGTTATGTGTAATTCTGCTTCTATTCTGTGTTCCCCCATCCTAATTTATAGAAACTCCTAGATACTCCACATGGAGGACAGAAAAGAGTATTCCACTTTGTGACATCTGTTTTTGAACTAAAAATCAGTTCCGTTATCTCAGTGCTTCTCAATTATTTTCTGTCATGCCCCCCCTAGGAAGAAGAGAACATTGTTTGCGCCCCCCTGCGTGACTGTAAATAGTATCTTTAATAAAAAAATAACTTTAACCTGCAAAACAAAATATATATAAATAATTTGAGCTGATTTTTTAAATCAAAGGTGCTGTCTGGATTAATGGCTCCAATGAGCACGTTTGCAATGTATAGCTTTTTGAAGCGGGGTTTGAAGCAGGACACAGCAACTCTCAGCTCCAGAGACATACAGAGACATAAACACGGGGCTTAGCTTGTTATGACAGTGTTTGCTGAGGTCAAATGCGCCCCCCTTTATGGAGCCTCACGCCCCCCCCCCCCCCCGGGGGGCGCGCCCCACTATTTGAGAACCACTGAGTTATCTGAAGGTATTGTACCACCTTTTAAACTCAAAATACTTCCAGGAGTAAGTTTCTGACCTCATTTTATTAAATTAGTTAATTTTGATTTCTATTGTAGTTTAGGTTAACATGGTTATAGCAGTGTTGGCTTTTATGATTTTGATATACAAAGAGACTGCACCTTAACCATCACTAAAGTGCCTAAGTCCTTCCAGTACTGTCCTTATGTCACCTCTAGTTGCCTTCTTTCTCTCCCTGCCTCTCCCTGCCACTGATTGACAGTCTCAGCCATGTAATCCAGACTGGCCTATCTTTATTTAGACAGTGCCACCTTTGCTGTGGTTATTTCACAAGTACTGTGCTCAATATTTTTTTAAATAAATAAAAAATATTTTTTTTACTCTCTGCCTTGGGCACATACTCACACATATGCATATAAAAACAATGGTGACTTCTCACCTAGTCATCAGATTTCTCACTGTGACCCATCTGCTTTGCTTATCAGTTCTGGATGCTGCCTGTAGGCTCAGAGAGTATTGATTAAAAGAAAACAATCTAGTCCTCTCCTCTTCTCTTTCCTCCTCTCCTTTCTTTCTCCCCTCCCTTCTTTTTCCTTCCATTTATCCTCCCTCCTCTCTCTCCCCTCCTTCCCTCTCTTCTTCCCTTCTCCTTTTTTCCTTTTCCCTTTTAGTTTTGGGGCCATCCACACCTCAGAACGGCTTCTTCAGCCTCAAAACCATTCCTGGCTTCTTCCTTGAGGATCACTCTTGGAGGTGCTTGAAGAACCATGTGTTATTTGGGATTGAACCCCAAGCCTCTTACATGAAAAGCATATACTTAGCCCTTTGAATGCAGGAATTTGAAATTTAGCTACTTAATACTTAGAAAGTATTTTAAGATTTAACTGAAAAGATAATGAATCCACAAGATTGAGATAAATATAATGTTTAGAAACAAGGTTTTCCCTTCTATCATGGGGCCCCTCATTGATGCATCTCCCATTCTTCTGTTTTATTTATTTAATCTATTTATTTGGGGGCAATATCTTGTAGTTTTTGAGCCATTGTTTCTCTGCTTGAAGATCACTCCAGAAAGTAGTTCTGTGTGTGATTGAACCTGGGCCCTCTCCAGCTCACTCAGTTTTGAATTTTTTTCTTTTTTGGCAGTTCTTAGAATCAAATCGTGGGTCTGACACAGGGAAGATAAGCTCTCTACTGTTGGGTTTCATTGCAAAACTCTTTCCATATTTTCAAAATGAACAACTAGGGTGCTGGAGAGATATAATAATAGACAGGTGTTGACCTTGCATGTGGCTGACTTCGGTTCTATCCCTGGCATCCCATATGGCCCTCCCCTGTTGTTTGGAGTGCAGAGGCATTAGTACATTTGTGCGCCACTGATGTGCTTTAAAAAAAAAAAAACAAAAAATGGGACCGTAGTGATAGCACAGCGGTGGGGGCGTTTGCCTTGCATGCAGCCAATTCAGGATGGACCCTGGTTTAATCCCCGGCATCCCATATAGTCCCCTTAGCCAGGAGCAATTTCTGAGTGCATAGCCAGGAGTAACCCCTGAGTGTCACAGGGTGTGGCCCAAATGGCAAAAAGAAAAAAGGTGTCTAAGCCAGTACAGATATAATCTATATAATTTTCCATTTTCATGTAAGCTTACCTATATTATCCTGTGTTTTTTCATTTAGTGGTGTGTTTTGGAGTTCTTTTCATAACAGGACATATAAATAAATAATTTAAACATATATGCATATATATGCGCATTCTACATATTTAACAGTATATCTTGGAGATATCTTCAATTCATTGGGTGCATATAGTATCATTTATTTACCAGTCCCCTATTTATGGAAATTGGGTATATATTCATACTTTTTTTGTTTCAAACAGTTCAGCAATACAAGTTACCTTGACTAATCTCTCATTTCAACTATATTTGTAGGGTGGATTATTGAAAATTAGAATTTCTGATCAAAAGAGTGCATCTCAGAGTAACGTTCTACACACTACCAAAAATGCCCACTGGGGTTTGTACACTTTATTTACATTGCACAAGAAATAAAATAAATTATTGAACTTCAGTGTATTTTTTCTCCAACCTAATACGTTTAACATTTTGTCATAATATAGTTTTGTTTCCCTCATTAATGAGTTTGAATAACTTCTTATACATGTAAGAGCTGTGTGTGTGTGTGTGTGTGTGTGTGTGTGTGTGTGTGTGTGTGTGACATGTCTTAGCTCCTTTGCTTGTTTGGGAAGGGTGTTGTTTAAAAATAATTTGGCTGATGTAAAAATAATTGTAGCTGATGTTTGTGGATATTTTTTTTTTTTTTGGGTTTTTGGGGCCACACCCGTTTGATGCTCAGGGGTTACTCCCTGGCTATGTGCTCAGAAATTGCCCCTGGCTTGGGGGGACCATATGGGACGCCGGGGGATCGAACCGAGGTCCTTCCTTGGCTAGCGCTTGCAAGGCAGACACCTTACCTCCAGCGCCACCTACCCGGTCCCCGTTTGTGGATATTTATGATATGGAGATTTGCCCTTTGTAATGAGTTGCAATTCTCCAACTCCCCACTCTAATCCAGTTTTGCCACTTGACATTCAATTTTCTGTAATGTTTTTTGCTTTATGGTCATTAAAAAACATGTAGTTAAAGTTTTAGTCTTTTTTGATTTCTGAATTTTGTGTCAGAGTTAGAAAAGTTCCCCCATTACAGTTTTACACAGGTGTTCTTTCTTATTGTCTTACTGTCTGATTTTACAATTTTTATTTTACATTTACATTTTGGATTCATATTTCTGGGGGTACAGTGTGAGCAGTAGCCAAATCTTTTGAAAACAGCCCATCTTTACTTTTTTTTTTTGCTTCTTAACAAGAATAAGACCAATACCTAGATCTTTTTTGGAAAAAATAAATGACTGAATGTGAATGTCATTCTTTGTTTTTCTTCTTGGAGAAAGCTTTCACAACAAAATCTTTCATTATAATACTCTGCTTTCTTCAGCAGCAGCACCAAGGACCTGACAGCCTGTGGCTATTTGAATGAATGTTAAGGAAAATACTTCAGAATTTTCTGTTGAGCAGTAACTGTTAATAAGTAATTCTGATGGAACCAGGTTCCTTAGAAAACTATTCAAACCCCAGATACTTGCTAGCTTTCTCTGGCCATGCCATCTGATGTTTGAGAAAACCAGTGTCATTCACATCCTATTCACACCTGACATTTAGGCCTCTTCCTATTGCTTGCCTCTATGTAGCCTCCTAACTCTAACCCTAACCCTGAACTTGGCCCTCTGATTGGTAGTGGACGGTGCTTCCTTTGAATAGGGACCATCTTCTGCCACAAAAAGTGATTTTTGGATTCCTTAGCAGGCAGTGGCCTGCTCCAGAAAGTGACGTTGGAGGAATATGTTAGGGGCATATATCCTCAGTCTGACCTCAAGAAGATTCAGGATTTTTTCCTCTATGGAATTACTGGGAAATCCCAGGATTAATCTATCTAGAAGTGAATGTCCAAGCAAGTAAATGAAACTGAAATGACTTGATACCGTTCGAGAACTTCCTAATCTCTTTGCACTAATTTTACGAATCCTTGGTAAGAGAATTCCTTCCACTCTCGACAGGTAATCTTTCTTTTTCAAACATGTCTGTACCTTCTTGCATAATCTTTACTATTGGACATCCACTGTGGGGAGGTAGCAGGTGCTCCTATTTCCTGTCTGCCTTCAGATTTCCTTTGATGCATATAGTATACATTATGTCCAATACAAGTTTTTGTTCAATACCATATTTGGCTGAAACTAATTTTGGCCATACAGTAGAGTTGAAAGCAAACTGTTTAGATGAATAATTAGGTTAAAGCAATGACTTGTAAAAATAATGAAAATTTAGATTATTAGTGTTTGATAATATTAATTTTAGAGTATTAAGGGGTAATGAAACATTTTTCTAGTTTTTAAATTTTATGCTTTATTTTATTTATTTATTTTGATTTTTGGGCCACACCTGGTGCTCTGAGGTTACTTCTGGCTCTGTGATCAGAAATCACTCCTTGCATGCTTGGGGGTCCATATGGGGTGCTGGGGATCGAACCTGGGCCTGTCTCGGGTTGGCTGCATGCAAGGCAAATGCCCTATTGCTGTGTTCTCACTCCAGCTCTAATATTGATTTTTAGCTCAAGAGCACTTTATTGCTGTGACTGTGTGGGTATCCCCTCCCCCAACTCCTTGTTTATCCCACCTGAATGATTGGAACCACCCATACCTGGAATGGGTTGGAAGGGGAGTTTGCTTGGGGATGAGAGGGAATAAGAAGGAGAGCTAGAGAGAGAAGAGAGAATCAGCAGAGAGAATTAACAAGGAGAATCAGCAAAGGGGAGTCAGTCAGCAACAAATCCAGAGGAGCAGCTGAAAGGGAGACAGAGGCAGAGAGAGAGCCAGAGAAGGAGCAGAGAAGTGGCTGCTTGGAAAAGGCTTAGCATAAGAGTCATGTGAGCAAATGAACATGGCGGTTAGGACCATGAAATAAAGCTGGCTGACTCCTAAAACTTCATCTGACTGCTTTGGGAATTTCTCCACCGTCGCCACCACCCTGTAACCTTCAGACCTGCCAGGCCGGAGGGGCTGCAAGAGTCAAGCCTATCAGAGAAAGGCCTCATTATCGCCCTCCCAACACACATAAACAATCTCAATATGTTAAAACAACATGACTGATATTAAAAAAGTAAAAACAGTTTGTAATTATGGTGCTTAAATAAAGATATTATAAAAAAAGTAAAAACAACCCACTTGCTCAACAACAGAAAGCAAGAAAAAAATTGGACAAACTTTAACTTAATTGAAGGCAAGAATAAGTTAATTGGAACAAATGAAACATTGAATGATAAGAACATGCTTTTTTTTTCTTTGTATTTTTTTCCTCCCTTACCAAAAACAGTTAGTACATGTATAATACAGGACAGTCAGAAAAATGTAGACAGAAAACTAGAAGGACAAAAATGACAAGAGAACACAAATTAATTTATCTGGGAAAAACCACTGTTGTCCTTTCCTATCTTCACAGTTGTATTTTAATCCATATAAACTGCATTCTATTTGTAATCTGCTATTACAAGGTATTCTCCAATTATGAATTTGTCTTTGTCCTCTGACCTGAACCATTCATTGCCTGGGCACCCAAGATGCCCTTTTAAGCCCCTTTCAGCAAGGCAGTTTGTAAATAAAACCAACATGGGGCCAGCACAGTAGCACAGCAGTAGGGCGTTTGCCTTGCACATGGCTGACCCAGGATGGACCTAGATTCTATCCTTGGGTTACCATACAGTCCCCCAAGCCAGGAGTGATTTCTGAGCACATAGCCAGGAGTAAGCATCACCAGGTGTGAACAAATAAACAAACAAAAACCAGTCTGCCATCTCTGGACTTATAAAGGGGCTGATTCAAGAATCCTGGCATGGGGCCGGGTGGTGGCGCTGGAGGTAAGGTGCCTGCCTTGCCTGCGCTAGCCTAGGACGGACCGCGGTTCGATCCCCCGGCGTCCCATATGGTCCCCCAAGAAGCCAGGAGCAACTTCTGAGCGCATAGCCAGGAGTAACCCCTGAGCGTCACAGGGTGTGGCCCAAAAACCAAAAAAAAAAAAAAAAAGAATCCTGGCAGAACTCACAACCATGTAAAATATTTTAGAGCTCTGGATATATATAATGTACAATATGTAAAGTAGTGTGAAAGATTGAGACTAGATTGGGTTGCTCCTAAAATCAACGTAAGGCTTGCAGCAGAATTCTTTTGTCATTAGAGGAAACTCATTTGGAGATTTTCTCTAAATTATGTTGGCATATATCTTCAATGTGTTGTACCCAAACCCATGTGGATGACAGACATTACAACCAGTCACGGCATTCTCATGGTATACAAACATAGTTTTGGTTCTTTCTCAGTACAGAGTTCTAGGTTGCTCTTTTTATGGAAAATTTTTTTTGAGGGGAACACACATCCAGTGATGCTTTACTCCTGACTCCTCACTTAGGAATCACTCCTGATGGTGCTTAGAGACCTTATGGAATACTGAGAATCAAACACAGATTTGCTGTCCTCAAGGCAAATGCCCTGCCCTTTGTACTACCACTCTGCTCCTCCCCCCATGGAAGTTCTTTTTCTGTTTGTTTTTTTTTTTCCCATCATACCTGGTAACGCTCAGAGGTTACTCCTAGCTATGCACTCAGAAATCGCTCCTGACTTGGGGACCATATGGGATGCTGGGGGATTGAACCAGCGGTCAGTCCTAGGCTAGTGTGCAAGGCAGATGCCTTACGGCTTACGCCACTGCTCTGCCCCCCAACTTGTTTATCATTCTTTCTCTAATACATTGCTTTATTTTTAAATGGAGGTTTGACCAAATAAAATTTTAACAAAATGGCTTCTATCGGACAAATACCTCTATGATGATAAATACTAGATATAAGCAGAGTAATCTGAATCTCAGACAAAAAGTACATGCCACATAGAAGATCATAGAAAGCATAATTATTTAATTATATTAGTTATGGATGAAATCCAGGTCAGAATGATACATATGGCAAGTTACATGTGGTAGAGTCACTCTGATGACTCCCCAGCATATATTTCATTGCAGATGGTTATTCTGAGCTACCATGGTTTATTATTTATCAGTGAAGAGTTAGGCATGGTATGGAACCTGGACAACAAGATGTGAAGGTAAGTCCGGAGGAGGGCTGGAGTATTTTTGGGAGAAAATTTCTTCTTCCAAAGAAGATAGACGTAAGAGATTGTACCCCCTTTTTCCTATGATGGTGTATTTAAAAAGAATAGAGAGAGAATATGTACATGAGCTCTTGGAGAATTGACAGTATTGTTCTTGGTTTGCCTTACCCTGAACTTCCAGTTCCATGAGATAATCCAGTTTCTTATTGTGTAAGCCTGTGTGACTTGGGATTTCATCACTTGCAGCCAAAGTCAGCCATACCAAATAAGCTCAGTGTTTCCCCTACAAATCTGATTTTTTTTCAGATAGGTTCTTCCATTCCCCATCTTTTGTCCACGGAGTCTAACTAGCTTCCTCTTGTCTCACTCTTCTTTGGAAGCTCTACCTTATACCGAGGTGTTTTATCAGAAGAAATAAGGAGCCAGCCCACACCTATTATCTCTTCTGGAGTCTTTGAAGGTTTTGAATATCTGGCACTTTGCCTTTTGTTTTCTTTATTTCCTGATTCAAATTTTTTGCTTTGATCTTGGCCTTGACTCTTACATATTTTGCATCTTATAGTCTGACCTTGTTTTCTTTTCCTCTGTTTTTGTTTTTGGCCACATCCGGCAATGCTCAGGGGTTACAACTCCTGGCTCTGTGTTCAAGAATCATTCCTGATGCTTCTTGAAGGACCATATGAGATGCCAGGGATTGAACCCGAATTGGCTTTGTGCAGCCCTTCCCGCTGTACTGCCGCTCCAGAACCTGACCTTGAATTTAAATTAGATTTAGTTTTGTCTTTTTAAAGCTTCTTTTTTCTCTCTCATCTACTCTTTTTTGTAACTTTTGTGGTCAGTGGAAGCTGTTCTTAGAAAATGTGTAAATCTTTACTAGAAATAGTGGTGAGTTAAATCATACAACTGTTTGCTCTATACTGATATGGTAAAAAAAAAAAAAGCCAGTATTTGGTTTGCTTCTTACCAGTGTATATTATTCATGGCAAAGAACAACAAGCTCTAGAAATGGTCAAGGGTCAGGGCACTTAAGGTTTTCCTTTTTATAATGGCTTACTAATTGCTACCTGAAATGTCTGCAAGAAATCACTTAAAGACATTGAGTTTCATTTTGGAAACTTGTTACTAATTCCTGTCCAATTTTCATGTAGCATTGTGATTCAAATGGAGAGTTGTGAGTATAGTTAGCCATTAAAACCAAACACTTTAAAAAGAAAAATAAGGAGGGGGGCCTGAAGAGATCATACAGCAAGCAGGTAGGGTATTTGTCTTGCACGCAACTGACCCCAGCATCTCATATGAAACCCCAACCCCCCAGCAATGTCTGGAGCAGTTCCTGAGTTCAGAACCCTAAACAAAACCAAAAATAATGAAGGGTGAGGCCGGAGCAACAGGGAAGGGCATTTGCTTGCACAAGGCTGACCCAGGTTGATTCTGGATTGACACAGGTTGACCCAGGCTAACAAGACTGATCCCCGCCTCCCACATGGTCCCCTGAGCCAGGAGCAATCCTTGACCACTGTCGGGTATGACCCAAAACAAATGCAACAATAAAAAAACTAGGGGTAAAGGGTGTCAGAACTTGGACATTGGTGGAGAAATGCTGACCCTAGTAGAGGATTTGCAAATGGAACTTTCTAAGCCTGAAACTCTGTTATTAATCGGATTCTCAATCATAGTGCCTAGATTAAAAAAATAAAAAAGAAAGAAAGAAAAAGAAAATAAAAACCAGGAACTACTCAAGCTCGAATGGGATTTTCTGATTACTTTTAATGAGCTTGTATTAGAGTGTTAACATGTATCAGATTTGTATAGCTTTGTAGTCTGTTTGTAAAAAGACAGTGTTGTAAAAAATATGACATAACAGTATAAGTTATTAGGATTGACGTTGACATTTTAGAGGCAGCCCAACAACCTGAACTAAAAAGAAAGTTTGCCCCTGCAATATGAAGGGGAATTAAAGGTTAATCTTGAGGTTTATTTCTAGTTCAAACAAATTCTGGTGAGCCAAATTAGGGGGAAAAGGAAGCCAATAGAAGAAACACCCCCCTCTAGTGGCGAGGGGCCAGCTCCTGTTCTGGATTGGCAAAGGTGGGCGACTATTCAGTGGGTGACTTAGGGCATTTTATAAATGTGTTAAGAATCCTGAGAATCTGGATTTAGAAACATTAAATACATCTCTGACTACATATAAGAAGAGTTAATACATTTAGTACATGAAAACAGTTATCTGAAAATATAAACAATAGCTATTGGAAGAGGTCATAGTTTGGTTATATGTAGGTCATTTTCGAGATATTGAAAGTTAGGGGACCATGACAAACTTATATATCATATATGATATGCTTGGTACTTTATAAACCATTTGTGAAGGGATAATGCCTAAATGTAAAGTTATGTATAGTAGTTTTTATTTATTTATATTGAATACTACTGTGAATTTCTGAAGTATAATTGATTTTGTGGTGGGGGGGGGGAAGGGAGAGGCACACTCAATGGTACTCAAGGGTTATTTCTGGCTTGGTGCTCAGGGTTGTTCCTGGTTGGTGCTAGGGGATCAAATTCAGGCCTCCTGCATTGCAGAGCATGTGTTTCCAACCATTGAAGGTCAGACCCTCTTCTCACCTTAAGTATAATATTTCATTTGAAATTTTAGTGGTGGTTCTGGGAACCAGATGTTTAATTTGCAACTTGGAAGTGATTTAATGTGCAAAAGAAGTGAAGTAAGTGAAAATGACATCACAGTTTAGTGACTCGGTAGGAACACCTAGTGCATTCTTGAATAACATCTGTGTCTGGGGTGGAGGGGTTGGGTTTTGGGCTACACCTGGTGATGTTTTGGAACTACTCCCAGGTCTGTGCTTGGGTGGTACTCAAGGAACCCTGTGGTGCTGGAGATTGAACCTGGGTCTCTTGCATTTAAAGCTTGTGCTCAACCCTTTGCTCAATCTCCCGAGCCTAGGACATCTCATTTTAAGGATATAAATGGCTGATATAATAATTGTAAGTAGATATTATATTTATAAATCACAAAGTCTATTGCAGATTGCAATATTTCAGTTTATGTTTGAGAACATCTTTTAACTTAAAGATCTTTGAAGAGTTAGGATTTCAGAAAATAAAGATTATGAAGACCTGTGTTGAATCTAAGATATTTGAGTGCTACTTGACTCCAACACAGAAAAAAATAATTAAGTATTAAGAAAAATTCTGGTACAAGACAGAATTATCAAAATGCCATTTGTTTGTCCATCCTTCTCAGCCTGAGGAATAGAAATTGAAACCTTATAGTAGAATCAGCTTTTCAATAATTTGAATATTTTTGATGTTTCTTGTGAAAAGATTCAATAGAATTTATAGATAAATATAAAAATAAATATAAAAATATTCTATAGCTTGTCTATGGATAAGCTTACCAAATTATGAAATTTAACATTTTGTGTTACTTCTAAAACGAATTATCTTAGCTTATGGTTGTACTTCACAAACATACTAATTTCAGGAAAGAAGAACTAGGTCTGGCAGTAGATCAGACCCACCTATTGGGGGAAAACCAGAAATAGGAGGAAGAGGTTATTAATGGCTCATTGGTAGTGGAGAAAAATTCAGTATGGAATAATTAAGGTCAGTTAGAGAAAGAATTACCATGATTCTTAGTGAGTTCACTGATACTGTTGAAAGCAATCAGTTAGAACTGATTTGTTAATATACATGGGGACAATAAATGAATGCAATGGTCTCCTTACTAAATTAGTGTGACAATGTAGAAGATATCTGGAGGGAAGTGAAATAGATGATAAAATTAGTGGTAATTAGAACCTCTTTCATTAAATTCTGATACTACACAGGCACTGTGCATATTAGTGATTGCTTAATTCTATAAATAAAAACTTAATATTAAGAATTGATGTAATTTTGGCATTGCTAAAATTAAGCAAATATTGATTTGTGCAGGGAGTTGACGCAAGTGGGCTTGACTAGAGAGCTCAGGCTCCAAACCTCATTTATGATTCCAGCTGAAGCATTACAGTATCATATCATCTTACTCTTAGAGTAAGCTGAGTGTTTTTTCTATCCATAATCTCACTCATTTGACTCTTATCCAAACTTTGGGGGAGATAGGAGCAGGATGGGTTGCTTGCCCCTTTTCATAGGTAATTCTGTGGGAGAACAGATAGGGATTAAGTGCCAGGAGTGGGACTTGAAATCAGAGCTCTTCCCAGATGCTTTTGGTCACCATTACTAGTTTCCTGTGGTGGCTGTAACAAATCACAACAGACTGAGTAATGTAAAACAAAACAAAACAAACAAAAAAAACCTATGGACGTGTCCTCTCTTTCACAGTTCCGAGAGGTCAGTGGGCCAAATTCTGGGTGTTGTTTGGACCATGTTTTATGCCTCTACAGGCTTCGGAGGAAAAGTCTTGGCATCATTAGGATTGTCTGGTAGTCTGAGTCCTGCCTTGAAACTGCCTCACTCCATCCCTGCTTTCAGGGCCATACTGCCTCCTTCCTGCTTCCTGCCCGTCTTCTCTGTGTCTTTCCCTTTTTGTTCACAGATCTTTCTGCCTTTCTTTGATGAGGCATTTTATAATAGATTGTTTTTTTTCCTTTGGCTTTGGGGCCACAGTCAGTGATGCTCAGGACTTAATCCTGCCTCTGCACTCAGAGATCACACCTGGTGGAGCTTGGGGGATCATATGTGAAGCCAGGAATCCAGCCCAGGTCAACCACATGCAAGACAAAGTACCTTACTCACTGTACTATATTTCTCGCCCTGAATTTATATATTTCTGCCTCCACCCTCATCCCCTGGGTGGTTTTACTGCTGAATCACATCACTGGCCTATAATGACTGATTTTAAAAAGAATTGATTTTAGGGCTCATAGAATTCAGTGCCCATGTAGATAAGTCAATATGATTTCCTCACCACTATATTTGCAAAGGTTGTTTCTCCAAATAACATAACAGTTTCAGTATCCAGGCATTAGCACAGCTCTGTATCTTTTCAGGGGCCTCTGTTCAGTCCCCCCTCATTCACGGAGTACTATTTAACTCCCTAGCTTCAGTTTTGGATTATAGAAATAATCTGTTTGAAAATGGGCCATGGGGACTATGGATCTCTTGGCCAGGACCTAGAAAGGAACATGAAAATATTTCTGGTTGATGCCAAGTGCTTAGTAACTAGAATTGAACTAACACACTGGAATTCTTCCACCAGCTTGTTACCTTAGCTCTTGCAGCTATTGAACATAAATTACCAGGGTTAAATTAAGGTAAAATAATATCTGATCAACAGTAACAAAATCAGAAATTGTTTTACATTATCTTCTTGTATTATTGGTCAAAAGTGTGGTGTGTGTTATATTAATAAATATGCATACATATGTATATATGTTTCTAGAGGAAAAGAACTTTCTAGTGTCTTATTCACAATTAGACCCTCAGTACAGTTCCTGACCTATGCAAATGCTCACAACAATTTGTTGTACGAAAGAAGGTCACATTTGATGATGCCCAAGCCAGGAAGCCACAACTCCCACACTCTTGTCACTCTTTTTAGGGTTCTAACCAGTAGGAAGACCTAGTCATTGTCTGAGAGTCTCCGCTGACTCCTAGATTCCACTGTGAGTCCATTTTCTCCTTACCGTGCACATAGCGTTCCCCTTTGGCTTTTGGCCAGAACACACTCATCCTTGACTAGTCCACATTAATACAAATCAGTGCAGTGCCTTCTGCTGAACAGTTAATTCCTTTGTTCTTCAGTTAGAACTTTAAATATAATTTTTTTCTTTAAAATAACACATTTTAAGTATTATTTGAGGCACCATGATTTATAATACTGTCAGTGATAGGTATGATGTAAGCATCATTCCTACAGCACACCCTCTACCAGAATGTCCACTTACCTCATCATTAACTCAGGGTTCCCATCCCATCCCCCCTTTCCCACTGTGGTAACCTCAGTTTTGTAGACCAGTTCTCATGATTTGTTGCCTTTACTAACAGTTGACATCCAATGGGGCCTCAGGTGCCTTTGGTTGGATCAGGGTAGGTAGGATGGTTACGTTACTTCTTCAGGATAAGAAAGCTGTGTATTAATTTCTGGGGAGAATTCAGGCTTTGGCTCTCTGCCCTCTTGCAAGTCTGGACTCTGACACACCTTTTCCTGTTTGCAGCAGTTCATGATTCTTGAACTGTGTGCTACACCTTGTGTGCTAGACCTCTAGACTCTGACTCATCTCAATTGCCCCAGCTAACCTTCTTCATAAGTTGAGCCCTATCACCAGCCCTGTTTCATAGTAGGGGCCCAGAAGTAACTTCAGCTTTATGCTGACATTTGAACCCAGACAATTATACTTAAGATTGTAAGTTTTCATCCTGGTGTAATACTGGGCACTTGCTTCTTTGCTTGTAAAGTAAGTCACTTGTTCTTTTTGAAAACTTAATTATTTTTCTTATTTTTATTTATTTTTAATTTGGGCAACGTTCTCAGTGATGCTCAGGGGTTACTCCTGGCTCTGCTCTGGAATCACTCCTGGTAGTGCTCAGGGGACCTTGAGGGATGGTAGGGATCGAACCTGGGTCATAGCCACATTCAAGGCAAGTGTCCTACTTTCTGTATTATCTCTTGGGCCCCAATTTTCCTTATTTTTAAACTTCAGGAGTATACCAGGATATAATATGTTATTTATGAAGTTTAAAAATGATATATAATTAAAATATTATAAAATTACAAATTAATATATTAATGAACACAATATTATTAATGCTAACAATGATTAATGTGATCAATACTATTGATTAATATATTAATATATATTTAATATTTAAACGTATATGTATTTTTTTTCTGATCTACTTTCCAGTACCCAGTGAAACTTTTGATCTAGTAACTCTAATCTTCTCCAAAGTTAAATTTCCTTGATTGCAGTTTGAGAATTTCTTTTCTTCATTATCGTGTTTGTTCTCCTACCCTTGGAACTTATTTATTTCCTTTGATTTGCAAGTAGTTCTATTAAATGTGCCTTTATATTTCTTTTCTTTTCATTCAAGAATTATATTACTTCTAATTTTTACCTGGAGAGTATAAGATCTTATTCATTTCTCAAGATTAAAACAAATATAGCAGGGCCGAAGAGATAGCACAATGGTGTTTGCCTTGCAAGCAGCCGATTCAGGACCTAAGGTGGTTGGTTTGAATCCTGGAGTCCCATATGGTCCCCCGTGCCTGCAAGGAGCTATTTCTGAGCAGATAGCCAGGAGTAACCACTGAGCATCGCCGGGTGTGGCCCAAACACCAAAAACCAAAAAACCAAAAAAAAAAAAAAAAAAAAAAACCCAACAAAAACCCAAATATAGCTTAGAAGAATCATTTCAACTTTTTATTTCCTCAGTTGAAGTTAAAGCTTTTTGTTTGTTTGTTTGTTTTTTGGATCACACCCGGCAGCGCTCTGGGGTTACTCCTGGCTCTACGCTCAGAAACGCTTCTGGCAGGCTCGGGGGACCCTATGGGATGTGGGGATTTGAACCACCGTCCTGCATGCAAGGCAAATGCCTTACCTCCATGCTATCTCTCCGGCCCCTAAGGCTTTTTTTTTTTTTTATGTTTAATGAATTTCCCAGTAAAATATTTAGTTCTGGCAATTCTTTGTGTTAAGCAACATATTAAAAAAATGCCATGTAGGGAATTTATTCTAGAAATGTGATTATTTTAATATGTTGCTTACTATGACTATATATCACTTAATTGGAATAAAAAGAAAATATTGATTATTTCCAGGAATATTGCAAAGATAGTCAATAAATATCAGCAAAGAAACAGAAATGGCTCTTGGTAATCTAAAGAATCTGTTTTTGACATCCAATGTCATACATGACATAAAACTAATTAAGCAACATTTTCTAAGATTGCATTTCAAACTCTGGCTCTTGTGTTCCATATAAAAAGGGATTATCATTTCCTATTAAGGTAAATCATGTTGTAAAAAACAAACACCTGTTCTTCAGCAGCTGCTTTATACGGTAGAGATTTCCATCTCTAATAGAATCGAATGTAGCTCCTTCTGGTTGATAAGACAGTTTTTATTTGGTGACTCTGGGAACTCAGGCTTCTTAGATTAGCTCTCCCATTCTCTGGGGACTTGAAATATTCTGTTTAGTTTACATTTACATCTGGTAGAAAAGCAAAGATAGAGTGGAAAAGACACACTTTGAATTACTTTGGCTTGGGAATAATGCACATCATTTCTCTTCACATTTCCACATTTCATTGGCCAGGAAACTGACCTCACCTATCTGCAAAGTATGTGTGAGTAGGAGAGGAGAGTAGGAAATAGTATTTGGCTTGGCAGTTCGAGGCAGTGAAATAAATAGACATTTCCATTTGAAGTTGGCAGGTGGAGAAATTAGAACTTGAATGGAGGACTTCTATCTTTGTAAGTAAGAAATTACTTACTGGGCTGGAGAGATAGCATGGAGGTAAGGCGTTTGCCTTGCTTTCAGAAGTACGGTGGTTCGAATCCCGGCATCCCATATGTCCCCCAAGCCTGCCAGGAGTGATTTCTTGGCGTAGAGCCAGGAGTAATCCCTGAGCACTGCCGGGTGTGACCCAAAAACAAAACAAAACAAACAAAAAAAAGAAATTTCTTTCTATCTGTGTAATTAAGAAACACATCTGTATATATGCATATATATGTCTCTATATGCCTGTCCTTCAACCTTTAAATTCCATGCCTAACAGCTTTTCTTACAAATATAGTCACAAATATATGCTGCATTACTTTTTTAAAGGAACAGCTATAGAAATTGTAATAGCAAAAGATTGGAAATACTCAGGGACTTTGGAAATACCAAAGGGACTGTGTGAATACATTATTGGAATTTTTACAATGAAACAGGAATTGCTTGGAATTGAAAAGCAAAGTACAAAATAGTGTGTACATTGCTGCCATCTCTTTAAAGAGAGAAATATAGTATATGCACGCTCAGATATTCAAAGTGTGTTTGTGGAAAGGAAAGATCATAAGCAACTGGCAATCATCATTGTATCTGTTTTAAATGATAAGGTAATGAAAAGTGAGAAAGATTTACTTTTATTGTATATTCTTTCATAATTTTTGATGTGGGCCTATTTTAAAAAGTATAAAATATAGTTTTAGAAATAGAATAAATAACATGGAATGATGGCTGTAAGATATCTATTGGCTGTAAAAGCTACTTACTGAAAAATAAAATAAAAGGTATAATATGGCATCATTTAGAAATAAAAATACAGGGCTGGAGAGAGAAGTCACTGGACTCATGAAGAAGGCCCAGGCTGGACCCCCAGCACTGCATGACATCCTAAGAATCACCTTGCTGAGCACAAAACTAGAAGCAGTCCTGAAGCACTACTGGGTATGGCCTGCAAATCTGAACCAAGAAGAAAATCATAATGAAAATTCTAGTCTTCCTTTTAGTCCTGCCCTGATGTCATCATATGTCTCCTGTTGGGATTAATAAGTGCCAGACCGGGGAGAAAGTACAGAGGATGGACACATGCCTTGCATTTGCAGGGATCCGAGTTCCATTCCTGGCACCATGTAGTATCCTGAACATAACCCTGGAGGCCCCAGAGCACTCCTTGGGGATCCTTAGCATAGTCGGCTTAGTAGCACAGTGATGCTGAGCAGTACACTGTCAGGTCTGGTGAGCTAAGAGAACCTGTAGTAGCTCCAGGTTCTATGTGAACCACTTGGGAAGTCTCCCCACCCCCATCTCACCTTAAAAAACAAACTGATAGGGCCTGAGCGGTGGCACAGTGGTAGGGCATTTGCCTTGCATGCGGCTGACCTAGGATGGATCGCAGTTTGATCCCTGGCGCCCCATATGATCTGAGCGCATAGCCAGGAGTAACCCCTGAGTGTCACCAAGTATGGTCCCAAAACAAACAAACAAACAAATGAACAAACAGAAAACAAACTGAAAGATTAGCAAATGCTTCCCCTTTGTTCCCATGCTACATTTCCATACACTCATCACACTCTGAATTGTACATGTGTGTTTATCTACTCCAAATCTCTGAGAGCCGACAGCATCCTAGTCATTCACATCCATGCCAAAGAATAGTGTCTTTTCTCTAGCAGGTGTGTGGTAAACATTGAGTTGGTGCCTAAAACAGGGTGCATATTGAATAAAGCACTTGAATTGAATTTTGTTGATGTGGGATACACCTGAGTTCAAAATCAGATGCAATGTCTCTCTAGTAAGGTCTGTGGCTTATCCATCCAGTGCAGCCCCAGGACCAAAAGACAACCATGCTATAGTGGGATTTGTTTCCCCTAGGGATCTGTTGCTGCATCTTAAACTAGCGCGGTTCTTTTTTAAAAGTATAAATTACTTTATTTAAAGACCATGTATCACATAGGTGAGATAGTTGATCATAATATATTTGTTTTCAGGTAAGTGGGAATGAAATTACTAAAAAAGAGGAATAAGCAGGGGAAAAAGTAGCACAAGAAAATTTGTGAAAATGATTTTTTCTCTTAATGAGGTCATTAAGTTATTGTCAGAAGGTTAGTAAGTTCTTGTTCCTAGTTGATTATTCATTTACTTTCTTTTGTTTCTGAATATTAGGCGACTTCAGATACACATTGGTGTCTATATTGATATGTTCCTACAGGGGTGAACGGTATTAAAAGAATTGGAGTTGTCACACAGCTGCAATGTATCTATGTGGTCCAGGAATTCCAAACACTATTGCTGATATTACAATAGTGGGGCATGTTTTTGGCTGCTGGGGCTTCTGGAAGTATGAGTGGGTAGGGTAGGGTGGGGGCATAAGAACAGTGCCTGCTCTCACTGCAAAAAAAGTTCTGGTGATGTCAGCCCAAATACCTGGAGTTTTAGTGAGAGTGGTATCTCTGCAGAAAGCCATAAGTGAGTGATGAATAGAACCATTGGCAAAGCAGTGATTGTGGGTGATGGATGTGGCCTGTCTCTCCTGATGTTGCCAGTTTTGAGCAACATGACTGGAGTACCCATCATTTTTTATGGCTTGCTCTAGATCTCTTTTGAGAACAGAGTAAGTCTATGGAGCTGGCCAAATGCAGACAAGGTGATGGTGTTTCTCCTGTGTGGTTCTTCATAGAGACATATAAGTAGCAGAAAATGACAGTTAAAAACAAATGGTAGAGTGATCAAACTGCTGATAAAGTACCTGTTTTGAGATAGGTGACACTGCTCTCTGCTTGTTAGACCAATTTGGAACATTTCCTTGACTTTCTTTTTATACCATTTTTCTTTCTCTATTACTAATTTTTGTCTCTTATGATTTACTGCCTGGATGTACTCAGGGCTCATGTATGGCTCTGTACTCAGGTAATATGTCTACTCAGGTATCCTGGCAATGGTCAGAGGACTGTTTCTGGTACTGGGAATTGAACCTGGGTCAGCCAATTGCCAAGCAAGAGTCTTACAACCCCAGTTCCCCAGACTTATTCCTCTCCTCCATTATTATTCTTTTGCAATAACCCATACTTCTAGCTAACTTTTGATGTGCTATTCAGGAGTCAGTTATAAATGAATGACATGAAACACAAATTGAATTGGGAGCTGGTGGCATTACTTCTAGTACCAAGTTTTTTTGTTTGTTTGTTTGTTTTTTTAACTGACAACTACTTGAGTAGTTGGAGACACGATGGTTTGACTTCTTTGCATGGTCCTGTTTTGTATACAACTATGTGATAAAGCAATTCTAAATGTTATTTCCTTATGCTCTTGTAAATACCCTAAACATTCTTTCTTTCTTTTTTTTAATTTTGGTTTTGAGGTCACACCCGGCAGCGCTCAGGGGTTACTCCTGGCTTTACGCTCAGAAATCGCTCCTGGCAAGCTCGGGGGACCATATGGGATGCCGGAATTCTAACCACCGTCCTTTTGCATGCAAGGCAAACACCCTATTCCATGCTATCTCTCCAGCCCCAAACATTCTTTCTAGAGCATTTCCTCTAACCATTTATTGATGGTGGTTTTATTTTTTTATTTTTTTATTTAATCCAGTTATTATTTTCTTTTTTTTTTTTTTTTTTTTTTTTTTTTTTTTTGGTTTTTTTTTTTTTTTGGTTTTTGGGCCACACCCTGTGACGCTCAGGGGTTACTCCTGGCTATGTGCTCAGAAGTTGCTCCTGGCTTCTTGGGGGACCATATGGGACGCCGGGGGATCGAACCGCGGTCCGTCCTAGGCTAGCGCAGGCAGGCAAGGCAGGCACCTTACCTCCAGAGCCACCGCCCGGCCCCCCTATTTTCTTTATTTAAACATCTTGATTACATAAATGATTGTGATTAGATTTCAGTCATGTAAAGAACACCCCATTCACCAGTGCAACATTCCCACCACCAATGTCCCAAATCTTCCTCCATCCCACCCCACCCCCACCTGTACTTCAGACAGGCTTTCTAGTTCCCTCATTCATTCACATGATTATGGTAGTTCTCTGTGTAGTTATTTATATAGCTGCACTCACCACTCTTTGTGGTGAGCTTCATGAAGTGAGCTGGAAGTTCCAGCCCTCCTCTCATTGTCTCTGAGGATTGTTGCAAAAATGACTTTTATTTTTCTTAAAACCCATGGATGAGTGAGACTATTCTGCATCTCTCTCTCTCTCCCTCTGACTTATTTCACTCAGCATGATAGATTCCATGTATATACATGTATAGGAAAATTTCATGACTTTATCTCTCCTGATGGCTGCATAATATTCCATTGTGTATATGTACCATAGTTTCTTTAGCCATTCATCTGTTGAAGGGCATCTTAGTTGTTTCCAGATCCTGGCTATTGTGAATAGTGCTGCAATAAATATAGGTGTGAGGAAGGGGTTTTTGTATTGTGTTTTTGTGTTTTTAGGTTATATCCCTAGGAGTGGAATAGCTGGGTCGAATGGGAGCTCAATTTCTAGATTTTGGAGGAATCTCCATATCGCTTTCCATAGAGGTTGGAATATATCCACTGATCCAAGATATCCACCTTCCCAAGGCCAATTTAGATAGCACTTCCTCAAAGAAGTCACTGTGGAACCCTGTGACTTTTCTTCAGTGTTCACTCTTCCATCAAATTTTTAGGCCCTTATTAGAAAACTATAACCATGAAACTGTCTATTCTTTTTGTTGTTTTTATTTGTTTTATTATTTTTAAAATTTTAGGTACTGAGACTTACAATACTGTTCCTGATAGGATGGCATACATATACACATGCATGTCAAACTCTTACCAATGTCCACTTCCCTCCACTATTCTTAGTGTCCCACCCATTCAGCCCACATTTATCCCCCACCCACCCTCAACGTCACTGTCCACCCCCACTTATGATAAGCTCATTTTCCCCAATTATGATAAGCTCAATTTTGTAGACCAAACTCAGGTTTATATCCAACATATGAGGGAGATCATTGTGTGTCTGTCTCTCATTCTCTCAAGTTCATTCACCAGGATACTCTCCATAGACATCCACATAGTGGCAAATTGTTGATGCTGGGTTATTTTTTATCCCCTTCCTTTTGCTGCCATTAGTATTGTGGCTAGGGTCACACATGTTTGTGATGCTTGCATATGCGGTCACCCTGGCTTGCTGAAGGTCATGTTTTTAGTTGTACTTATACACATGTTTGAGGAATTGCACTTCTAGTGATGGTTTTTATATCTTTAATTGGGGTGCTCATTAGGGGCCACATTTTGGTGACAGTGCTCACACATGCCCAACCCTGCAGCTGAAATTGTATATAGAGCCTGGGTAGGGGGCACCCAGGATTGAACTCAGCTTCACACTGGTGAGGGCAGGATCTTTTGGCCATCATCCCATCCCCTGGACCCCAGTTTCTCTATTCTGAATACATTCAGGATGTCCACTATGTATATATTGACCTGGCAGTGAGAACCAGAGACCACTAAGACAGCCCATCCTCAAGAAGCTTATGGAATACTGCAGGAGGCAGCTAACTAGAATCATCTCAGTTGTAATAAATGTACCATGTGTGTAGCATTCTATGGAAACACACAGAAGGAACAACAAGCCTATTTCCTAGAGGATGGGGGAAATCCAGAAAGATTTGAGTTGAACAGGTAAGAATGAGAAACAGGTAGGAAAATTACTCTCCAGACTAATGGAATAATAACTACCTCAAATTGGAGTGTGGATTGAGAAAGTAGCAGGAGATGACCCCTCGCAGCAAGAAGAGGTGGAATAGTAATGGGGCTTTTGCACTGAATTTGGGACATGAGCTTTTAAAAGCAATAGAGAAATTTCTTGAAAGATTGCCTGTAATACAAGTAAGCTGCTAGAATTCTTTGAGTTTCTAGACAGTAGGAATCAAGACTCACTTATCAATACAGAGTTTAATATCCCATAAAGTGGGATATTTAGATCTTTAGGTACGGCTCCAATGAATTTTTTTTTTCTCTTTCAAGAATTGACTTATCCAAAATACTAAGAAATGCTGAATATTTTTTTTGTACTCTATAAAGTCTATGATCAGTATTTTTTCTGTTCCCCAGACCTGCTGTCTGAGTTGGGGTAGATCTAGTGACCAAGAGAAGGTGTTAGTGAAGGACTATAGGTAAATCTAATCCTTAGATTTAAATTTCAGCTCCTCCAGTTAAACTATTTCCTGACCTTAAAGTGTCCTCATCTATGTTTGTAAGAACAGTTTCTACTCATACTTCAGAGGGTGCTGTAGAGAGTCACAATAGATAGAAATATTTGTAAAGTGCTTGTCTTTGCAGATGTTAGATGTTTATATGCTCAGTAAACATAACTCTTACTATTATTAAGAAATGTACCTCATGGGCCCGGAGAGATAGCACAGTGGCGTTTGCCTTGCAAGCAGCCAATCCAGGACCAAAGGTGGTTGGTTCGAATCCCGGTGTCCCATATGGTCCCCGTGCCTGCCAGGAGCTATTTCTGAGCAGACAGCCAGGAGTAACCCCTGAGCAATGCCGGGTGTGGCCCTAAAACAGAAATAAAAACAAAACAAGAAATGTACCTTAGCCACATGAACAATGAGTAGTGAGTGGTGAAGCTTAGTGGATTGGTCTTATCAGAATCTTTAATTATTGTTGCCTTGTATAATTAATGACTTCTGTGCATATAGTGAGATGATCAAAGATGCATTCCAAAGCAGTAAACCAAATTAAAGAATTTCAGTCTGTATAGGAAATACCATTTGGGGTCAGGAATTATTCTTAGTGGCTCTTCTAAATAGTCGCTGTCCTGCTCACATATAAGGGGGGTCATATGGGAGTGGGGGAAAATCTCTTCTATATAAGCAAATGATATTAAGTCCAGATTTATAATGTACACTACTAATTAAAGACTATCTTATGAAGATATATTGATAGGAGTTGGTCTGCTCGTGCTGACACCTGGTGTACATCGTCAAGTCTGGTTGCTCTGTTCCTCTTCCCCACAATTCCTAGAATTTTCCAACTTTAGGATCCAAGTGGGAATCTCATGTTGGGGGATGTTGTGCAAACCACATGCATAAAGAAAATAATTTACATTTTTCCTTTCTTAGCTTCTGGAACATCAGTGATTCCATCCTCCCACTTCTATTGGGCAGGAATTGAGGTAGTCTCCGTATGCTCCCTCATCTTCTCCAACACCCACCACACACACCCACACACGCACGTACAAACACACACACGCGCATGCCTGCACACACACACACCCCACTCCCTGTCATTCATGTCAGCAAGGAATCCAGCAGAGCTATTATCTTTTTTTTTTTCTGATTCAGAAACCCAAGAACATAAATCTTTGATAATAAAGGACCCACCAAGTAATCTTTTTTTTAATGTCTTCATTTCCTTTCCTCATGAGTTAGCATTGTTTCTTCACTTACCAAATATTCTTTTCTCTTTTTCTCTCACCATCTTATCAGTTTATCCCTTGTGTAGTACCTGATAATAGTTTTTAATAACAAAGATAAGATGCATTATATATTTAACACCCAGTGATAGTTATAGGTGGTGTACGAATATTACCATATTACTTTTCTCTAGATTTTTTCTTTTCTTTTTTTTGCCACACCCAGTGATGCTCAGGGGTTACTCCTAGCTATGCGCTTTGAAATCGCTCCTGGCTTGGGGGACCATATGGAACACCAGGGGCTCAAACTGCGGTCTGTCCTAGGCTAGGGCCGGCAACGCAGATGCCTTACTGCTCTGCGCCACTGCTTCGGCCCCTGCTCTAGATTTTTTTGAGAGCACATGCAGTGCTCTCAAAAAGACCTCTCTTCCAGTGACACCTCCCACTGCCTGGTTTTGTTGACAAAAGTGAAAAAGGAATCAAAGGACTGTCTGACAAGTGTGGAGCCTCTGGCAGAAGGCAGGGTTCAAGATAATTCTTACTTCTCTGTAGTTCCTTGTTTTTTCATGGCTTTGCAATGGAAAAGAGCCCAAAGATTTAAGGCCATAAACACAATTACTAATTCATAGGGGTTTTACTTCTTGCCAGTCAGTCAGAAAGAGGTGAGGAGAAAAGAATCAGAATGAAGTAGAAGATATTCAGGAAAACCAAGGCAATGTTTTAACCCACTGACTTTGGCAGGCTTCCAGCCTGGTGGACAGCAGATTGATGTCCTGGGTTTTCAGTTTTCTTATATCTTGTTTACATTATACTTGAAATTCTAGTAGCCTTCTCCCTTGGTTATTCTCCTACTCAGTCCTTTCATACTCCCCTAAGAACTTTTTTTTTTTCCCACCAACTCTGATAAGATGACATCTCTTACTGGTCAGGCTCCAAAGGACTTAAAATCAGAACTATAGCTCTAGGTTCTTCATAGTTTGAGTTATCAGTAGAACTCAAATTCATGTAAGCAGTGATGCTGTGGCAACTGTTTCCTCTTTACTGGTTTCCAGGGAAAGTCTTTAGAAATATGGAAGAGCCCCAGGAGAATCCCTTGCTAGAGCAAGAAAGGAGACTGTGCAATTGATGTCTGCCCTGCACCTCCACCCAGTGCTGAGCACAATCCCTGTGGCAGCACAGCCCTCGTAAGCCTCAGCATCATAGAATTTGGAATGAAAGAAGAATGTACTGCTGGAGATTATACTGACATTATCAAATAATGAAGGAATGCTATTTTGTGCCAATAAGTTGAGCAAATGAGATGTTTTTGGTTTCCTTTAAAATGCACTTTGCAAGCTGGTGATTAGCTTAGTGTAAGAGCACAAGCCTCACATGTATGGGACTCTGGGATTGTCCGTCAGCACCAAAAACAAAGCAGAATAAAATAAAATAAAATAAAACTCTCAAACTCCATTCAAAACCAACACAAAGTTAATGTTAAGTTAAATTTAATGTAAGATGGAATAAAAAATATAAATAGTCCTATATAAAATATTTTGAATCTATGTGAGAAACTTTCCCATGCTAAAACGTTGAGACCAGACAACCTCTCTGATGAAGACTGTCAAAGAACAAATAATATGAAAGTTAACTCCAGAAAACAGAAGTGGGATTACTTCCTAACCCGTTTTGTGAGATAAGCATTATCTAGATATTAAAACTTGACCAAAACACTT
Source organism: Suncus etruscus (assembly GCF_024139225.1). Lineage (NCBI taxonomy): Eukaryota > Metazoa > Chordata > Mammalia > Eulipotyphla > Soricidae > Suncus > Suncus etruscus. The sequence goes on along the minus strand of NC_064848.1, from coordinate 72,115,178 downwards.
AAAAAGAAACATTTTCCTGATGAAACAGACATGATTATAGGCACTGCAGTAGACTGAATGTGTGTGTGTGTGTGTGTGTGTGTGTGTGTGTGTGCGTGCACCTTTAAAATGGATTTGATGAAACCCTCTGGATGAGATGGCATCAGAAAGTGTGACTTTTCAGAGGCAATTAAAGTGGGTCACGAGGTTAACCTTCATGAATGAGGTTAGTGACCATATAAAGGGGCCCCAGAGAGTCCTCTAGTCCTCATCCACCCTGTGAGGTCAGCAATGAGAGTTCAGTTGTCTGCAGCCTGGGGGAGGACTGTCCTCAGACAGTGAATTTGCCAGGGCTTTGATCTTGGACTTTATAGTCTCCAGAACTATGAGAAATAAATGTTTGTTGTTTAAAGTCACTGTGTCTGTGGCATTCTGCTTTAACACGTCAAGTAGACTAAGATAGAAATAAAAATCTTTAATGAGGGGCTGGAAAGACAGGAATGAAGACACTTGCCATGTATGTCGCATACTCCATTTGATCCCTGGAACTGCAGATTTTCCCCAGCACCCTACCAGTAGTGATCACTGAGCACTGCTGGTTGTGGTCCCAATAAAACGTTCTCAAAATCCTTGATGAGATTAATAGTTTTAATTTCGAAATATAGAAAAAGAATACCTAATGAGCATGTAGTCTTTTCCAGGAATTCAAGGCTGTTTAATCACAAAATTAGCATTTTTGCATATTCACATTGTAATATTAGAAAAAAATACATGTAATTCTCTCTCCATTTATCTAGTTCAGTAATTCTTTCTTTTAAGGTTTTATTTTTAAAAATAAATTATTTAAATCGGGGCCGGAGAGATAGCACAGTGGTAAGGCATTCGCCTTAGACGCAGAAGGATGGTGGTTCGAATCCCAGCATCCCATATGGTCCCCTGAGCCTGCCAGGAGCGGTTTCTGAGCATAGAGCCAGGAGTAACCCCTGAGCGCTCCCAGGTGTGACCCAAAAAACCAAACCAAAACAAAAATTATTTAAATCAGTTACCATAAGATACACAATGACAAAGTTGTTCATGATTGAATTTCAGGCATACAATGTACAAAACCCTTCACTAGTCACATTTCCCACCAATGTCCCCAGTTTCCCTCCCCGCACTCCATGTCCTCTCCCTTACCTGCCTCTATGGTAGTCATTTTTCTTCTCTTCCTTTTTTTCCTTTTGGATGTGTGATTTGTAGTATTGTTACTGAAGGGGTATCATGCATATCACTTTATCCACTTTCAGCAACCAGTGTGATCACTTCCAACTGTCACCGTCATAATGATCCCTTCTCTGCCCTAACTGCATTCCCCCTCTATTTTTGGCAAGATTTCTACCATTAACTGATCCTCCTAGACCTCATCTTAGTTCAGTAATTCTTAACCCATCAAATCAGGAATAGTTACAATTTTGTTTGTTTTGGGGGCCATGCTTGGTAGTGCATAGAGACTGTTCTTGACTGTGCCTTGGGGTCGCTCACAGTGGTGCTGGTTTGAATCCAGGCATCCTCTATGCAAAACATGTAATCAGACTATCAAAATATTTTTTGAGCCTAGAAGAAAATTGTGTGTGTGTTATATTTGGCAGCGCACCCGGTGGTGCCTTGACTTTATGCTCAGTGACCACTAATGATGGACTCAGGCAACCACATAAGGTGGATCAAGTCTGAGTCAACTACATGCAAGACAAGCACCTTACCACTGTATTCTTACTCTGGCCCTAGAATTTATATTTTTAACATGATAAAGAGCATCTACAGAGTTGGAGTACAGTAGATGAGATGCCTGCCTTGCCTGCAGCCAACCTTGTTCAATCCTCATCAGCCCATATGGTCCCTCAAGCCTGCTAAAAGTGATCCTTGAGGACAGAGCTAAGAATAATCTCTGAACACAATTGGGTATGTTCCCCCCCAATAAGTAAAGCATATACAAAACAGCACCATAATTAATGTGGAAAAAAGCTTTTTTGTTTGTTTTGGAGTCACATGTAGTGGTGCTCAGGACCTGCTCTAATTCTGCTCAGGGATCATTTCTGGTGGGGCTTGGGGAACTATATTCAATTCTGGGGATCAAAGTTGAGTTGTCTACATGAAAGTTAAACACCTTACTCACTGTACTGTCTCTCTGGCCCATCTCATAATTCCTGTTCAACACTACATGGAGGTCTTAGCCATTGTAATAAAGCAATAAGCAAAAATTGAAGCTAAATAGCTCAAAAAGTAGGCAGTAATATCTTCTCTCCTAGATGTGATTTTATAGAACATCTTAAGGAATCTACAAAACATTTACTAGAACTAGTAAATGGATTTAGAATGGCCATAGGAATTTAGAACGGTCATAGTAAATTTAGTAAGTGAATTCGTAAAGACCATATAAAGATAATACAATTGTATCTTTAATTTAAAATATACAATTGGCCACTAATGATGGACTTAGGCAACCACATAAGGTGGATCAAATCTGAGTCAACCACATGCAAGACAAGCACCTTACCACTGTATTCTTACTCTGGCCCTAGAATTTATATTATTAACATAATAAAGAGCATCTACAGAGTTGGAGTACAGTAGATGAGATGCCTGCCTTGCCTGCAGCCAACCATGTTCAATCCTCATCAGCCCATATAGAGATTTATGCTTATTTATATCAAAACCTGATCATCACCGGGCTGGAGAGATAATACTGTGGGTAGGGTGCTGGGGATCAAATCTGAGTCAGCCACAAGCAAGGCAAACATGTGTGTTCTTGCTGTGGCCCCTAGAAATATATATATATGTTGTTTTGTTTTGTTTTGTTTTGTTTTTTAGGGTCACATCCGGCAGCACTCAGGCTTGGGGGGACCATATGGGACACCGGGGGATCAAACCTCAGTCCGTCCTACGGTAGCGCTTGCAAGGCAGACACCTTACCTCTAGCACCACCTTCTCGGCCCATCCTAGTGAGTTCTTAAGGATATTTTCTTAACAAGCTTTTCCTGAGAAACTAAGAATATTTAGTGATTACATGTCTAGCAGTAAAACAAGAATATTTAATGATGAAATATTAGAACTATGTTCTTACTGGTGCTAATTTATAAAACATTATTATAGGGATTCCTTGTTTTAGAGAAAAATTTAGTATTAATATTGGGAAAGAAGAATCAAATTTGTTATTGCCCAGAATATAAAAAATCAAATGAAAATTTTAGAGCAAATGTGAAAATTGTAGGCTACTTAGAATGTGTGCATCCACTTATGTACCTACCTGCATTGCAGACATGTTTCTATGATGGTTGTCCAGTATATACATACATATTTGTATTAGTGAGTATGTAGTTTACAGACATTTACACCTATAATAGATTCTTAGAAATCAACATAAAATTCTGGAAAATGAACTTGAACGTTTCTTTTCGCATTGTAATGAAAATTGTAAAAGACTTAGAATTAATTTCAGAAGAAATATACAGGGCAGCTGAAGAAAGCAACAAAGCTTTTTGAGGAATAAGAGAATACTGAATAAGCAGAGACATCATATTTCTGGATGAAAAGACTCAAAATTATGAAGATGTAAATTTCCTCTAAAATGCCCTAAATTCTAACCACAATCCCAGTGACAACTTTTGGGGACTTGACAAAATGGATTCTGAAGTTTAGATAAAATTATAAACTTTCAAAGATAGCTAAGAAAAGGTACTTTAGGAGGTAATTAAGAACGATATGATCTGTAAGTTTGTAAAATAATTGTGAATCTGTGATCATTTGTTCTGCATACTCATTCAGAAATAGGCAGATCACAGGACTAGAATAAAACGTTTGGAAATAATCATAGTGTCTATAACATTAGCATTTCATGAAGTTGTAAATTCATTTAAATCAGGAGGAAATGTTTCATTACAAAAAAAGTAGCATGGGGGCACTAATTATTTTAGAAAGAAAATCATTTTGGAGAATTTTTGCTTCATGTTCACAATGTTAAAGTCTCTACCTTCTCAAATCTTTCCCATTCTCTACATTCCAGCTCTTCCATTACATCTTTTTTTTTTTTTTTTAGTTTTTGGGTCATACCTGGCAGCGCTTAGGGGTTACTTGTGGCTCTATGCTCAGAAATTGCTCCTGGCAGTCTCAGGGGACCATATGGGATGCCGGGATTCAAACCACCAACCTTCTGCATGCAAGGCAAATGCCTTTACCTCCATACTATCTCCCGGGCTCCATTCCACTACATTTTTGCCCAAGATTTGTTTCAATTTTCCTTGTATCCAGTTTTATATTCTACACCCACTACTTTACCTTTTCTGTGTCTGTTCCTCAGTCAGTAGTTCTCTTTCCATTCTAAGACAAAGTTTTTTGTTTTTTGTTTTTTTACTTTTATTTAAACACCATGGTTACAAGATTATTCATAATAGGTTTCTTTTTCACAGATAAAATTGTTAATGACTTGAAGCTGGAGAAATAGTACAGTTGTAGGGCGTTTGCCTTGCATGCAGCTGATCCAGGACAGACGATTGTTCGAATCCCGGCATCCTTTATGATTCTCCATGCCTGCCAGGGGTGATTTCTGAGCACAGAGCCAGGAGTAACTCCCTCCCCCCCCACAATTGTTAATGACTGAGTTTCAGTCAAAAAACCTTCACCAGTGTGCATTTCCTGCCACCGGGGTCCCCAGTTTCCCTCTCATCCTATCTGATGTCCTCTTTCCTCCCACCCACCCTCCCCCACCTGCCTCTGGAGCAGGCTTTTTATTTATCTCTCTCTCTCTCACTCTCTCTCTCAAACATACATTCTCCCTTTTCTTTTTTGACACTGTGGTTTGCACTACTGTCAATGAAGGGGTGCCATGCATGTCACTTTATCCCCTTTGAGCACACAGTTCTTGTCCAGAGTGATCAGTTCCAACTATCACTTTCATAGTAGATCCTTCTCTAGTCTAACTGTACTCTGCTCTTTGTGGCAAGTTTCCTACCATAGACTGGTTCTCCTAATCCTCATTTCTATAAGACAAAACATTTGACTCTATGCACTTATCTACCCCGAAAAATGGCATTATTGTTAGATAGGCCAAAATCATTTGGCTGGGGTGAATGGATAGTTCAGGCTTCTTTATATAATTGCAGAATTTTCTTTATCTAAAGAGAAAGAGGCTGCAGAAACGCAGGTGTTGATATTATTTAAAGGAAATAAAAAACGATCAGACTTGAACACCAAACCCAAAGTCAACGACAACAGAATCGATACCCAATCTACAACCAGCTGTACAAGTGGGGAACAGTTATGGAGGGTAAAGGAGGGAGATTTGGGATGCATGCTGGGAACAAGGGTGGAGGGAGGACAACACTGATGGTGGGAATGCCCCTTAATTATTGTCACTGTGTGCCTTAAATATTACTGGGAAAGATTTGTAATTCACTTTGACCGCAATAAAAATTTATTAAAAAAAAGAGTTAAATTGTGAGTCATTTATGAACAGATTGCAATCATTATAAATTAAACCAAGACAGTGATCTTTAGCTGCCTGAGTGTTCATAGATGAACAAAGACCATTCTTTCCCAACAAAGACATTAGTACCTTAGCCTCTTGTGTGTGACTGACCCTAATCCTGGCAGTTTGTCAGTTATCTGGGCAAAAGGCAGTCTACATTGGGGAAGTTGGGTCTTACGTATGTGGCCCAAGTCCATGTTGCTTGGGAAGATGAGTGGGACTATCTGAACTAAGTGGTGATTGCACTTTGTTGTTCTATTCTAGTTACTTTCTACTAATCTCTTGCTTCCACAGATTATTACTCATCTCAGCATGTTATTTCCTTTCTCAAAATTGTATTGAGATTTCAGGAGCAGATATTTGAAGGTAAGTAATGACTTTTTTTGTTTAGAAACTGTGTTTAATGAGTTAGCAGACCCAAGTTCTAATTCTGGCCCAACTATCAATTAGCTGTATGACTCAGTGAGCTAGTCCTGGACTGCAAGTCTGATTTTTTATGGTGAATAGATTTGATCAAACCAGTAAGTCTCTGTGACCCATGACAGACCTGGTGTTCAGTGTTACTTTGTAGGGCTAATTCAGAGGAGTTTCCTTTCTTCTTTTTCTGTTTTTGTTTTTGTACCACACCTGGTAGTGTTCAAGGATCATTACTGACATTATTGATGGAGAGGACATGGGAGGGGCATCTGGGGTGATAGGGAATGAACCTGGGAAAACCATGTGCAAGACAAACATAATACCTGCTTGGTACCTCAGAGGAGTTTTCATGAGTGTCTTTTCTGAGATGGAGGGACATGAGACCGGGAGACCTGACTTTAATCAGCTGTCCTTTCTCCTCAAAAGTTACTGGAATCTGAAGTTTTAAGACAGTTCCTGCTCACTGAAGAAAGATATAAAAACTATTTCAAGAGTATTTCCTCATTTTAGCAGGTGTGCCTTGAAGAAAGTTCTCTGTGGTTTTGTTGCTGGTGTCAGTTCTTGTCAAGTTCTCTAAGTATCCATCCACAGTGCCTACCCCCTGGTTGGCTGGTGGAAGATAAACCATCAGTTCCATGAAGAACTCCTCCCATCTTCGTAGGATTCCCGCTTGAGTGGAGGATGTAGACATATACATCTGTCTAGTTACATGTCTCCCAGTGTAAGCCTTACATCACAGAGCCATATACACATGCTATGCTGAAATCAATTTTCTGTTGTGCCATATAGTTATGTAAGATACAATCAAGGTATGTGAGTCTACTTTTCTGTCTTATTAACTTCCCCCTCAATAATTTAAAAATCTTTATCATGCAAATTTTAGACAGTTAATATGACTCTCCCATGCTGACTCCATGACATCTTCCAACATTTGTCCAGTGGGGGCTTTTTTTCCTCCTAAAGTAAAACATAGGTTTGCCTGACAGTGACTATCTTTTTTGTGATTTTGATTGTGAAGGCCTGTTTCTAAGAAATCTCCTGTGGGGCCTTCAGGACTGTATTCAGTGGCCTGTCTGTGTGAGAATGTTGTGTTGATCAGCTCCAAAAGTTGTCTTAGTTGTAACACTGTGTGCTGGCTGTTCTGTGTCCATTGAACATTTTTTTCCTCTTTTTTATTTCCAGGCTCAGCCCTTTATATCTCTGTATAGACGGAGTGTTATAGAGTGGTCTGGTCTATGTTCCTTCCAGAGCCAGAAGAGAATTCCCATCTGACCCACTAGAACTTGGAGGATGTTCACATACAGGTGGTCATTCCAGTGTTCAGAATTTGTTTTGTTCTACTTTTTATTATAAGATTGTGATTTACCAAGTTGTTCATAATAAAGTTATTTTATGCATTAAATGTTCAAATATCAATCTTATCACTAGTGTGACCTTTCCTCCACTAGCCTGCCTCCATGTAATCATCACAAATTTCCTTCATATTGCTTTTACAACACAAAGGCAAGTGAAATGATCAAAATCTTTAGATCAGTACAGGTCAATTTGAAATGACTATTATATTCCCCATGACATTATTAAAGTCAATGTCTAAGGATTTAATGGAGTATGGTTGATACAAGTTGAGTCTTCTGTGTTACTGTTTATGATTACTGAGGTTGGTATATTACTAAATAATGTTCCCATCAGATTTTCTCTGATACTACTGGGCTGATACTACTATAGGATATTGATGAAGATTAATAGATATAAACATATTTTGATAGCTTAAAAGTTTGATAAGGTTAAGACTCAGACCTGGGCTCCTTTTGCCTGAGGGTGATGTTGGACTGCTCTAGTTCATGCAAAAAGTGGAATCTCCCGCACCCCTACACACACACACACACACACACACACACACACACACACACACACACACACACACACACACCTTGCTTCGGAGACTGCCACAGAGCTATCAGCCAGGACTGGACTATATAGAAGTTATTGATAGCTGTTATTTTCTTTTGGAGCTTGGTGGAGGAACTGGGCTGTTTTTCTGCTAGGGAGATGGCCAATTTATTATCTCTAGATCAGAGTGAAGAGTGGCAAGGGATAAGAAGAGATGCTGAAAAATAATAATAATAATAAAAAAGAAGAGATGCTGAAGGGGAAAGAGGAGATAAATTGTACCCTAGAGAATTTCATGTCCCATCCCCAGAACCTGTAAATTTAAGGTTACAATGTCAAGGAGGATTAAGCTTGCAGGTGGAATAGTCAGCTGGCCTTAATAGTATGTGGGTTGTCCTATGTTACTTGGATAGGCCAATTGATCACAAGGGTCCTTAAATATAGAAGAAGGCAGGAAAGGAAAGCAGGAGCAGGATGTGTCATTGAAGAATGACATCTGATTGGAGATATACTATGCATGTTTTCTCTGAAGATGCAGTGTGGGTGATGGGGGTAGTTTCTAGAAGCCTGAAAAACAATCCAGTGAATTCATTCAGCACTCTCAGAGGGGAGTGCTCCTTACTGAAGTTTAGTGAGTCCCATGTTGAACTTCTTCTTCTTCTTCTTCTTCTTCTTCTTCTTTTTTTTTTTTGTTTTTGGTTTTTGGGTCACACCCGGCAGTGCTCAGGGGTTACTCCTGGCTCTATGCTCAGAAATTGCTCCTGGCAGGCTCGGGGGACCATATGGTATGCCAGGATTCAAGCCACCGACCTTCTGCATGAAAGGCAAACGCCCTACCTCCATGCTATCTCTCCTGCCCCCCATGTTGAACTTCTGATCTACAAAACTGTGAAAATGTAGATTTGTGTTATTTGTAGCTTATGAACTTGAAGTTATTTTATACAACATAATAGAATACAGACATGATATAAAGTTGATATAATATTGCAATACACAATATTAATTAAGAATTAACTGAGGGATTGTGCTCGCTTCAGCACAATACTAAAATTGGAACAATACAGAGAAGATTAGCATTGCCCCTGCGCAAGAATTAACTGAGGGAGGTCTGGGACTCAGGATTCAAAGTATAGACGTTGGTGGGGGAGAATGAAGCCAAGTCTGAACCAGAGACCAGGATTAGTATGACAGGATGCTCAGTTTAGGGAATATGGTTTTATTAAGGCTATTGCTCTACTGGAAGGGACTAAGAGTTGGGGAAGAGTTTCAGCTCAAGAAATCAGAAAGCAGTTTTGGGAATTTGGAGTATGTGGGTAGTAGCAGAGAGGTGTGACTGGAATAGAGAAAGTATGTGGGAAGAGTAGATTTGTATTAGGCTGGGGAAGAGAAAAAAGGAACAAACATAGGGCCAGGATTCATGAAATCTGGGTTTTAATCATTTTACTCTCTCAGCAGCCTGACAAAGGTTAATTTTTTAAAGTTGAAACTCAAGGGTAGAGATGTCACTCAAAAATTACGTTTTCTTAAGGAACAAATACAAATAGCCAAAAGGCACATAGAAATTGCTCTGCATCACTAGTCATCAGAGAGATGCAAATCAAAACAGTGAATTATTATCTCATGCCACAGAGACTGGCACACATCAAAAAGAAGAACAATTATTGCTGGTGTGCATGTGGAGAGAACAGGTTCTCATTTATTGTTGGTGGGAATGTTGACAGATACAGCCCTTCTAAAAAACAATATGGACATTCCTGAAAAAATAATCTAGGAATTAAACTCCCATTTAACCTGACAACTTTAATTCTTGAAATATAATCTCCCAAGGGTCCAAATACAAAAAAAGGAGAAAATACATTTGCATCCATTGTTTCTTGCAGCACTATTCATAATGGCCAAAATCTGTAAATAACCCAATTGACCAAGAATAGATGATTGGATAAAGGAACTATAGTACATACACTGATGGAATACTACTCAGCCATGAGAACAGATAAAGTCAAGAAATTTGATGCTACATGGAGGGACCTAGAGAGTATCAGGATGAATAAAGTGAGTCAGAGGGAGAGAAACCTACACACAGAATGCTCAGTATGAAAAGATATAATGGTGCAACAATGAATGCCCAAAGACAATGGAAACAAGCCCTTTTGAGGAGGCTGGAGGATAGGATGGGAGGTGAGAAATGTCTGTGGTGGAGGAAAGTTTATTGAGAGAAGGAAGTGCTGCTGAAAGGTGGAAAAGTGTTATGTATGAAACCCTATTAGCAACAGTACTATAAACTACAGTGTGAAAATGTACTTAAAAATACCACTCCTAGGAATATACCCGAGGAACACAAAAATACAATACAAAATCCCTTCCTTACTCCTATATTCATTGCAGTGCTATTTACAATAGCCAGACTCTGGAAACAACCAAGATGCCCATCAACAGATGAGTGTCTAAAGAAACTGTGGTACATATACACAATGGAATACTATGCAGCCGTCAGGAGAGATGAAGTCATGAAATTTTCCTATACATGGATGTACATGGAATCTATTATGCTGAGTGAAGTAAGTCAGAGGGCGAGAGAAAGACGCAGAATGGTTTCACTCATCTATGGGCTTTAAGAAAAATGAAAGACATTTTTAACAGTATCTCAGAGACAAGTGAGATGAGGGCTGGTAGGTGTAGCTCATGACATGAAGCACATTACATAGAGTGATGAGTGCAGTTGGAGAGATGACTACACTAAAATCTATCATAACAATGTGAATGAATGAGGGAAGTAGAAAGCCTGTCTCAAGTACAGGTGTAGCGGAATGGGGAGGAGGGAGATCTGAGAAATTGGTGGTGGGAATGTTGCACTGGTGAAGGGGGGTGTTCTTTACATGACTGTAATCATACAACTATAATAATGTTTGTAATCACAGTGTTTAAATAAACATAATTATAAAAAAGAAAAAAATGGTGCCTCTCCTAGACATGCAGACTGATGGATAGGATACAAAAGGGGTGGGGGAACATTGATGGAGGGAAGTGGACTCTGGTGAAGGGATCTGTGTTGAAACATTGTAGGCTTGATACCCAGCCACAAATAACTTTATGATTTTGTGGTGACTTAAAAAAATAAAAAGAGAAAAGAACAGAACACATGCCTTGCCATATGAGACCTTGGGCTCGAACCCTGTTGGGTTGGTTTCTACCGCTCCCACATCACAGGTGTGGCCCTACAAGAAACATAGCAAAAAAAGTTAAAGCTGGGCCCCTGTCTTCCTCTGCCTGAGAGGTGAGACTCAGGGGGTAGGGCTTACTTTCCAGAAGAAACAAAAATTACCTGAGTTAGTGAGGCCCTTATTCAGGAACAGCCTAGCAGTGGTCACTGTCTTGTAACTGTGATAACGCTATGAGACTGTGTCACCAAGGTAGCATCACTGACCACCCCTCAAGGAAATGCCAGTGGAACATGGCAGCTTCTTAGAGTGGAATGGCTTTACTTATATAGATTCTCTCATTGCCTCAGTGTGAAAATAATGACCAAGGCACTTACAAGACTCTGATTGAAGTGTTTGGGCTTCAGTGAACTATATATTTTATAATACCTCCCCCCCCATGGGGCAAGTTAGAAATATTTGCAAACTGTCACCTTTTGGGGGATAAACAGGTAGTCTTTTTGGAAGCTGACTATACATAAAAAAAGCACAGCATGGGACTGTGGAACCCAATATTGCTCTTCATTCTTAAGCATTACATATTCCAGAATCCTGAAGTACTGGATTCAGTAAAAATGTCTTTGCATTCTGTTTGATTTTGTACACTTTTCAGTTTCTCACAAACCTTTTACTGACAGAGCATCGTAGCAGCTGCCAGTGATAGGGCAACCAGAGGGTTTGGCAGCTTGTGGGTGGGAGTTTCAGGGTTTAGGGACTTGGCGGCAGTTAGATTGGGCTGTTGGTGTGGGAGGATGGAACTGTGTATTGATGATGGTCTTGGCTTTTCCTAAATCACAATTGCATCATATGAGATAGCTGAATTTATGTTGAGCTTTACAAAAGCCTCCTGAGAAAAGGGCAAAACTGGTTTTAGTGCGTAAGAAATTTATTTATGGCAGTTATGGTACCAAGCTGAGACCAGAGACTGTGGAGAATTTGGATCATTTTCTGGTAGAGGAAAAAAAAAACACTTTACTTTTAAAAGTAGGAATCTTATAGTATAATTACTTTGTAGTTACAATGAATCTTTAAAGTTTTTTTTTTGTCTTTCCATAGGGCAGCAAGTAGGGTCTGTTTTTGGTATACTAATTCAATCACAGAACTTCCGGAGAGAGCTTTGGGGGCTGGGGTGGCAGGAGATGGTGAGAAGATGTCAGTCCCAGCAGGCCCAGCTCCTTATGACTCATCTGTTCAGCGGAGCTGTGTGACGGGTCTTTGGAAACCCAGGGTCATGGCTCTTTGTAGTATTGAGATGACTCACAGGGATGAGGGTTGTCACCCTGTCTCAGGTTTATCTGATATACATAAATGTGATTTATAAATGTGATTTTCTTTCTTTCTTTCTTTCTTTCTTTCTTTCTTTCTTTCTTTCTTTCTTTCTTTCTTTCTTTCTTTCTTTCTTTCTTTCTTTCTTTCTTTCTTTCTTTCTTTCTTTTCTTTTCTTTCTTTTCTTTCTTTCTTTCTTTCTTTCTCTTTCTTTTCTTTCTTTCTTTCTTTTTTCTTTCTTTCTTTCTTTCTTTTCTTCTTTCTTTCTTTCTTTCTTTCTTCTTCTTTTCTTTCTTTTCTTTTCTTTCTTTCTTTCTTTCTTTCTTCTTTCTTTCTTTCTTTCTTTCTTTCTTTCTTTCTTTCTTCTTTCTTTCTTTCTTTCTTTCTTTCTTCTTTCTTTCTTTCTTTCTTTCTTTCTTTCTTTTCTTTTCTTTCTTTCTTTCCCACAATACCCAGCTTTCTTTCTTTCTTCTTTCTTTTCTTCCCCTTTCTTCTTTTCCTTTCTTTCCTTTCTTTTTTCTTCCTTCTTTCCTTTTTTCTCTTTTTCTTTTGTGGTACCCTGATTACTAGAATACCATGGAAGAGAGATTATATTAATTTGTTTTTTAACCCCCAGAAGATAAGACTAATTAAAGATAACTAGGTCCATATTGTCTTCCTTGTACAATGTCCTCTATGGTATAGGCTACTTTTAGGATGATTCTGAGCAAAGTCTTCCAGTATAGTGAGTGCAATATCATGTAATCATTATATTGACATTTCAGTTGTGAAATATTTAGTGTGGGTTTTTTTTTCTCTGTTCTCTTCTTTTGACTAGAACCTGCAGACTCTTCTTTTCCCTTTAATGATACTTTAAGTAAGAATAAGACACTATTGTTTTTAATAGTAAAGCTCAGTTCAAGTCAGTTTTATATCTAATATAATTCAAATTCATATTCGGGGATTCAAAAGGATAATGAAAAAGAGAGTGGAGAGAGAACAAAGGGGCATGGGGGGAGAAGGAAGAAGAGAGAGAGAGAGGAGAGAAGGGAGAGAGGAGATTGCTTCTAAAGTACCATCCACCTCTTATCTCTCTAAGTGTATTTCATCCAGTGTTGGGATGAGCAGCACTTACATAAAAGAGGTGAGAACAGACTTACATTCACAGTCTGCCTTGGGTCATCGGCAGCTGATATTATAATGGTCTCTATTTCAGGTTGACTTAGCCTTCTCTGTTAGGAGGACTCCTTAGGTGAAGCTATTTCTTGGTCATGTTCTAGTCTCTTTTCTGATCAAATGTTACTTTGGTTGTTCTTGCTGTCTGGCTAACCCTTTTTATTCTGTCCATTCTCTGTGGAGCTGGAATGGAGGTACAAGAGGAATAAAACATATGCTGTTCTTCCTGCAATGGCTACTGTGTATTCCCTTGGCACTCTGCTGCAGGCGACTTCTGCAGTAAGGCCGTCATTGTCAGAAATCTCCCTGGCTACCATCTCTGCATTAGAACATGCCCTGTCTATAGGTCTGTAGGCCAATCCACTCCATAATCCTTTCAGCATGGCTCCTGAGAAGCCAGTGATGTGTGTCCTCACTACTCTTGCTTCAGTACATGCCTCTGGGAACACCACAATCTTGCTCCTCCCACAAAACCCAGCTTTATGGGAAATGGAAAAGAAATGCTTACCGATTCTCACTATAGCCTACCCTTGCCTCAGTACCTGAGCTCTCTTCACTCTCCAGTTCTAGCTCTGGCTGCGACATGGATGAGGATGATGAGTTGGTTTGATGGCTCTCATTTCATAGGGTTGGTTTTAATTTGCTTTTGATACTAGTAGGCCCCGAGGAAGGTGTCTTTTCCTGCACAGATTAGCTTATAGATTTTGTCCCTAGGCCAAGAGCCACAGGAAAAGCAACCTGCAGTATTCAGGCATGCTAAGCTCTAATGTTTATCCAAGGCTGTATTCTGCCAGTAAATTCTTTTCCATGTTCAAGGATGGTCTGTTGTAATTTTCTTGTTTGTTTGTTTTTGTATCTGTCAATTCATGTGATAGAGAGACATAAAATAATGGTTTGTGAAAGATAATGTTAGAATCTATTTACATTAGTGCAGGCTTGTTTTCCTGGAATGTTTGATTTCTTTTGCTAGTTGTGATGAATCAAGTGGCATATGTAAAAACATGTACATTGTATATTATAATAAGGATTGATTTTGGGAGGTTAATTTATGCCCTCCAAAATGCACTTTATATTATTAACTGGGTTAAGTGCCAAACTGATTTTAGGGTTTTTCTAATTAATTTGCATGCTCTTGATGTATTGGCATTGTCTGTCACTTTTGATGGATTTCTATCTTTTTGTATCTTTGAGTTTGCTCTTTTAGGACATGGATAAACAAAAGGAAAAGACAAACCTATGGAGTGATAAAAATATTTGAAAATCTGACAAGAGATTACTCTGCTAAAATATAAGGAACTCTGACAACCCACGAGGACAATGTACAAAGAACTAGATTTTTAAAAATGGGTAAAAAACCCAAAGACATATATTTTCAAAAGAAAATAATGAGCACAAGTGGCCTACACTGATACATGAAAAGAGTCTTGACATCACGAATCATCAAGCACACACAAATCATCAAAGGAAAATTAAAGTCAAAACCACATGGATTCATTTCCCAACTGTTTGGATGTAACTATTATAAAAAAAAAGTGAGAAGGTATATGTTAATAAAATGTAGAGAGAAGGGAATATTTGCATTTTGGGGGGACTCTAATAAGGTGCAGATACAAATGAGAAGCACTAACTGGTGAAGGTTGTTGTACATTGTATGGCTAGAACTCAATCATTAACAACTTTATCTGTGAAAATAAAAAAGAACTATTATAAACAACCTTGTAACCCCAGTATTTAAAGAAAAAAAACCTGAATGAGTAGCACTATTATGAAAAGCAGTATGAATGCTCTTCAAGTAACTAAAATAACAGAACTTTCATAGGATTTTGCAGTGCTACCTCCGGAGATATTATTTGGAAGAGATAACTGTACTGCTGTATTCATTGTACGTGGAAACAACCTACCTAAATGTCCCTAAGCAGGAAAATGGATAAAGAAAAGTTATCTATACATGTATGTACACAATGGGATATTATTTCATCATTAAGAAATAGTACAATAGGTAAAGTAGCTGACCCAGGTTTGATTTCCAGCACCATATATAGCCTTCTGATTACTACCACAAGAGTGATCCCTGAGCACAGAGCTAGTAGTGAGCCCTTAGCACAGCTGGGTGTGCCTTAAAAGCCAGCCTCTCCCCTCAAGCAAAGAAGCATGTAAAAGAAATAAAATCTGTTATTTGTAAAAACATGGATGGAATGGAGGTTATTTTCCTACGTGAAATAAGGAAGACAGAAAAACACAAATGTTGTGTGATTTTATTTATAAAACATGAAAACAGCCAAAGAATAAATTTTTACATTAATATAATATTATGATGGTAACCGAGAAGGAAAGAGGTGACTTGAAAAAAATGGAAGTTGGTCAGAGAGAGAACTCAATGGACTCAGCACAAGCTTTGATGCCATCTGTACCCCAAGCACTACTGGGACTATAAACACAGAGCCAGGAGTATCCCCCAGCACTGCTGAATTTGGCACAATATCCACCAACCCCTCCCTTCCCCAAACTCACAAAGAAAGACAGAGAATGGGGGCTGGAGAGATAGCATGGAGGTAGGGCATTTGCCTTGCATGTAGAAGAATGGTGGTTCAAATCCCGGCATCTTATATGGTCCCCCCAAGCCTGCCAGGAGTGGTTTCTGAGTGAAGAGCCAGGAGTAACTCCTGAGCTCTGCGGGGTCTGACCACCCGCCCCCCCCCCCAAAAAAAAAAGAGAGAGAATGATGAATTAGTGAGAGGATTATGGTCATTATTTACTGGGTACACAGCTTCAAATTTTTAGGGTGATAGAGTTCTGGAGATGGGTGATGGTGATGCTTACACAACAGGATAAATGCATTTTATACCTCTGGCCCATTTGCTTCAGGCATTTAGCACTAGAGTCAATTTATCACATCTGGAAAACAAGTTGAAACATAAAAACCAAAAAGAGAAGCTATATCTTCAAATATTTCAGAAATAAGATGACTATTAGACATTGTGGAAAACAGTTTGATGGTAACTCAAAAAGTTAAGTATAGGGGTCAGAGTGATAGTACAGTAAGTAGAGTACTTTCTTTGCATGCAGCTGACCCAGGTTTGATCCCTGGTACCCTGTATGGTCCCCTGAGACTACCAGGAGTGATTCCTGAGTGCAGAGCGAGAAGTACTCTCTGAATATTGCTGGGTGTAACCCTAAAACAAATAAAGTTAATTATAGAACTACTGTGACAATAATGGCATTTAGGTATATACCCCAATAATTAAAAACAGGAATTTAAACAAGAGTATGACACTGATGTTCATAGCAGCATGATTCAGAATAGTCAAAAGGTGGAAACAATCCTATTGTTTAACAACACATGAGTAAACAAAATATGATATAAACATATTTCACTGTGTATTCACATAAAATAGAATAAAATAGAGTGAATTTTCATTTCACAAAATATAATGAAATTCTAACATGGATGAAACTTGAAGGCATTAAACTATGTAAAGTCACTACACAAAAGAACAAATATTTTAAGGTTCAACATATATGTGATACTTAGAAGAGCCAAGTTAATAGAGACAAATGTGGGTAGTAGAGGTTAAAAAAATCTGATAGGCAAGTGCAGTGTTGTTGTTGCTTAATGGTTTGGGTTAATAAAAAAAGTTCTGAAAATAGTTATGATAGTATACAAAATTGTTAATGGACTTAATTTCATGGAATTGTACATATAAAATGGTTAAAATATTAAAATAGACCCCCATTTTTATCTCCATGAATCACACCTGGTGTTGTTCAGGGCTTATCTCTGCATTCAGGAATCACTCTTGTTGGGCTCAGGAGACCATCATATGTGACTCCTGGAATCCAACCTGGGTAGGCCACTCGGCCACTCGCAAAGCAAGCACCCTTATCTACTGTACCATATCTCCAGCTCCAGCACCACAAACTCTTAAAAAGTTTTAAATTTTTGTTTTGTCTTTAGACCACACTTGATTGTGCTCAGGGCTTACCTGGTTCTCTGCTCAGGAACCTCTTCTAATATGGCTCTGGGGACCCCTTAGGATATTGCAAATAGAACTGTAGGTAAGATATTTGCAAGGCAATATACCTTACCTTCTATGCTGTCTTTCTGTCCCAAAATATATATGATTTTTGTTTTGGAAGGAAGATGTGGGTCATAGCTGACAGTGCTCAGGCTGACTTCTAGTTCTGATCAGAAATCACTCCTGACAGTGCTCCAGGGACATATGGCAAGGATTGAGCCAGAGCCAGCCATGTGCTCAAGTTCCCTACCCACAGCCTCCATTGACATTATTTTCAATAAAGGATTAAAATATGTATTGAACTTTCAATTTAAAAATTTTCTGACTTTTAAGATGATGTCCATATCTTTTCCCAGATATCCATGTTTTATATAAAATACCTTCTTACAGGTATGATAAAATTTGATTTCTGCCTATCTAAAATTTATTTCTGAGATATGGATGCAAATTTGTCACAGCATTTAAAATTTATTGTATATTCCCTTTTATACAGATTTGTGCTTGCATTCTTTATGATATAATAAACTTACATATGATGAACTATGTTTATGTGTACATTTTGTTATTTATTTCAAGAGTATCATGGTGGATTTTTCTTTTTTTTTCCTTTTTTCTTTTTTTTTTTGGTTTTTGGGCCACACCTGGTGGTGCTCAGGGGTTACTCCTGGCTATGTGCTCAGAAAAAGCTCCTGGCAGGCACGGGGGACTATATGGGACGCCGGGATTTGAACCAACCACGTTAGGTCCTGGGTCGGCTGCTTGCAAGGCAAACGCCGCTGTGCTATCTCTCCAGCCCCGATTTTTCTTTTTTCTTCAGTACTTTTGGATATGGAAATGTACATGCTGAACTCTGAAACTGTGCTTCTATCTTAGGAATTTGTTTTGGATATCATGGTTATCCCATATTAGTAAAAACTCTGTTTTCAAAATATAATTATTGAAAGTTCATTACATATTTATTTATAAATTTATTTATAAGTAGCAGTTTTTCTGTTTTTGTTTGTTTTGTTTTGGGGCCACACCTAGCATTTCTCCTGGCTTTGTGCTCAGAAATCGTTCCTGATAGACTCTGAGAACTATATGGGATTCTGGAGATAGAATCCAGGTCTGTCTGTCCCAGGTCAGCCGCATGCATGACAAATGCCCTACTGTGCTATCACTCTGGCCCCAAATAGCAGCTTTTCTATAGATCTTAAACCCACTACTCAGACTGACAAGAAATAGTGCAATTATGTATAGTTTCATGGGCTAGGACAAGTGAACTTGAAGAAAGTCTCATACTACTTTTAGAATATTAGTTATTATGTATATTTGTTCTTATAAACTATGTTCTTTTACTCTGTGCTACCAACTAGTATGTTAGCAATTTCAAATTTTCAATTATGTGAAGAATTGCCCTTGAGTAAAACTTTATGAACAAAATGCCTGATGGTGGCTGCAACTCTTCCTTTTGCAGCGTCTTTCATCAGTCCCTATAACTGAGAGACTGAATTTGACAAGGACAGGTAAAGATTTTGCTCACTCAGTGTCACCAATGAATTTTATTTCTTCACCCTAACAGTAAGCCAACCTGCATATTGAACTGTATTTTGTCCATATGTATTTTTAATGTTAAGCTACCTTTCAAGGCTTTTAGAATCATTTAATCAGAAGTATTCTTTGTGTATTATTAATCCAGTGACAGTCAATTTGAGTAGGATGGAAGTTGGGTGAAGGCTCTGCTTCCCCAGTGATTCTGTTTTTGAGTTGTATGACTATTGGCTCATGCTGCAGAATTGAGACTCATAGAAATAGGCTCTAAGACTGTCATGTCTTTATTGAGATTTACCATCCTAGCCAATTTCTGCCTCCATTTGGGTTATTCTTACTCTCTCATGTCTAAGGAACTTTAAAAAACACAGCTACTACTTACTGCTGTTGAATACAGAATAAAAATGCAGTTTATTCTAAATTTTACCACATGTCTTACATTCCTGATGTGGTGTGAACTGATTTTTCCAGTTGCGATTAACTGACCAAATTGTTCACTGACCTTTTTCACTTCAGTGAAAGATACAGGATGCTAGACGAAAAGAAGCAGATTACTAGTCCTGGTAGGCTAGGAAACCTGACTAAGGTTTGATTCATGGGTTTTGGGGAAGGAAGATATTTTATTGGAATCAGAGTGAGTGTCTACAAATTTGGGGAAGGAATAGGAAAAGCAACAGAAGGTGTCTGTGGAAAACAGGCAGGCTTTTGTGGAGTGTAGGGATCTGACAGAAATGGTAGGTGCGGTCTAAAGCTTGTTGAATGTCCAGGAACTTAAGGAGAAAGAGGTACACATTTCTGGAATGTTGGCTATTTTTTGGCCATGGAGAAGAGAAGGTTTTAACATGTGTTTTGTTACATAACTTTATGTATGAGAAAATTTTTTTGTAGCTTCAGGTGGAAATATCTAGAACCTGTTGCAAAGCTTAAGGACATTGGGTTTGAGCAAAGGCAATGAAGCAGTCCAGGAAGAATGGTTTCAATCCCTTAGGGCTGTAACTATGATGAAATTCCTCACCTTGGTAAAGAAATGGCAAGAAGGGAGTGAAACCAGTAGTAAGAGAACTGGACACAGCTGATGCATCACTTCCTAAGTTTAAATATGGCAGTTAATTTTGCTCTGATGCAAGAGACTTTTGTTCTCAATACTCTTCTATTGAAAGAGTGCACAGTTGAAGCTGAGAATTTCAGATCCCAAGAGAGAAGCTGCCAGGATGGAAATTCAGACTTAGAGACTAGAGATTCTAGGGATTGAAGTAGTAAAGTATCACAGTATTGCTATTAAAGAGATACAATCAGATATTGTATCAACCTGTCAAACAAACAAGATTAGGCATAATAGGCCATCAATAAGAAAGCAAGATTTTTGGGAGCCAGGGATTCTATTCAAGGTTTTAATTTGGAGGAAAAAAGGGTAATACACAAAAATACATATATATATATATAATATAATTATAATAATACAGAACTCCAAAGATTGATTTTCTGGATCATTTGAAATAAAAACTGGGGTATGTTAGGGATAGCTTGGTGGTTTAGAGATCCTGCCTTTCAAATAAAAGATTGTGAATTCAATTCCAGGTACTCATGTGTGTCAACTCTGCTGCTTGTGCCTAGCAACTCTACTATCTGTGATCCCTCGTGCTGTAAGCAATTTTCAGGTGTACAATAAACAGGTACATGTGAGCACCACAACTAAAGGACATGATTTCATCTAGCACAACTGGGAACATGTGTGAGCAAACAGCCAGAAATACAATCCCCAGCAAGACCATGTGTGAATATCACAAATGTAAATGTGTGAGCATCACAGCTAAGTCTGCACTAATCTGCATCACAACGACAAAAGAGGGAAGAGAAGGGGCAAAGAAGGATTAAAAAATATTAAGCAAGGCCTTGAGAGACAGGACAGTGGATAGGGAACTTGTCTTGATGGAACTGACCTGAGTTCAACCCACAGCACTATACCTGGTGAATCCTGCCAGTAGTGATCTTTGAGCATAGAGCCAGGAGTAAGCCTTGCTTGGTGTGGCCCAAATACCAAAAAATAAAATAAAGTAAAATAAAAAAGATTAAGCAAATAAAAATAGATAAAAATTGTTTTTTATCCAGGCAGTAGCAGTCCTGTGCCAGTATAAACAGACAAACAAAAACGCTATAGAGGGTTTAACTATTAATAGTACAGATGAAAGGCTGGATAAATTTAATACACAATGTGTTTGTGAATTACTCCTTGCAAAAGCATTTCAAGTTTTAAATATGTGTATCATATATTAAGATAAAATCAGCCTATCTATCCATCCTGCAAAATTAGCTTGGTTCTTTTTCCAAGTTGTGCTTATTTTTGGTTTGCCATTTGTAATAAGTGACTCAGAACGGAAGTGAAAAATCATTTTACAGTTTGACTAGAGAGTTTTTTTTTCTGTTAGGATTGTTGTAATTCTTACATAATAGGAATACAAACCCCTAAATGTTTATTAGAAGTCGGGTGCTAGATTTCTGGGTAAACAACAATACCAGCTCTCTTACTTCCATGCCTCTCTAATTATATGTAAACTTATTTAAGATCATCAAGTACAGTGATTCACCACTCCTAGGTGCTCTGCGAAAGGCTACATTGTTGTAAGACTATTGTTCCCTACTGAGTACATTTATTTTGAGCTTTGGTTAACTTTATAAAAGAATTTTTTAACATATAATCCAGAACTCGATCTGTATATATTATGTAAGAAATAATAAACACTCGATATGCAGATATATGTGCTGTAATTTTTCTTATGGTAAAAACAGATGGCTAGTTCGTTCTTAGAAATGTTTGTTAAGAGCTACTACTACCATTAGCAGCCACATACATCATTGTCATCTGTCAATATCTTTGTTAACCATTTAGTTCAGGGAGTATTACAATAGTGTATTTCCATAGCCGTTTCCTTAGAAAAGACTAATGGTCAAAAATTTAAATTGAGCTTACTAAAAAAAAAACACCCCAAAATTTAAGTTGTTCTTAACTTATATGGGTTGGTTTTCAGATTCCCATTTATTAGGTAATTTATTTGAACTTGAGCACTTTTAAAATGATTGGTAAACATTGTTATGTATGTTGTCTCTGTACCCAGTTTTGACTCCATCAGACTACTCAAGAGTTGCAAGTCTTGGTATTTCATTAAGTTACAGAGTTCTTGTCCACTGGAAAATGTATATCAAGAAAATACAGGACCTTTTACTTGAGTTCGTGGAAATAATTATTTCTGCTGTATTCTTTTACACCTCAAAGAAGACATAAAGACATATAGGCCTTCTCCTGTGGGTTGAAACATGTTCCTCCAAGAAGATATGTTGAAACTCTAAACCCACATACCTATGAATGTGGCCTTATTTGGAAATGGGATTTTGGCAGATGTAACCAATTTAAGATGAGATCATATTGGATAAGGGTGAGCACTGGCCAAGGACTCATATTTTTATAAGAGGAAAATCTGCACACGGAAACAAGAAGAATGCCATGAGACAAGGCAGAAATTGGTGGGGATGTGTATACAAACTGTGGTAAGAACAGAATTGCCAGAAGCCTCCACACACTAGGAAGGAACAAGGAACAGATCTTCCCTCCAGTTTTCAGCAACAGTGGATGGCCCAATGGACATCTTGATTTCAGACTTTTCACCTCTAGAACTGATACAATACATTTTGTTCTAAGTGATCCAGATTTGTGGTATTATGTTAATCACCCTAGGAATAGAATACACTTTTATAAGTATTAAAAATTAACGTTTATAATTTTCTTCTGTCAACTCTATGATAGCCCTGGAAATGGACTTATTCCTTAAACAAACGTTAGAACAGAATATGGGCTAAACTTTTGTGTTCCCCCATGTTTGTATATTGAAATAATAACTATCAATGTGAAAGTAAGGCTTCTAGGACATAACTGAGTCATGGCAATGGGAATCTAATAATGAAACTAGTATCCTTCTAAAGTAATCTCAGAGAGCGCACTCATCTCCTTCTACCACGTGGTGATTTATAGAAGATAGTCGTTGAACCAGAAAGTAGGCTCTTAGAAAACACTGGATCTGCCCCAAAGCCTTAAATTTTTTTCTTGTTTTCTTGTCCCACACCTGGCATTGCTCTGAGCTTATTCCTGGCACTGTGCTCAGGGATCATTCCTAGTGATGCTTGGGAAACATACGCAATGCCCAGGCTTGATCTGAATCAGCTGTGTGCAAGGCAGATACTATCTCTTTGTACCCCTTAAATGGTGATTTTTAAACTTTTCTTTGGAGTTGGGGTGTAAAGGGAACCCTTCCCCCAACTTCCTTTTCCCCTAACTCTTCTTTTGATATGTAAAAGTCCTCCTGGATTATAGCACCCCTTTGTAATACAATTTAAAGTTGGGGAAAGTGATGCTTCCCATCTTCTTTTTCCTAAAGGTTCTTTTAGCTATTCATAAGCATTTACTGTTTCAAATGAATTTCAGGAGTGTTTGATCCACTTCTTTAAAGAATCACATGGGGCTTGAGTGGTAGAAAGTTTGCTTTGCATGTGGCTGACCCAGGATGGACCTGGGTTTGATCCCTGGCTTTTTATATGGTCCCAGAGCTAGGAGCAATTTCTGAGTGCAGTGCCTGGAGTAAGCCCTGAGCATCACCGGGTGTGGCTCAAAAAACAAAACAAAACAAACAAACAAACAAAAAGAATATCATGGGTAATCTTAAGGGATTGCTTTAAATCTGTATGTATAATGCTTTAGGGAGTATTGTCATTTTAATTATGTTAATCCTCTCAGTCTATGAACATGGTATATATCTCTACTTCTTCTTGTACCCTTTAATTATTGACACAATGTTTTTTAGTTTTCTTTTTTTTTTTAACACCTTGATTACATACATGATTGTGTTTGGGTTTCAGTCATGTAAAGCACACCACCCATCACCAGTGTGTTTTTTAGTTTTCTTTGTGTAGGTCCTTTACTTCTTTACCTTTACTTCTTTAATTAAATTGACTCCAAGTTTTTTGAATTTCTGTGGTGTTATTGTGAATGGGATTGTTTTTTTAATGTCTATTTCTTTTCTAATATTATTTGTTTATAAGAAGGCCATTAATTTTTGTGTGATAATTTTGTAGACTGCACTTTGCTGTACTAATCTAATTATTTCTAGAAACATTTTGGTAGAGTCTTTAGGATTTTTTAAATATAGTATCATGCCATCTGCAAACAATGAGAACATGAATTCTTCCTATCCTATCTGGATGCCCTTGACATGTATTTCTTGCCTAATGCTAAGGTAATTACTTCCAGTACTGTGTTGAATAGGAGTGACAAGAGAGGCAGCCTTGCCTTGTGCCAGATTTTAGGGGAAAGGCTTTCAGTTTTTCTCCATTGAGTATAATATTTGCCGTGGCATGTGGTAAATGGCTTTGACTATACTGAGAAAAGTTTCTTCCATTCCCATCTTTTGAGAGGTTTTTTTTTTTATCATGAATGGATATTGGACTTTATCACATGCTCTCTCTGCATCTATTGATATGATCATATGGTTTTTTATTTTTCCTTTGTTGATGTGGTGTATTATATTGACTGACTTGCAAAAGTTGAACCATCATTGCTTCTCTGGAATGAATCCTACTTGGTCATGATGTATGGTCTTCTTGAGGTGTTGGAGACTATTTACTAGGATTTTGTTAAGGATCTTTGCATCTGTGTTCATCAGGGATATTGATCTGTAGTTCTATTTTGTTGTAGCATCTCTGTCTGCTTTTGGTATCAGGGTGATGTTAGCTTTGTAAAAACTATTTGGGAGTGTTTTTCTGTTTCTTCAATTTCCTGGACGATTTTGAAATGGATTGGCAGCAGATCCTATTGAAAAGCTTGAAAGAATTTGTTAGTGAATCTATCTGGGCCTAGGCTTTTGTTTTTGGTTACCACTTTAATTTCCTCGATAGTATGGGTCTATTCAAATTTGTTAGATTATCTTGGTTTATTTGGAGTTTATAAGAGTCCAAGAATTTATCTACTTATTCCTGGTTCTCATGTTTTGTGGTTCCAGAAGAATATTTTAAAGGGAGCATAATAAGTGTAGAAAAAGAAAGCATGATTATATATATATATATACATACATACATATATGTATATATATATGTAGTTTAACATTGGTGAAAATATCCAAATGGTAGTCACTCAAAATATGAAGAGAAATCGTGAATGAAATTACACTAAACATTCAAGTTATATGGCCTAAATTATACTTTAAATGTTAGCTGGAATCTTTTTTAGAGGGAGATGTTTGTGTTATAACTGGTGGTGATCTGCTACTCCCCATTCTTGGAGGTCATTGGGGAATCAAATACAGGCCTCCCATATGGAAAGTATATGCTCTAACTTGGTGACTTATTTATCTGGCTCTTGTCTTCATTTTCACACTTCTATTTCCCACAAACTTTATTTTTCACATAGAGAAGTAGAGGAAATTAAGAAACATTCTCCTTCCTCACTGCAGTTTTTTGCTGTGGATAGGGTAATGATGAGTGAATGGTATAGTAAAAAGACAGAAAAACAGAAAAGAGGCCTGAGATGGAAGACTTTAGAGTGAGATAAAGGAAAGGAGTAATGGGGATACCTGATATTTCTTTGAAGAACATTAAAACATTGTTTGAAGGAATATGTGTATAACCATGCTCTTGGTAGCATATTTCAAGTAGCCAAAAGTTGGAAATAATAAGTTCTCAGTAGATGATCGAATAAAGATGTTGTGTATAAACACTATTTTTATCCAGTAAAACAAATGAAAAATTGCCATATGCAGCAAAATAGAGGTGAAATAAGTCATACAATTGAACACTGATTTTACTCCTGTGAAGGAAAGGATATAAAGGAATGAACTAAATAAAAAATAAGGGGTCAGACAGATACAGAAATTTGCATGCAGCAACTTTGCCCAAGATCTTGAATCATTTTTTTTTTGCACCGTATGTGGTCCTTTGAGCACTGTCAAGAGTGATGTCTGTTCATAGAACCTGGGTAACCCAGGCACAGCCAGGGTACCCCACACCAAACAAATAAAGCAAAAATAAACCACCTGTAGTCTATAAGACTAAATGAATAATTACCATAGGGCATGGGGATAGATAAATTGGGTTAAAAGGGAAATAGAGTGAAGGATGGAATTAGACTTCTAGTGGTAGATTTCCTATAGAGATGTTGATTTATATTAATGGACAATAAAATTAGCATAAATTTATAAGTCAGTATTGCCTCAACAAAATTTTTAAAAGAAAGGAGAAATGTGAAGTGGAGAGGGAAAGGGAAGAAAGAGGTTCTGAGAAAGGACCAAGAAACAGCAATTTGGGCCGGGCGGTGGCGCTGGAGGTAAGGTGCCTGCCTTGCCTGCGCTAACCTAGGACGGACCGCGGTTCGATCCCCCGGTGCCCCATATGGTCCCCCAAGAAGCCAGGAGCAACTTCTGAGCGCATAGCCAGGAGTAACCCCTGAGCGTCACAGGGTGTGGCCCAAAAACCAAAAAAAAAAAAAAAAAAAAAAAGAAACAGCAATTTGTGTCTAGTCATTCCATGTCATTTATTTTCTGGAGATAATACAACAGAGACTGCAACTTAACAATTAATAGCCCTGGAGACTCATTTGATTGTTTAATTTACTATATAAGTATTTCATTATATACTATATAAGTATTTAATTTACTATATAAGTACCCTGTTGGCAAGTTGTGTAAGACAAGAATAATTTAGGTTGGTCTATTATGATGATTCCTTTTCAAAATACTAATATTCTGAGGTTTGAGAAAATTCTTCACCTTACAATGAAGTGTAGTAAAAGGAAAAAAAATATTTCTAAGGGACAGATGAAGAATTATATGAAAGTTACCTAAAAAATCAAGATTTCTCGGGCCAGAGAGATAGTACAAGGATATAAAGTGCTTAGTTTAATATCTAGCATCATATCAAATGTGGCTTCCTGAGCATCACCAGAAATAAACCCGGAGCAAAGTGGATTATAGCTCCTCAAACCAAAAACAAGTAAATTGTCCTCTAGTTATCGCCTAGGTCTTAGTTTTCTTTTTTCTTTTCTGATATTTTCTCATCTATTTTAATAAATATATAACACACTAAGAATATGCTGTTACATATTCTAGGGTGTCTGGAGAAATAAAAGAGTTTTTCTGAAGGAAAAATTTATTGCTCACTTAGCCGTTACCTTGAGGAGATGGTATCTTATTTTTTCTCTTTAAATTTTTATTTTTTTAAGAGACAACTTGGACATTTTCAGCACAAGCAGTTTTCTAACATTCCATAGCTGAGTCACGTGAAAAGATTCTCTTACTGAAAATAATTATCTTCTCTCTGAAGAGAATAAAAAAAAAATAAGAGTATTTCTTTGTACCATGCATAGTACCTACCCACGTGCTTTGCTTACAGATAACTCTCAGTAAGAATCCACAAAATTATAAATCTCAAGGTCTTTATAGGTTATGGTATATACACAATAGGACTTTTTCCTACCTAAAGAATTTTGAGAAATGCGGGCTTTTAAACCAACTGTGTCTGTTATATTTTATATCTGAATTATACTGCTAATTTTGTTTTAAATCTTAATTAGAATTTTTCATCAAACCAATATAAATGCAATGTCAAAAAATCCAGCAGTCTTGGTGCATATTGTTTTATAATTTATTCCTGCTTCCTATTACTATTAGTTCATATTCTTTGTTCTTTTTATTTTTTAAAATCATGATTGTATTGGGATGGGGGAGAGTTGGTGCTTAGAGGCTCCTCTTGACTTTACTCAACAATGCTCCTACTGGTAGCTGGGGGATTATATAAGGTACTAGGAATTGAACTGGGTTTGGCTACATGCAAGACCAACTACTATTCTTTCTCTACATGCAAGAGCAACTACTATTCTTTCTCCAATTTCTCACTTCTAAATATTACTATTAAACTAACTTAATTTTTAAATTATATATACTAACTTTAAAACATTTTTTATTTTCAGTACTAATGACTCCTATTATGAATGATGGAGTTTTTTGTTCTTCTATACCATCTGTTCTTTTCCTCCTCTTTCCCCTGTTAGTCTCTTAATATTATCACATCACAGTTTTAGTTAAACTGATATTTAAAAATTCTTCAATTTTTTTTTAAAAATAGTTGTCCTTGTTGCCTTATCAAATATACTTCTTTGAATTTATTTGAAGAAATATCAGAGGAGTGCACACAAGATTTATATACAAGTTTGTTCATTGAGTACTTATGAAAAAGTGGACAAGGTCTTAAGTTCAGGATTAGGAAATGTATTTGTTAAAAATATACTGGTATTATTACCTGTAAATATAATTAACTACTATGCAACCATTTAAAACAATTTTTCTTTCTTTTTTGTTTGTTTTTTGGGTCATACCCGACAGCGCTCAGGGGTTAATCCTGGCTCTATGCTCAGAAGTTGCTCCTGGCAGGCTCAGGGGACCATATAGGATGCTGGGATTCGAACCGTAGACCTTCTGCATGTGAGGCAAACACCTTACCTCCATGCTATCTCTCCGGCACCTAAAATAATATTTCTAAAGACTATTAACATCAGGGACAATTCATGATGTAAAAATTAGAAGCAGTAATAAGCCACTTAGCAGAATGCCTAGTTTGATCAAAATGTTTTATTAAAGAGAAAAATATTAAAAAGATAGATACAAATAGATACAAATACATAGATCCAAATGCAGTCTCCATGTCTGCGTTCAACCAGCTCCATAGACTCACTTGTCCTCAAGAGATGTTTACCACGTCATGAAAATTATGGATGTACCCACCATACTGAAAGTTGGATCTCAGGAGGAGAGGGCAAGCCATGTTCTCAGCCTGCCAAAGTGACACCTACTGCACCCATCACCCACAATAACTGCTTTGCCAATGGCCCTGCTTTACCACTCCTCTGTGGCTCTCTGCAGAGACACCAATCTGACGAAAACTCCAGGTATACTCGTATTTGGGCTGATATCATGAGGACTATTTTTGGGAATGAGTGTGGGCAACCTACTCAGCCTTCTTGTACTTTTAGAAGTCCTGGAAACTGGAAATATGCCCACAAAAGTTGCAGTATCATCAATAGTGTTTGGGATTCCTGAACTGCGTGACCACATTAGTGACCATGTAGCAGCATCATTTCTTTTAATACTGTTATGTTCAGAAAAAAAAAATAACAGAATGACCAACCAGCAACAAGAGTTTATTAAACCTTCTGACAATGACTTAATGAACTCATTATGAAAGAGAATAATTTTCACAAATTTTTTGGTTGCTGTACTCTATATTTTAATTTCTTATTTTTCCTTTTTTTTAAAAAATATTTTTCTTGGGCCCGGAGAGATAGCACAGCGGCGTTTGCCTTGCAAGCAGCCGAACCAGAACCAAAGGTGGTTGGTTCAAATTCCGGTGTCCCATATGGTCCCCCGTGCCTGCCAGGAGCTATTTCTGAGCAGACAGCCAGGAGTAACCCCTGAGCACAGCCAGGTGTGGCCCAAAAACCAAAAAAAAAAAAAATTTTTTTTTTCTCTCTCACTACAGGGCGCAAGGCTCTGTAAAGGGGGGGCCTGTTTGACTTGGGCAAACATTGTCATAACACGTTAAACCCTGTGTTTATGTCTCTGTATGTCTCTGGAGCTGAGAGTTGCTGTGTCCTGCTTCAAACCCCGCTTCGAAAAGCTATGCACTGCAAAACATGCTCATTGTAGCCATTAATCCAGACATCACCTCTGATTAAAAAATCAGCTCAAATTATTTTATATATTTCTGTTTTACAGGTTAAAGTTTTTTAAATAAATATACTAATTACAGTCGTGTGGGGAAGCACAAAAATGTTTTCTTCTTCCTGGGGGAGGGCATGACAGAAAATAATCAAGAAGCACTGATCTATACAATGTAATACTATGCAACTGTTAGGAGAAATGAAGTCATAAAATTTGCTTGTATATGGATGGATTTGGAGACTACTATACTGAGTTAAGTAAGTCAGAGGGAGAGAGATAAAAACAGAATAGTCTCATTCATATTTTGGATTTAAGGAAAATGAAAAACAGTATAATAATAACACCCAGAGACAATAGAGATGAGGGCTGGCAGGACCAGCCCATGAAATGAAGCTTACCACAAAGAGTAGTAAGTGCATTTAGAGAAATAACTACACAAACATCTACATGACAGTGATAGAGATAGAAATAGAATGCCTGTCTTAAAGACAGGCAAGGGTCCCGGGAGGTAGGAAATGGGGGACAATGGTGGCAGGAAAGTTGCTCTGGTGAAGGGTGTGTGTGCATTTTATGACTGAAACCCAATTACGAACATATTTGTAATCATTGTTTTTAAAGAAATTACTTAAGAAAGGTAAAAAAAAAAGTAAAAAAAAAAAAAGAAAATGTATAATATCAATAAGAGGAAAGTTAAAAGGCTTATTGTTTTGGGTTGAGGAGTTCCAAATAGCTGTTTGGCAGCTGTTGTGTCTGTTATGTTTCAGGTACTGGTGAGGAATCTGTTTAGCTCAGCTTAAAACTCTTATAATGTGTTCCAACCTCCCATCCCCACCCGAACTTGCAGGCTCATGATGGTGGTGGTGAGGAACTGACGCATAAAAATAAGTCAACATAGTGTGTGCCTCCAACAGCCCGAAATATTCAGGATCAAATTGATTTTCAGTGGCATACATTGGAAGCTGCTTGATAAAAAACATTTGAAGTGGGGTCCAGAGAGGAAGCACCCCCTCCCAAACAAATGGCTAAATAGAGGGCTTTCAGGTGTCACTGAAGGAAACACAAGGTAGGCATGACCAGGACATTCTTAGAAGAAACAGAATAGTAGAGTCACTATATAAAGAGAGCAGCAAGCCATTCACTGGGTTCAATACTGCAGAGTTTGAGATAATGAGATTGAATTTGATGTATAGGTGATCATTTGTGAGCACTACTCTCCCCAAATGAGGGTATTGAGGAATGATAAGATAGAACTGGGGAGGGGAGAGAAGGCAAGGTTAAGAAAAGGCTGTTGGAAGTACCAGAGTGTGATGAAAAAATTATTTTATAGGACTAGGGAGATAGTTCAAGTGGTGGAACACATGACTGGTGTGCTCTAGGATCCACCTTTCCACCCCCCTCCCCACCAGCTAGCACTGCTTGGTGTGGCTCTAGTGATTCCCATAAGGCCCCAGTGCTCTCAATCTCTCTAGGAGAGGCCTGTATAGAAACCCAAAAGATAGATTAGAGGAGAGAAAATTCAAGGAAGAGTACTTTAGTAAGAAAATAAAAGAGGGAAAGGCTTGTGATCTTGTGGAAAGGTAAAGATGAGAACATTACCAGAAGGAGAGACATTTCATGTTTTAACCAATGATAGAAAGGAGGAATACAATCTGCTATACAGGGAATTCAGAGGGGAAGAAAAAGGAAGTAAAGAGAAATACCTCTATTTTCTCAGAAATGGAGCAGGCTAGAAGTGGTCTTGTGATTGGGGATTTTAGGAGCATAGAGGAAGAGAAAGTCTCGAGAGCCACTACAGAGAATGGAACAGAGAATTAATAAAAGGAGAATGAGAGAATTTTTGAGAGGGATAGGGACAAATAAGGATGAGAAGGTGAGAGTTAAAGCAAGAAAATGAGAACAATTTCGAAGAATTCTATAGATTCCCTCCCCACTCCTATGCAAATAAAAATTTCTAATTCCAAGTAACTTACTCATCAATTTGTTGGAGTTACAGGCCTACAAATTATTGCATGAAAAGAGAATTGATTATAAGGTTAATTTATGGAATTACTGAAATCTGAAAACTTGACTAAATTTTGAAAAGATTTAATTGTCCCCCTCAAAGATCAGGACCTATGTGTTGAACAAATGTGATAACTAGTCAGTGAATCACAGGAAATGTTTCAAGAATATTCTCTAAAATATAGGTCTATCCTGGAAAAATATATTTCAAAGTTTTAAACAATTTTAATTTTTCAGATTAATATAGAAGTGTAATTAATGCAAAATAACTGCCCATGAGCTTATTATTTAAAAGAAATTCAAATAATTTCTAAAAGAAATTCACTTCTCACATCCTAATAATAGTTTCAATTTTTAGTACGAAAGTTTCCATGTTGGGGGACAGTCTGAGACACTATTGTACATTAAGAAGGATTCATTTTTAGTAATGGAATGAGAAATTATTTGAAAAATTTCAAAGGTATTTAATTTCTTTCTAGATCCCAAAACATAGTCTGTTCTGTTTCTATAATCATTTTAAATGTGAGGCTCTGCATTTCTGAAAACTTGATTATCAGGAGAACTCCAAGGCAGGTTGACTGTACTGAGGTAGCAGTGAATGTGTATAATTTCAATAGAGACCAAGAGTGGGGGACCAACAAAATGATCCCCACCTATACTGTGTTATTTCCATGTGCAGTTCAGTGGCTACAAATAGCATAAAGAATTGCTACAGCAATCAGCAGATGATGATGATGATGATGATGATGATGATGATGATTATTATTATTATTATTATACCTGCTAGAAAATAGTTTAGAGCTTTTTTTTAATGTTGGTTGTGAATACAAGTATTCTAGAAAAAAACGGAGGATTTTTAAGTTATTTTGTATTTTCAAAGAGCCTTGCCGTTGATAGTTTTTCTTTACCTGCTGTGACAGCAGATGAGAATGCCATGACCAATGTCCATTGCTTCTGTGGGAGGTCAGGTCAGTGATCCTCTGGCTTCTCACCCAGGGCATTATATGAAATGACTCAGTTTTCTGGGTAGAATTTCAGCACCTCTCGAGAACCTCTCATGCTGAATAGGTACTGAAACCCTAAAGACTTGTTTGAATTGATTGACTGTCCTCAGGGTAGAAGCAATGCTAATGACATCCCATTTCTCTTGGTGTATGTGCATGCAATCTTTGCTGTTAACAGTCTGTGCTTTAAACCTACAAAAGGTCACCTGGCCCCTAACCTCTACTTTTTCTTGTGTCTCCAATGAGAGAAGTTCTAGACTTTAGAAGGTATTCTTGGCAAAAGTAACTAGCTATTACAATGAAGTATTGTGCAACTTTGGAAGAAGCTTTGGTGTGGCACCCTAGGCTTCCTGTCTAACTTAAATGTATTGTGCATAAATGTCCTTATTTTAAAGCATCCTAAAGAGGATGTTCCCCTTAAACAGGAATGTTTAACATCTCATTCTTAAACTCCCCCTTAATTCTGAGGAATTAGCCTTTGCTGCCAATGGGTGTATGAGCTACTTTAAGTTACCTCTGTATCTCTTCTAGTTTACTCCCAATTTTGGTCATCAGTATTTTCTGCTTTGTCAAAAAATAAAACAGGACAAAGCTATGTGAGTCTATGGTAGTGATTATATAGGCAGAAGAGTGGAAGAGGGAGAACTTGGAAGGGTCTATTTGGTGGTAGTGGTTCAGATGAATTCTATGCAAATACAGATATACAAGTAATTTTACAATACTATAAATAAATAAATCAAGAAAAAAGAGAAACTGAAAAAACATTTAAAGGGCTAGGAAGATGACTTAGGTTTAGGGCATATGCAAGAAGAATTAGTTTGCACCCTTGCCTCACCACTGTATGACCTCTCAAAAATTGTCAGCTATGGCCTTAGAAGCCCTGAACACTGCCTAGGTGGCCTGGTAGGTTTCTGGTAACACAAGGTCCAAGTAGCACCCCATCTTTAGATCCTATCATTTAACCTCTGGCCAAGTTGACTGAGAAGTTCTGGAATTGGCCCCAAGACAAGATTCTCTGAAAAGCCATTAAAAAAACACACACAATTAATTAGGGCCAGAGTGGTAGCACAGTGGTAGGGCAATTGCCTTGCATGCAGCTGACCCAGGATGAACACCAGTTCAATTCCCTGCATCCCATATTGTCCCCTGAGCCAGGAGCAATTTCTGAGCACAGCGCTAGCAGTAACTCCTAAGTGTTGCCGAGTGCGGTCCAAAATAAAATCCTCCAAAAACAACAACAACAACAACAACAACAACAACAACACACCAAAATCAAAAACCAAATAATTGATTTGGTTCCTGGCTATGTTCATTTTCTACCTCAGTACTGGGAATTCTGACCAAGCAGAGGTAAGATTCTCAGTAAGTAGAGGTAAGAATCTTTAAATGTGAAGGCAGAAGAGCTATCCCATATTATGTGCCCATCACTAGGATGGTGTAAATTAGAGCTGAAACCTGGTATTTTTACTGCCATAGAACCAAAACCATGCTTTCTCTTAAATCCCAAACTGGCTCTTTTACAGCTAAGAACACTTATTGTTGGTGATTGACCAGCTTTACACATTCCCACAGAGTTCATCTCTTTAATAATAAAAATAAGGATCTGACTTATTGAGCAAGACATTTTTGATTGTGCATCCTTTCAGATGCACTATTCTTATGACATATTTTGATGTGTCTTAATATATTGTGAGATGCTTTATCAGCTGTACTCTTTGACCATCTTTCCATACCCATTGAGCAAAATCTTGCATTAATTAATGCTAAGACAGAGGAATACTGGTCTTTTTGTGGATGATATGATATGTTTATAATTACCATCACAAAAGTCTCTGCCTTGAGTAGTAGGGAAATATCATATAAACCAGCAACCTCACTTTTGGATATCTATTCCCAGGAAAGAAAAACATTCATTCCAAAAGGTGTATGCATACCACGATTCATTGCAGCATTCAGTACAATAGCTTAGAGTTGAAATCAACCTAGATGTTCAAAAACAGATGAGTGGATCATGAAGATGTAATATAATGGTATGCTGTTTAGTTGTAAAAATAATTCAATCATGTAGTTTGTTGTAACATGAATGGAAGTGGAAGATATTATGTTAAATGAATAAACCAGAAGAAGGTTAAATACAGGATGATATCCCCTATATGTGATATTTATAATAACTGCATAAAAATACAATGGTATAAATAAATGGGGTTGTCCTGAACACTCTTCACTTCACTTGAGAATAGTGATAATATTTGAGTATAGTGAACAGAAGGGAAGAAATCAAGTGGAGAAGGAGAAGACAAATGCGAAATAATGGTGGACAGGGGCCTTCCTTGAGGACTCAGGTGCATTGGTGAGGTTAAAAAAGGCATCTTCAAGTTGAAAACACCATGATACAAGCAAGTGGAAACAATGATAAACAAAGGGGACCACATTAAGTGAGTTGCTTCTGTACTTCAAAGGAAACAGTGACTAGGATACAAAGGCCACCCATAGAATATTCATCATTCACTAATAGAGGTGAGGACCAGCTCATGCTATGAAGCTTACCACAAAGAGCAGTGAGTGTATTTTGAGACAACTTCCATGACAATTATAGTTGGAACCGATCAGTTTGAACAAGAAGAACTGGGGTGCTAAAAGAGGATGAAGTGATATACATGACATCCCTCATTGACAATTGTGCAAACCGAAATGTTGGAAAGAAAAATGTGTGAGAGAGAAAGAAGCAGAATGCCTGTCCCAGAGACAGACAGGGCTTGTGGGATGGGAAGAAAATGAGGGATATTGATGGTGGGAAAATTGCACTGGTGAAGGGTAGTGTACATTATATGACTTAAACCCAACTATGAACATTTCTATAACCATGGTGCTTAAATAAAAATTATTATTAAAATAAAAGAGAAAGGACAGAATTAAATATCGAAGCCAGAGTCAAAAACAATGAAATCCTGAAATCCAAACTTTAACACCCCAAAATTGAAACATGATGGCTGGCTGGAGTGGGAGTTTGTGGCATAGGATGGACTCCGGGAACATTGGTAGAGGGAAGTTGACACTACTGGTGGGATTTGGTGTTGAAATATTGTATGTCTAAAACCTAACTATGAAAAACGTTATAAATCACAATCATTTAAATAAAAAATAAAATGTCATTATAAAGCCTCAAGGGTGGGACTCATTTTATTCCTTAGTGATTGGCCATATCAGAGATGTTTTTCAATAAAAGGATGAATGATTTTCTGCCCAGACCTAAGTATTACAGCAATATAATAAAAATATTTCTACCTGTCATTCAAGCCACTAATTTTAGCCTGTAGGAAGTTTTTAATGCCATAAAATTCTTCTTACACTATGACTTGTTGCTTTCTCAAGTCTTTTGGTTTCATAGCAGCTGGGTTTTTTGTTTTTTTTTTTTTCAGCTCTACTAATTTGCATTAACTCAAATGCATCTCTCACATCAAGGATGCCTTTCAAGACCTGAGTGAAATATAGGGCCATTCAGAAAGGCCTTTCAGGACATTATTATCTAAGCACCAATTCAAGAGGAATCCAGGTGAATACTTAACAGTCAGGGAGGCTGTGTGTGTGTGTGTGTGTGTGTGTGTGTGTGTGTGTGTGTGTGTGTGTGAGTGAGACGCCTTCTGTCTCTTCCTCTGCCTTCTACTCACTTGAAATGAAAGCAGTGTTTCCACCGAAAAACACTTTGAGGAGATTGAACTGCCAAATGTTCAAGTGCCTCAACCATACCTTCTATTATATACCTTTGTCTTTTTGTAAAAAAAAAAAAAAAGATTTTTATTTTATTTCAGTCACTGTGATTCACAATAGTGTTATGGTAGGGTTTCATGCATAAAACATTCCAGCTCCACACCCTCCACTAGAGTGTCCATTTCCTTCCAACATTGTCTCAGTAGGCTCTGCTTTTTTCTTCACCACCCCTGTTGTAGTAAGATTCATACTGATAAGAGTTTTTATTTGGAAATGTTTATAAAATTGAAAAACAGACTAAAGAAAAATATGCGGATATCATCCAGGCTTCTGCCCTCTGACTTCCTTTTAAATTCTGCACATTTTTCTAGGTCATTTCATTCAGTCACCAAGTTCATATGATCGTTTTTTTCCATTCATGGTACCAAATTTCTATCTCTATCTCAGAGCTCTGTTGCAGATGATGAACATATAATTCCAACTGCCTTCTGGCAGCTTCTTCTAGACTCACTCCAAAGCAACATGTTATGCCCTAAATTGGGCTCATTACATGACCCCTCCTTTGTTTTTAAGTTTTTGGGTCTCACCTGGCT
Organism: Suncus etruscus; assembly: GCF_024139225.1. Taxonomy (NCBI): domain Eukaryota; kingdom Metazoa; phylum Chordata; class Mammalia; order Eulipotyphla; family Soricidae; genus Suncus; species Suncus etruscus. Next base: position 72,078,171 of record NC_064848.1, on the reverse strand, counting down.
GCGCTTAGGGGTTACTCCTGTCAGGCTCAGGGATCATATAGGATGCCGGGGATCAAACCCGGGTCTGTCCTGGGCGAGCAGCTGCAAGACAAACACCCTACCTCTATGCTATCACTCCAGTCCCTATGTGACCCCTTTTAAATTTTCTTCTTCATATTATTGATCTTGGATGGTGTTACTAACATATGTTAAGCAAGAACTTGATAATACTTCTAGTCTTTTCTTTTTCCTTCTTTGTCAAAATTTAAATCCTATTAAATCCTTTGATGAAATACTTTTAGAATCTCTCAATTTATACCTTTCATCATTTATTCCATGAATTCACATAATAATCACTTAAAGCTTTTCTTCTTAGAGTCTGGCATGCATCTCCTCAATGTTTTTCCTCAATGCTTTCACCATGATTCTGACAAAATATGAACACTGTAAACATAATTAAGCTTCTCTTTATCCCCCCATCCAGTCTCGGCTTAAAACTTTTCAGAAGCTTACTATCACTCTTAGAATGAAAATCTTTGTTTTAAACATGGCCTATAAAACCCCTGATAATCTGTCCTCTGCTAACTTTTCTCACTGTAGCCATCTCAGTTTTCTCATTGGCAGCCTCCATATTTGTCCTAATCAATTATTTGGTGTTCTCTTGCTTGTGCAGACCTTTCTTTTCTCAACCTCTGATTTTTAATGTATTCTCCTGTTATCTAGGATTCTTTTACCTGTCTGCTCCTCTTAATAAACTCACAAAACTTTTCTTGACCTGTTTTCCAAAGAAAGAATTGTTTCTCCTCCTGCTTCCATGAGATTTGTATTACCTATTGAACAAGCATTTATTGAAGATGTATAACACTGTGGAAATACTGTTGTATTATTTCAACTGTACTGTTGAAAAGTAAATTAAATGTTTTGTAACTCAGTATATGAAGTAATTTATTTTTGATAAAAATTGAGTCTAGTCATGTAGAGAGAAATACTAAATTTTAGTCAACTGACAGGTTCATATTTGATTCAATATTTCACATTTTTTCTCACCAAGTTATTAATGAAAGTATGTAATAAATTATATCTTGCATATATGTTATTGTATGTATATTATATAGTGCATTACACAATTTAGAAGAAAGTGGGACCACTTAAAGCCAGGTATTTTAAACCAATAATCACTCTTTAAGTTGTGACTAACTTCCACTTTTTTGACTCAATTATAATTTTGACAAAAAGTGTGTTTATTGAACTCAACAAAATCTTACTTTCTTTATTATTTTTCATACTAGTTGGGAAGAAGTGATGCACAGATAGAATGGAGATGGTTGGATTAAGAGGTTTAAGATTTGGGCCCACAAATGCAGTCACCATGTTTGCAAGAATTCATAGATTCACTCTTTCCATGAAAGAAATGTAAACCAAACTGTAAAAAAATCATGGGTACACTGGCCACACAGCTGAAAACTGGCAACCTTGGAAGGAGAGGGCAGGCCAAACCCCAGCTCTGTCAGAGCCACGCCTGCTGCATCTATAAGCCGTAATTGCCACTTTGCCTGTGGCTCTGCTTCATCACTTCTCTACAATGTTCTGAAGTGACCTCAGTCTGACCAAATTCCAGGTATGCTGTTATTTGTGCTAATATCACCAGGGATTTTTTTTGGCATGAGTGAAGGCACCCTACCCCCACATTCTAATACTTCCAAGAGATTCAGCAGCTGAGAACATGCCTCACAAAAGCACAGTAGCAATAGAGCTTTGAATTTTTTGAACAACTTTATTTGTTTGATGCTTTCATTCCCATAGAAAAACAACAATTTAGGTGCCAATGTGTAGCTGAGGTTACTTAATGTTCAAAAACAAGTGAAATAACAAAATACTATAATTATTTATATTATTTATTATATATAATTTAATAAATAAATAATAAAAATATTAATAGGGCCAGAGTGATAGCACAGTAGTAAGGCATATGCTTTGCACGCTGCTGACCTAGGATGGACCCGGGTTCAACCCCCAGCATCCCATACAGCAGAGGTCTCAAACTCAATTTACCTGGGGGCGGCAGGAGGCAAAGTTGGGGTGAGGCAGGGCCGCATAAAGGATTTCACAAAAAAAAAGTCCTCAAACGTCATTATTAACTATTTTAATTATTTCTTCTGAACATGAATAGAACATTGAGTGAAGATCATGAACAGGTCTTCTGAACATGGCATCTTTTGCCTATTCCTTGCTGCCAGAGACTTGACAGTGCTTCTTCTCACAAATCTGAACCACATTTGGCTTTAAAGAGAAAGCATTTGAGACCCTCAGTATGGCTTGAAGATGGTCATCATTAAGTCTAGACCTGTACTTTGACTTATTGAAGTTCAATGTGGAGAATAACTTTTCACACAAATATGTGCTCCCAAAAAAGCACATGGTGCGCTTGAATATTTGGGAAAGCTCAGGGAAGCTGGGGGGCAATTCTTTCAAAAATTGCCCATGCATGTCTGCTTTTCCACTAATCTCCCTAAACTTGGCTTTGAGATCAGAGTTGCATTGCAGGTCAATGAGCTCCATTTGAAGCACAGGAGGGGCATCTTGCACATCAAAGGAAAAGGGGTCCACAACAATTTGGAAAGTGGCTTTGTGCTTTTTGAAGTCTGCACATCTGTGATCAAATTTCTTCTCTAGCTTAAAAATAGCATCAACATATTTATCACCACTGAATGGTATGCCTGCATCCACAAGTTCCTTGCATGCTGGGAAATGGCAAAGGTTGTCTGAGAGAGCTGGGATTTCCATAACACAAGTTATGTAGAGTTATGTAGAGAATGCTCTCACATTGTCATAGGAAGCACTGATAAGCTGTCCCTGGCCTTTGTAGCATCTTGTTTAGTACATTCAGCTTATGTGTGATGTCAACGAGAAAAACTAAATCCATGAGCCATTTGTGATCACTCAACTCAGAAACAGCATTCTCATCCTTCTCCATGAAGGCTTTCACTTCTTCTCTCAACTGAAAAAATCTTTTCAGGACATTTTCCCTGCTGAGCCAACATACCTCAGTGAAATAGAGCACATCTCCATATTCTGACTCCATTTCCTCTAAAAAAGCATGAACCTCCTGTGCTTTAAACTCCTGGATCTGCCAGCTATACCACTCCTAGGACTATACCCTAGGAAAACAAAAATACAATACAAAAACCCCTTCCTTACACCTATATTCAGTGCAGCACTATTTACTATATCAAGACTCTGGAAACAACCAAGATGCCCTTCAACAGACGAATGGCTAAAGAAAGTGTGGTACATATACACAATGGAATATTATGCAGCTGTCAGGAGAGATGAAGTCATGAAATTTTCCTATACATGGATGTACACGGAATCTATTATGCTGAGTGATATAAGTCAGAGAGAGTGAGAGAGAGAGAGAGAGAGAGAGAGAAACGCAGAATGGTCTCACTCATCTATGGGTTTTAAGAAAAATGAAAGACATTCTTGCAATAATAATTTTCAGACACAAAAGTGAAAAGAGCTGGAAGTTCCAGCTCACCTCAGGAAGCTCACCACAAAGAGTGATGACTTTAGTTAGAGAAATAACTACATTTTGAACTGTCCTAATAATGAGAATGTATGAGAGAAATGGAGAGCCTGTTTAGAGTACAGGCAGGGGTCGGGTGGGGAGGAGGGAGACTTGGGACATTGGTGATGGGAATGTTGCACTGGTGATGGGTGGTGTTCTTTACATGAGTGAAACCCAAACACAATCATGTATGTAATCAAGGTGTTTAAATAATAAAAAAAAATTATAGTCAAAGGAGCACAGTAAAAAAAAAACAAAACAAAAAACCTCCTGGATCTGATTTGGTTGATGCATTTCACAACAACAGACATCACATTGTCACACAGCAGGCATTTACTGCAAAGGGCCTGCTGATGGATAATGCAGTGAAGAGGAATGGCCTTCTCTATACCCTCCTCTTCAAGTTTTTTTTGAACAAGTGCCACCAGTCCATTTTTCCTCCCTGTCATCGATGGAGCTCCATCAGTTATTATTCCAACAAACCTCTCCCATGGCAAACCTGCATTCTCAATGGCATCACACAGATGCCAAAATATCTCATTAGCGGTGGTCTGGCCATGCACTGGAATTATTGTGAGCAGCTCCTCTGTCAATTCAAAATTGCAATCAACACAAGGGACATAAATTGTGAGCTGCGCAGTGTCTGTTATATCTGTGCCCTCATCAAGAGCAACTGAGTATGAATAAAAACATTTGGCTTTCTCATACAGTTGATGATAAATATCACTTGACATGTCAGAAATGTGCTCTGCCACAGTGTTGGTAAAAAGGCTGATTTTGCTAAACTGACCTTTCTTTTCTGTACAGATAATACTTGCAACCTATAACATGCATTTTTCAACAAACTCTCCTTCTGTGAATGGTTTCCCTGCCTTAGCAAACATCTCACTAACCATGTAACTAACTTCGACTGATGAAACATTCTCTTTGGTTGCTTTCTTGAAGAAATCTTGTTGCCTCATTAGACATGCTTTAAGACTGGCAACCCGCTTGGCTCTCTCATTTCCTTGATATTTTGCACATTCCTCAGCATATTTAGTTGAATAATGGCCTTTCAAGTTGTATTCCTTGTGCACTGCAACTTTCTCTGAGCAAATAAGACATGTGGGGATGCCCCTGTGCTCAACAAAGAAATACTGCGTCTCCCACTTTTCCTGAAATTGTCTGTGCTCATCATCAATCTTTCTCTTTACTGCAGGCTTTGATGAAGTCATGATGAAGGTATGACAAAATCTAATTCTGTAATAACCTTCTCTCCCTTAGGTCTCCGATAATGCAAGGGACAGCGGGCAGGAGTAGTGGAAATGACGTCTGCGCTAGGCGCAAAGTATTCGCTATTATCTGCTTACCGAATATTAGCAATAAAAAATCGTATTAGTATGAATGTGCATGGAAATGTAAAAAAATACTATGCCTTTAATGTTTAAGGAGTTACATAAGTTTTATGGCTTTAGATTGCTTTGTGTCCTGCTAAGAACTACTATAATGTATTACAATCTGGGGACTTGAGGGAGAAATTAATTGTACATGGGTTCTGTTTTATTTATATTAATGTTCTTTGGCTGAAAGTTCAAAGTTAAGATATCAGCAAGGGGGCTTCTTCTGAGAATACTGTTTATGGGTGATTGTCCTTCCACTGTAACTTTACCTTGTCCTCTTTCTTTGCATCTTTGTTCTCATAATTAAAAATAAAAAATTAAAAAAAATCACATTAGTAAGAAAAAAGTTGCAAAAAATCGCATTAAACATTTGCATACCCAGAATGGAACTGCTCGGGGTATGCGAATGTTTAATGCGATTTTTTTCTTACTAATGCAGTTTTTATTGCGATTACCCAGTAAGCGAATAATCACAAATACTACGATATTTGAAGGCCGGCTGAGGGCCACAAAATGTTTTACAGAGGGCCGCAAATGGCCTGTGAACCGAGAGTTTGAGACCCTGCCCTACAGTCTCTTGAGTCTGCCAGGAGCAATTTCTGAGCACAGAGCCAGGAGTAAACCCTAAGTGCCACCAGGTGTGGCCCAAAAGCCAAAATAAATAAAAAATAAATAAAATAAGATTAAAAAAACAAATAAACAAGTGATTCCTCTTTGTTAAAAAATAGAAAAATAAATAATAAACACAATATATAATTAAACAATAAAATAAATATATAAAATAAAAATAATAAAATAAAATAAACATTATTTATAATATATTACATACCACATATTAACATATAGTTATTTATTTTGGGGACCATATGGAGTGCTAGGGATCAAACTAAGGTCATCCAGATACAAGATAAGTGCCTCACTTGCTATATTATCACTCCTGGCGGGTACAGGACCATATGGAATACCAGGAATTGAACCTGGGTTCGTCCAGGGTCTGCTGCAGTGTGCAAGGCAAAAGACATACCACTGTGCTATCTATCGTTTCAGCCCTCAAGAAATTTCTGTGTTCTTCCATTGGGCTAGAGTGGTGTTATGATACAGACTTGCGAATAGCTTTTCTCTTCAATTACATAAATACATATCTTACAAACATTGACAGTTCTCTTTCCCTCTCCTATTCATTTGTGGGCATTTGCCACAATTTGATAGACTTGGCCTGGCTTGTATGTTTTAGAAGACATTTATGATGCATGAATATTCCCTTTAGCCTTTTTTCCCCTGAAGACATACAATGATTCATTTATCCAATTTTCTATCTGCTCTTTTCCCTGAGTATACCTCTTTTAGACCCTGGTCATTAAATTGTTTCTCGAGATTTTTTAGTCTATTAAAAAATCAAGCTGTAAAAAATGTTTTATTGCCTTGACTCTTTTTCAAAGTATTTCTCAAATCATATTTGATCTCATTTTATTTTATAGATAACCAGCTCTATTTTGTAAGTTTCCTTGTTTTCTTTATGCAGGATTATTTTCTATGATCGAAAACTGGTTCTTAAAAACCTCCTGAAATTGTTGTTTTGGCTATCAAGTTAGACAGGTGGAATTTTTATTTATTTATTTTTGGAAGAGTTTTTAATTAGAAAATTTGGGAGGGCACTCTTTCTCCAAATTTTATAGACAATTATACTTTTGGCTTCTGATGGGGTGTTTGAAAATAAGCTTCAGACTTCTATTTTGTTTTTATTTTTAATACACTTTTCACCCCAACACCTGTACTTGTTTGTGTTGAAAGTAGGGGAAGGAAATGATACCAAATAAAGGATTGCAGGCTACAATTCTAGTGCATACCATAAGATTTCCATTGTGTGGCTAGGAGAGCTTATTCAACACTTGTCTGAGAGGGGGCTGATAGGGCAGAACTGGTGCGAAGGGCTGAGACAGATAAAATGAATAAAAATCAGACATCTGACCTCATGGAATGATTATCGCAGGTCAGTTAAAATTAGATGAGTTCTAAGTCTCTTTAAAGTTTCTAACTCTGTAATGATACTTCCACTTAGCTTTAATTCTTATTTGCACAGAACAGAAAAGAAATTTCAAATGTTTGATGGGGATGGGATTTTTGTTTTGATATTTTGTTTGTTTTTGGTTTGGAATTTTCTTGACTTAGTCTGGTCCTACAGGGTGAGAGACTATCCTGAAAGGACCCCGCTGTATGCTGATCCTTTTAAAATGAAGATAAAATACGCTTCTGATCTATTGTTTTCATTCAAAAGGAAAAAGATATAAATATTGTGAGGAAAGTGAAACTCCCAAGCAGTACTCTAGGCACCAGGGGCCACGCTTCACACAGTTGGCTTATTGGAGTGAATGATTTGATGTCTGCACACCTGGGAACACAGTGCTATTCAAGTCCAGCAGTGCTTGGGGGCCTCCAGGGTAACACTTGACTCTTCTTGGTCAGCTGCATGGTGCTGAGGGTTGAACTCAGGTCCTTGCGATTGCAAAATAGATGCCTTTGATCCACGAATATCTCCTGAGCCCAGGTTCCTGCTTTTTCTTTTATAAAAATATATAAAAATATTATTTAAGCACCATGATTACAAGAATGTTTGTAGTTGGGTTTCAGTCATAAACAGAACACCCCCCTTCACCAGTGAAACATTCCCACCACCAATGTCCCCCTCCCCCGCTCCTGCCTGTATTCTGGACAGACATTCTACTTCTTTCTTTAACATTGTCATGCTAGTTGTTAGTGTAGTTATTTCCCTAACAGCATTCACTACTCTGTGGTGAGCTTCAAATTGTGAGCCAGTTCTTCTGGCTCTTCCAGCCCTTAACTCTATTGTTTCTGGGCCTCATTACAGTAATGTCTAATTTTTCTTAAAATCCATAGATGAGTGAGACTATTCTGTGTCTATCTCTCTTCCTCTGACTTATTTCACTCAGCATAATAGATTCCATGTGCATCCATGTATAGGAAAATTTTATGACTTCATCTCTCCTGATGGTTGCATAATATTTCAAGGTTCCTGCTCTTTGAAGAAAAAAACTACTGTATTTATAAATTAGGAAAATTATAAATAATTTTCAGTAAAATTACTGAGAGAATGGTTATGATTATAATTTAGATATGAGAGTGTTCAGCAAAAGAAAAAATGAAAATTTTCTTGGCTATTGCCAACTCATTAGCTAGTGTTATAAAATGATTCAGTTATAGACTATAAAGCTCTTTGCTGGGGAATCAGTACTTATAATCAATAATAATGATGATTAGTAAAATATGTATATTTGAACAGACAAAGCTAATCTGGAATAAGCCCAAGGGTTCTGAAGACAGAGAGAAAAGAGGAAGAGAAGAATAGAGTGGGGAGGGCTTCGAATGGACCAGCGGTGGGATTTGGTCCTAGGGTGGTGGATGTGGTAGGGTAATATACATTTGAAGAGGTATAAAACTGTTCCTCTAAGTCTTGTAAATTGATGTCTCAATTGAAGAAAACCCAAATGTAACTTTTATTTGGCTGACAATAGAGTTTTTGTTGTATGCCTGAAAAATGACAGGCTGGAGAGTCAGAGAGTAGTACAGAGGGTAGGGTACTACCTGGGTTCCGTTTCTGACACTCCATATGATCTCTGAGCACAGAGCCATGAGTAAACCCTGAGCATAGCCCTTTTGAAATGTGGCCCCAAATTAAAACCAAGACTAACAAAACAAAGAAGAATGGGAAATTAATTATTATACTTATTTTCTAATGAGTTATTCATATTACAGGAAGGATCACATAGGCATCATTAAAAGAAGCGAGCCAGAGCAATAGTACAGCAGGGAGGGTGCTTACCTGTGTGATGCCTACCCAGGTTTGATTCTCTGACATTCCCTATGGTCCCACAATTTCACCAAGAGCAGTAATCACTTCATTGAGCACAGTGTAGCCAGTAGTTACCCTTGAGCACTGTTGTGTGTGGCCCAAAAAAGCAAAAAAAAAAAAAAAAAGTTACTGACAGTGTTTTTTTATTTGTTTGTTTGTTTGTTTTAAAAGAAAAGAAAAGTTAAGCCAAGTCAAGTTCCCTTGCCCTTCATGTCCCACTTAAAGCGGACTATTTGGAGGGATAATCTATGTCACATAGTAAGAAAAGTTGGAATTATATTGAGGTAACTTTGGAAACATGATCATAATGGAGCTGTCTGAATGGATTGTTTATAACAGATAAGGGTTGTCAGGAAAAATAAAATAGAATGAAAGATGTAAGCAAAGTGACAGAAAACAATTGATGAGCTGATGGAAAATTTAGAGAACATTTTGTATGAAATTCAGCTCATAAGAGGTTTTTGTGGAAAAATGAAATTAAACAATAGTGGAAAAATTAGATAGTGAATGTTATATTTATTTCTCAAATTTTGTATTATAATTAATAATATAAATTAATAATTTTAATTTCTGCTCTCAATGACTACACTTGTTATTTTTTGTTTATGAGTACATATGAATTTTTTCTCATGACATTTATCTCATTATATTAATCCTTTACAACTCAGGAATAATAATTACAGTTACAGAAAGGAAGTAGAGTCCAGTATTCAGAAAATTCTCTTGTACATACACACTGATTCAGAGACAAAAACAGCCCTAGTGGATCAGGGATGTGGCTCAGTACTAGAACACCTGTCTTGCTCAACATACACACACACACACACACACACACACACACACACACACACACACACACACACACACAGAGGATAATCTTAAAAATGCCAGAGAAAAGGTTGATGATTGATACAATTTCATAGCAATGTTTTCAACATGGTGGAAAGGAAAAGAAATTACTTTTACCACAGGCTTGTCTTGGCTCTAAAAAGATGGTAAAATTAGGTACTCAGAGATTCAGAACACTGTTTAGTGGAATGAATTTCTGCTGTAGACCAGGATTCTTATTGGAACACAGTTAACTGAACTTTGGTTCAATATTCTTCAATTTTTGGTTTTGTCTGTACAATCTAGAACAATAGCAAGACTCTGGTATAGAATTCTTTAAGGCTTAAGTGATATAATTGCTGGGAACTCCAACCAAAATTCCTGACAAAGTGAGCACTTTGACTAAAACTCTGCATTCCTTTTGGTGTGAATATAGAGCACATTTAAATCTTGGCTAAAGAATTTGCTGAAACTTTATCCTGGCTCCATTTACTATTTACTTATTTACTACTACATGCATATAGGTAAGTTATTGACTTGTTCAGCCTTAATTTTCTTATATTTAGAATGGAGATAATATATATAGCATGCTAACAGGATTGATATGAGGAGTAAAGGAGTTTATATAGAGGACTTATAAACTATTTGGTGCAGGATATACACATGTTAACTCATGATTACTATTTTTCAGAGACTCCCACGAAAACATTTCTGAGTCAGGGGGTGGGGGGGTGAGTGAGTCAGTGTTTAGAAATGCCAACACGCTGGTGTTTTATAAGTAGAAATAGGTGGTAAAATGTTGGGAGGGGGCTAGTTAGGTTAGTTATTGCTAAATACTCCCAGTCAGAGATCTTTAGAGCAGGGTGAATAAATGATGGCAAGAGGAATGAAGAAAGGCCAGAGATTTAGATTAGAGATGTACATTGGTTTCACTTGGAGATGCTGTGAAAATTCAGATTTTGGTTCAGTAGACCTGAGTGGGACCTGAGTTGGTGGGCTTACAATAAGATCCCATATGGTACCAATAGTGCTAGTCCATGAACACATTGAAAAACAAAGGCTTTGAGAATGGATTGTTAGGTATTGATAATTGGTTGACCCTAGGGGGAGGAGAAGGAGAACAAAAGGACGGTGAATTTTTAGTAAAAGGAGCTACATTGGGAGGGAAAACCATGAATTCAGGTTGACCTGCAGAGCTTGAGTTCCTGAAAGTATAGTTTTAAGAGGCAGAATAATGTAATGTCCAAAGGGCAGATTATTTTCAAAAGAACCTAACTCCAATTATTTGGAAAGGTGACTTTGGACTTTAGCTCTTCTTCATTGAAAAAATAGTGGACTATATGATTACTCTAAGGGATTGTTGCATAGATCAAAACAGTGTTGTGTGAAAGTTTCTCACTTGATGGCTACCACACAGGTGGCATTTACTGAATAAAAATTAAGTTTATAGAATGAATAGAGGAACTGGTTGTCGGCAAGGTTGATAGAGGCTTTAACATATACATGTTCCTACAGTGTGCATACTGATAGTTCAAATTGTACAGTAATTTGACAGCCTTCTGAACTTTATGTGTTCTAAGTATTCATTAGCTGACATAATTTCAGGGGACTTGAATGCTGGGATTGGCAGCGGTTCCACCAGAGCTACATCCATCAGAAACCTGCAATTGTCAGATTTTTCCTTTTAAGGCACTTCTCCAGAAATAACTGTCTGAATCAAAGAAGAAAATATCTGGTCAAACTCATTTATAATCACAGTCCAATAATGGTAAATGGCAGGCTTGGGATAAATCTGTGGACTTTGACTTACATTTCTAACCAGAGGCAACATTATTGATGATTGAAGAATTAGTTTGCCAGAGCTCATCTACAACCTGGAGTTAGATATTTTAGACTAGTTGAAAGTAAATATTTACCTTTTAAACTTAGTATAAACTTTGAAAATAATTCTTGCCTCTGTCCCTACACATAACTCAATTCAGTGAGATGTAATGGATAAGACTGAAATGAAAGTAAATAGATAAATTTGTGACATATTTTACTATGAAAATCTACATGAATAATTCTAATTTTATAAAATAGTGCTCATACTACCATGGGGTGGTCTATTCAAAAACAAGTTCTTTTATCTCTTGCTTCATAAAGGAGATCAGAAAAAAATCAAGGCCATATTATGGAGAGATTATATCAAATATAACTGAGATCATAATTCCAAGACTTATTAAGTTATAATATTTTGAAGTGAAATAAATTTTTCCCAAAAATTTAATTACATAAAATTTTCTGGAATTTTTTTGAGTCTGACTGCAGAGACACCAACTATGAAGATTGGGGTAACACTTTCTTGGAAATTCAGAATCCTGTGCAGAGGTTGATAACTACATGTCATCTATTTCTCCTCTACCCTCATGCAATTTGTTGTTCCAGTATTCTTCACAGTCAAAAATCTATTATTTTCATTAACTCTCAAAAAGTTTAGTCATCCCAGGCTGAAACAAGCTCCAGAATAAAACCTCTATTGCCAGAATTATTTTGATCTTGCTTGAGTAGTTGGCTGAAATCTTTGCCAACCTATTTACCTTAATTATCTCTACAGGTATTATTCCCTCAAAATGAACTCTTAAGTGTAGTTGACTCTAGATTCAAAAAGGGAAACCCTCCATCTCCTGGAATTACAGAACCATTAAGGCTCTTTGAGATTGCCCCCAAAATAACATCAAATTTGTCCTTACATCAAAAGACAATGTCCCAATTGAATAACTTGTTTGCACGAAGAGCTTACCAGTTTTAGGGAGAAATTATTTTCTGTAGATAATAGCTATTAAAGTATTTATTGAATAGTGGAGTCGTTATTTATTTTATCTCCTCCAGAAAATAACTAAAATCCTTGTTAAATTTTTATATAAATACATTATTCATATTTCTCCCTTGCCGCTCTTCCTCTGATCACCCCTAAGTCTCCTCTTGTACTTTACCATCATCCACTCTTTAATCTAGAAGAGAAATCTAAGTTCCTTGTGCTCACTGCTATTTATTCAGTTCCCACACTTCCTGAGGGGCATGTTCTCCTTATGGGTGGCCTGTTCTCTCTTGCTGGGTCCTTTCAACGGCTCCTTTTGTTCAACCACTCTAATTTCTCTTTTAGTTTTTATAAGAGGACCCTAAATACTTTTATTTTGCATTGAGTTACAGTTTCTTTTCTTTTCTTTTCTTTTCTTTTCTTTTTTTTTTTGGTTTTGAGTCACACCCGGCAGTGCTCAGGGGTTACTCCTGGCTCTACCCTCAGAAATCACTCCTGGCAGGCTTGGGGGACCATATGGGAATCCGGGATTCGAACCACCCACCTTTTGCATGCAATAGTTACAGTTTCATTCAATTTACCCTTCACTATGTCCTCTAATGAACATACAAATAAAAATGTGATCAGGAATTTTATTTTATTAACTGTCATCCATAGTTCAACAGAGTAAACCTCCCCCATTAAAGCTACAAATTCTTGGCACAAGACTCAAAGCCTTCCATGATGAAGTGGTTATGACATTTTCAAATTTATTTCCTCCCTGCTCCTCCTGTTTTACACTTGACAATAGTTGTCTCAACCTTAGCTCTATTGATACTGGAGCTGAACCTTTTATTCTTTATTCAAAATAGCTTGCCACATCCCAGGTGAGGGCAGGCCTGACCATCCAGGTGGGATTAACATCTCAAGGTAAGGTAAGGTAAAAGGTAAAGTAAGGTAAGGTAAGGTAAGGTAAGGTAAGGTAAGGTAAGGTAAGGTAAGGTAAGGTAAGGTAAGGTAAGGTAAGGTAAGGTAAGGTAAGGGCGTTGGAGGAAGGAATACCTTACATATGATGAGAGAAAGTCCATACCCAACCCTAGATATCCTAGTTTACACAGTTCCAGGTGAATTCTGGGATCTGTATTTTTCACCAGCTTCCATCCAGATGAGTTTGATGTCTAGACTAGTGAGGAAGCTAGTAATTAAAGAGTTACAAATTAAAATGTGAAAACATGTAACCAGGTATCTAATAAGTGGACAATTGAGAATCTTCTTTAGGTTCATATGAATCTAACATCTATTACCAACACTTAAAAAATGCAGGTTGCATAAATTCTATAGCAGATGGAAGAAAAGATGTCTCTATGTGTCTGTGTCCTAAATACTTACCAGGCCTTAAAAAAAAAAAAACTAAACTAAGAGAAAATATCCATCAGGGCTCTTTCTTAAGATAACAAAAACATGCCTGATGGTAGGGTAATGTAGTTATTTTCATAAAGGTTTCCAGCTATGGGAACAAAGGGTGAGAAAAATTCTTCCCACACACTTTAATTCTAGGTACCCCATGCCTTAGGGAATTTAAAAATAGCCCCTGCCCCTAATTCTGTTGACTACTATTTTTGTGAACTTTCCTCTCTTCATAGAATCCCACAGGAGGTTAAGGATGGTGGTGTTGGTGGCTGGAGTGATAGCACAGCGATAAGGCCTTTGCACGCGGCCAACACAGGGTGGACCCAGTTTGAATCTGGCTTCCCACAAGGTTCCCCGAGCCTTCCAGGAGCGACTTCTGAGCCGGAGCCTGGATTAACTCCTGAGAGCCGCTGGGTGTGACCCAAAAACAAAAACAAAAAAAGGATGGTGGTGGTGGTGGGATGAGATGCTTCTACTCATAGAAATGAAGATTATGGTGGAGTGACCTGGAAAAAAAAACTTACAAAAAATTGAAACCAACCTGACTCCAAAATTTACCTGTCCTGTGACTACAAGCGTAAAAATTCTGCCTGCATATGGACAGGGACTGAGGGAGCATAGAAGGAATCTAAATAGGTTAGTTTGTAGGGTGGCAGGACTTTGAGTGGATTATTCTTTCCTTTGAATTTTGTCAATGTTTTTGTAATGTTTTGCAATATTCTAAGAGAAGCTGCTTAACCTACTAACTAATTATTGTTAGAAAGAGCATATTAACTCCATCTGAGCTCAAACTGCTGCAAATAGTTCTGTTTATCAGTTGCTTTTCTGCTTTTAGGTTGATGATATCAGATAGTCTTAAACCAGAAGTCAACTCCTTCTTGTTCATAAGAACATTCCCCATTTTCTAAGCCCTTCTGCCCCCAAGCTAACTCTTTAATTTAGTTGGGCAAATAAGAAGGCTGTTTCATTTATTTGTTTTTAAAATTTTTACTTTAAAAAGCAGAAATGCGGGGGTGTGGCAGAGAGATAGCACAGCAACTGGGCATTTGCCTTGCATGTGGCTGCCCGGGAAGGACCTGGGTTTGATTCCTTGCATCCCATACATCCCCCCAGCCTGCTAGGAGATTTCTGAGTGCAGAGCTAGGAGAGACCCCTGAGCGTCTCTGGGTATGACCTTTTTTCTTTTTTTCCAAAAAAGAAAAAAAGAAAGCAGAAATGGTTGAAATAGTTGATTGGTCCCATTTGCCCTAAGAAAGTTATGGGACTCGGCCATTTTCTGTAATACAACAAAAAGTTCAGGGTTTTCAAAAGGACTTCAGTCAATTCCAACTTCATTTTGAGAGAACTCTAGGTGTCACCTGCAGGGACCCCTGCAGCATATCTTTGTGCAGAAAGAGAATGGCAGGAATTCTTGTCAGGCTCTTAAAATTTGACAACAGAATGTCAACCTCTCTTCCTGCACATCTGGTGTTTAAAGCACATGGTTAATCAGCAACACAGACTATCTGATCTTCAGGCAAATTCTTGTAGGCAAATTTGATCTTGAAGTGACTTCATACTTGTCAAGGGCTCACCTAAGGCCCGTAATATTGGAATAAGACAATTTAATGGAATGACTTGGCTCTCCATCCCACTCTAGGAACACCCATCTGTTTCTGTGACTAGTATTATCAGGTAACTGAATCACCTCCTGTTCTTAATAGTGGTACTCTTGTGGAATTAAAAATTTACAGTGTTCAGCTTTGAGCTTTCGTGAGAGTCAATATAATTTTTGCATGATTATCATTCTTTTTGCATTTAAGAGAAGGAAAAGTATTATTGTTGAGAATGTCATGGCTTACGTTATCTAAAAACTATCACTGAAAAATTACATAATGTATTTCTTCTGGATTTAGGACATTAGCCTTTTTTTTGCTTGTAATATAGGTCAGAAACTATGTTTCTCTGTTAGCCTTAGCTACTGGAAAACTCATGTTTTATCCATACACTCCCATCCCTGAAAGTTTCTTTGCTGTTAGAGGATTTGATAAGCTCAGATTGCAAAGCTGGTGCCCCTTTAAGTTGCTGGCCCTCGAATGGCTTGGGTAGATATAGTGCTTCTGACTTCAGTGATCTCATTAGATAATTTTGCTCTAAGAATTTTGTTGTTCCTGAAGCTCTAGATTTTCATAAAAGAAGAATGCGCTTTATTTCTATAAATATAACATTTAATTACTCATCATGATAGCTATTCATTAAAATTCAAAATTAGATGAGCATGTTCTTCATAAATTTTTTTAAGCCTAGAAAAGATCCAATTTATTATAACATCTACCGGTCTACTATTTAAGGAAATTATGACATATGGTTTGTAATTGAATGTGAGCCAATACCTTTACCCAGGTCCTAAGAATAAATTAGTAAAGGATAGTGGATAAAATAATGGTGGTTTATTAGGACAAGTGCTAATAATTGAATAGAATTTATTTTGTATGTGTGAGGGAACTTTTGAGTCACACCAGCAGTGTTCAGGACTACTTTTTGTCTCAACACTCAGGGATCACTTTTGGTGGAGCTCTTGGGACCATGAGAGATGCTGGAAATCAAACTCAGTTCACGTCTGTGCTAGGCAAGCGCCCTACCCAGTGTCCTATTGCTCTAGACCCAATGTTTTTGTAGATCTTATCCCAGTGAAGTCCAGTATGAAATATATTCATTTACTTGCCTTATACCTTCTTTCTTATTTAGCAAATAGTTTAATGTAGCCCAAGAACTATTTTAGGTGCTGAGGATCAAATCATTATTATAAATATTAGACAGAATAGCCAGAGTTTCCCTATCTTACATTATGGAGCCAATAATGAACAAAAGAAAAATATGTGGTGTGATAGTTGTTGTTAAGTGCTATGGAGAAAAGTCAAGTTGATTTGGGAAAGACAGAGTGCAATATCTTTGGAGGTGAACTTTGTTATTCTTTTGTTTTGCAGTTACATCTAGCTGTCCTCAGGACCTACTGTCTGCTCAGTGCTCAGGAGGTCTTCTAGAAGTGCTCAGAGGTGAGCCTGCAGTGCTGGGAATGGAGCCTGTGCCTTCTCTATGTGAAGCATATGCTTTAGCTTGTTGAACTATCTCTCCAGTCTAAAATTCACTATATTAAATAGTGTGATCAGGTGGCATCTGAGCAGCGATTAGAGGAGAGTTACGCAAGTCTTTCTGGGAAAGATTTCCACTCAGGAGCCTTTTGTGCAAAATACCCAAAGCAGGGGCCAGAGAGATAGCATATAGAAGGTCATTTGCCTTGCATGCACAAGGATGGTGGTTCGAATCACGGCATCCCATATGGTCCCCTGAGCCTGCCAGGAGCGATTTCTGAGCGTAGAGCCAGGAGTAACCCCTAAGTGTTGCTGGATGTGGCACAAAAACCAAAAAAAAAAATATATAAATAAAATACCCAAAGCAGTCCTGTGTCTGATGGGTTTGAGGGAAGCAGAGACATATAGTTTGAATGGAGTAGATGTTGAGAATGATGGGAGGGAATAAGGAACTATATCACATAGGCCATTTTATATTTTATTTTACATTACTTAATCTTTTTTCACAATAGTATTTATGTTTTGGTGTACAAAGTTACTGATCATCCCCATTCCATCAAAAGTTCTGAGGATGCTCTACCACTGTCCTTATGTCATATTGGTTTGTTAGAAAACTTTTCCTAATCTCCCAGTTGGGAGCCTAATTTCTGTTATCAGAGTCAAATAGTATGTTTTCTTGACTATTCTCCACTCTCTTGTCTTTTCTTTATGTACAAGAGAGTTGTTTCACATATGCGGAAGACATTCTGAAGTTTATTAAGTTTATTAAGACATGCTGGCTTATTTTATTTAACATCCAGCTCCAAGTTGTAGCAAAAGACAAAATTTTAGGGTTAGAAAGATAGTACATTAAGGAATTACCTTGCATGTGACTGCCCCTGATTTAAGTTCCCAATATCACAAATGGTTCCATAAGTTCTATAGGGGGTCTCTTCAGAGCATGGATCCAGGAGTAGATCCTGAGCATCACTAGATGTGGCTCTCCAAACTAAAATGATAAAAATAAGTATTCAATGGATGAGTAATATTTATTTTGAATACATACCACAATTTCTTTTTTGTTTTTTTTTATTTTTTAAATTTATTTAAAGAAAATGCATCATGGAGTTTAATAGTTGATCATAATACATTTGTTTCCAGATCAGTGAAAGCAGTTAATAAGAAATAAAAAGAAATGATAAAATATAAAATGAAAGAGAAGAAAATAAAAAAGTGTACAGTAGCAAGCTCATTTGTGAAAATTATTGTATCACTAATGAAATCATTAATAATGTTTTCTTCAATATACCTTATAGTTCAGGTTTGATATAAAGATCTTTAATCCATTTTGATTTGACATTTGTGCATGGTGTTAGATAGAGGTCTGTGTTCACTTTTTTGTCCATGCTGAACGTTTCTCTTTTCCCTTCTTTCCAACTGTCTCTCCATATGTATGTATACAGCTTTTTCTATCCAGGTATGTAATATATATGTAGATATATATAAAGAGATATACTCATATGTGTTATTGATTCTGTATCAATATATCTAACAATTATCACTATGCTATGCTGTGCTTGATTATGTATATTTTATCTGAATTTAATTATTCCATATATAAATACAATATAGAAATTATATATTATAATTCTATATTCTAATCCAGTCATTGCTATACTAATTTTGTTTTTTTGGGGTCATCTCTAGTAGTGCTCAGGGTGTACTCCTGGCTCTGTGCTCAGGGATCACTCAAAAGTGATCTGTGATCCACATGTGCCAGTGACTAAATTCTAATCTATTGAATGCAAAGCAAGCTCCTTAGGCACTGTATTGTCTCTCTGGCCTTGATTTTAGTACCTTTAAGTATACATGGTTATGCAGACATCACTATTACATATTGTTAGAACATTGCTTCATCTTGATCAAGACTATTTTTATTAAACCAGCACTCTGTCTGCTTTTTCCTAACCCAGACAATCCTCATTCTTATTTTTTTTTTTTATTACAAAATGTGACTACTCTAGGCAGCCAGGTGTTTTGTAGTGGGAACCAACAATCCTTTCATGTCTGACTCACTTCTCTGAGCAAGTCCTTGAGTCCTTCCATGTTGTAGCACAGGTCAGCATTTCTTTTTCTAAAGCTGAAAAATATTCTCAATGGAGGCCATTTGTGTGTCCATTGCAACATCAGTAGAAGCATAACAATCTTTCTTTAATATCACAACTCTCAAAATTTGTGCACCTTAATAATTTGTGCACCTTACTCTTAAAATGAAACGTGAAGGCCTGGGTCAAGAATATGGTAGCAGGGCCTTGTATGTGTGAGGTTTCGGATTTTATCATTAGTACTGCTGGATATGGTTCCCACGACAATGAAAAATGAGACAGGAAACAAAACCACTAACAGAGTATGGTTTATAGATTCCCTGCCTAACTCTGGATTTTTCCTTATAATTTTTCCTTATTCTACTTCAGTTGGACTCACTGATTTTTACCAAAATATCTTTCTGCATTAGAGACGCTAACCCAACTATATGGATTCTGCTTAAGGTAGTATATCCTCCTGTATGCTCGTTCCTTCTTGTCCAGGCTTAAGTAGTCCCCTTTTTTAGTGCTAATCTCCAAACTTTTCATTTATCAAAAAATAACTGTGACCCTAGAGTAACAATGATGCTATGTGTACTTTCTTTTCCACAGTCAGGCACAGTGGCATCTGTAATGCATCTTAGTGAGCAGGTGACTAATGGAGCAGACAAGGATGTGGAGTCCTAAAGGAGATGACATTGGGCCAGTGGTGTGACTTCTAGGGTTGATCTAGGAGTAAACATTGAGGGCCACCAAATGTGAGGGTCCAGTGGCTTGCAGCCCACTAGGTGCTGACTCCTCAAGCCCAGAAATGCTGAAAGAAGTCTTGGGCTTCTGCAGCTTCCAGGACATACAAGTGGCCTTGTCTTTGGTGCTTTTGGTCAGCAATGCTTACACCCTTCCTGCCTCTGTTCTTGACCCATTCTCCTACTCACTCTCCTCCCCCTTACTCTGAACTTAGAAGTAATTTTCTCATGTTTAGATCACTTAAACAAAAATGAGACTTTATTCTGTGAAGTGTTCAGTTTGTAAAAGGATCAATGGGCTATTTTGGATGAAATAACTATGTTTTCTTTAGCCATTTAAAATGGTCTATTTTCCTTCTTTCTTTCCTTTTTATTATTTTTTTAAATCATCGCCTTGTGAAAGGACCTAAGAATATCCTCAACTTAGTGTTAGATCCCATAATTACATTTTCTCATTTTGAAAGCAGTTATGCAGGCCTTACAATAGAGTCAACAAAGCTAAAAATAAACTCCAGGCAGTTCATATTAACTGGGTAATAATAATAGGCAACAAGGAGGCTTGGTGTCCAAATATGATGAAAACAGGAAGTTCATTACACAAGCTGTTCTTTCCTGATAGATCTGAATTCTTAAAGCCTTAACTCAAAAATAATTCCTCAGGTTATAAATAAAAGCAGTGGATTGTCTCTTGCGTGTGGTTTAATGGAGATGATAACATTGTAGCTAACTAAATCCTTAGTTACAGATTGAATGAAAGAGAGAAGGTCTGTTTGTGAGTGAGATGGGGAAGTTTTGTGCCTTTTTCCTTCATGGGCACCCCAGCCTCCTCTTTTAGGAGATTATTACTCTTTTCGCTCTCCGAGAAGCAGATGTCAAGAAGATACTGCATTTTTGGGGGAAGCTAGTAGGAAAACAGAACCTTTAGGTGTAGACATATTTTTTTTTTAATTTTTGCGAAGGAAGGAGAGAGATAGACACAGGATAGTCTCTCTCATCTCTGGGTCTTAAGAAGTTAGAAACATCATTAATAATACACAGAGACAATAGAGCTGAGGGCTAGAAGGTCCGGCCCAACGATAATAATGCTTGCTGCAATGAGTGGTGAGTTCAGTAGAAATGACTACACTATGAACTACCATGACAAAGGTAGTGAGTGAGAGAAATAGAGTGCTAGAATGCCTGTCTTGAATGCAGGTAAAGGATGGGGAAGGAGGGAGATGGAGGCATTGGTAGTGGGAATGTTGCACTGGTGGAGTGTTCTTTTTTAATATTTATGTAACTTGAAACTCAACTATAAACATGTTTGTAATCATGATTCATGAATAAAGATATGTATTAAAATTTTTTTTGAGAAGAAAATGGTTGACCAGCACAACACAGACTAGTGTTCTCCCAGGGCGGTAATATTTAATCCTGTGTTTTCAGGAAGAAGTGGGCAGGAGGCCTGAAGCAAGAAGCTGAAACCTTTTTCTTATCAAAGGTCATTTCTCTAGAAAAGGGATTACTAATGGGAAAGACTCTGATTTTCTTGATTCAACCAAGATTGTGGGGAGATGTTTAGTTAACACAAAACGAAGCTTTCTTGATCCTTACTTTAATAACCAAAGGTCAGTTCCTTGGGTTTAGGTGGGTGATAGTTGTGAGTTGATTGGAAGGGCTGTTAGGTCCTCTGGGGCTTTCTAGCACTGTGACCATGGCTACTAGTTGGGTCAGTTTGGCCCAAACAAATAGGCTTCAGATATCTCCTGAATTTCTTGTAGCCTAACAGACTAAACGGCCAAGTCAAGACCGGACTACAGCAGAAAGTAAAAAATAAACACCAAATGATCTTGGCCACGTGCAAAGTATAAAGAAATAAAGTAGGGATTAGACAATCCCCAATGCAAATAAATTCTGAGACATGATCCATAGAACCAGGAACTGAGAGGGGAAGGAGGAGGGGAAGGGAAAAAAGGGTGGAGGAGTTTAGTGAGCAGTTCTGTGCCTGTATAACAGGGACATCAGTGTAGGATTGGCTACAACATTGGGATGTGGTGGAGATTGGAAAAATCAGTAAATGTCTATCAGAGAGAGTGACAGGAGTACACAGCTATGGAATAGGTGTTTCCCTAAGCAGCCTGGGTTTTTTAGCTGTGTTTGCCCTGATCCAGAGAGCATGCCTAAAGAGTGCTTTCCTTTCTCAGGGCCCTACCAACTCAACTTTCTCTCATTTCTCTTCCCTGTTGGTTGGTATCTCTTACTCAGGAGTGTGGTCTGTTTCTTTCATGGTTCCAACTGGGAACATACACATTTTGAGAGTGGAATTCTTGTCTCTCTTCTGAGGTTCATATAGCAAGGTCTCAATATTAACAATAATCTCAATTGTAGCACAAACGCCTTTCAAGTGGTGCTTGTGGGCAGGAGTTCAGCAATGTGGACCTGATTATTGAATTCTTCAGTGTTCAGGCCCAGTGATGCAGTGATACTTGACCCTACAATGCTAGTAACCACCAGGGGTGATCTGGAGGTCATATGGTGCCATGAGGGAACTTGGGGCTTTGATCATGTAAAGTATGTATTGTTGTTCTATACCTTTGAACTATCATGATGGCCCACAAATGTAGCGTTTGGTCATTAAAAATTCTGTTAAATATGTAGTATTAGACACTAATTAGGGGAAGAAAGAAAACCCACACATGACTTTAAATTTATACTGAAATACAGATCACATTAGTTCTACTAATTGTTACAATTTTATGGTAAGCATTGTAGTTTTATATTTGATTAACCTTTGAATAGCATTTTTTTTACATTGCTATCTATGTTTTCTTGAGTGTAAACTTTTAGACTCTATCACATTTTTTAAAAAGTGTGGATTTGACACCTCCCTTTTCTAAGCCATTGCCATTCTCAGAAATTTGAATCCAGCCTCTCTGAAGCTGAGACTATCCCCATGCTAATGGCCACCTGAAAACAAAGGATGAGGAGACCAGAGATGTGCCCCCACCTGGTGGGTGAATGCCAAGGGCCTCAAACTCACTCATGCCACAAAATCTTCTAAGAAATTTGATGGAAAAAAATTTCATGCCCAGACTTAAAATTGACTATATACATCTAAAGAAACACCCCCTGAAAACCCTGTAACAGAACATAGAGGTATCTGTTGGGGTAAAGTCAAAGACTAGAAAAACTGTTCCCCCTACAATGGGAAATAAGCTACCGTTCTTTTATTTTATAGTCACAGCAAGATTCTCACCCTAACCAGCTCTCCAGGAGCAAAAAACAAAAAAACAAAAAAACAAAAAACAAAAAACAAAAAAAAAACCCCACAAAAAGATGGACACAGTGGCTGAGACCAGAGGGCAGTGTGACAGTCTGGGATGGGGGGCTGGTTTCACAGAAGACAGACAACATTTAGTATTGTATAATGGTGTATAAGGGGGCTGAGTAGAGGACTTATAAGGGGTCAGCTTCTGGGGGACCTTCTTGGAGGGGAGTGAAGAGAAGAGTAAGCACATTTTGCAGGGGAGGGGAAGGGTGAGAGTGTGAACACAATGCTGAAGATGAGAGGCTGTTTTGGATGCTGTGTGTAAAAAGCCTGAAGTCAGTTCCCCTCTTTTAACTATAGATGAATGAGAATATTCCCTGTGTCTGGTGATGACTGGCTTGATATTTAAGACAAATTCATTTGTATTTAATTCCTCTTATTTAAAGATAAGGGAGTACTTAAGAGTGTTTGGCATGGGGAAGGGAGGGGTCTTAAGCAATGGGGGAGAGAAGCATGTCCCTAGCTTTTCAGCATGATTCAAGACAAGTAAAGCATGATATTTTTTTATAGACAATCTGTGCCTCTCCTATATAAGGGCTTCTGACAGACCAATTCTATTATATATATTTAAAATAACCCTGAAGTTTTATTTTACTTTTAAAGTGAAATAAAATAGTTGTGTTTACACTGGCATAACGGACTTGGCTCAGGCCTCAGAAGAATGGGCATTGCCCATACACCCCTGAACCATTGACCATCTATGGAAACAACCACAATTGTCTACAACAGGGGTCTCAAACTCAATTTACCTGAGGGCCGCAGGAGGCAAAGTCGGGGTGAGGCAGGGCCGCATAAGGGATTTCGCTTACTGAATATTCGCAATAAAAAAATAGCATTAGTAAGAAAAAAAATCGCAAAAAATCGCATTAAACATTTGCATACCCCGAATGGAACTGCTCGGGGTATGCGAATGTTTAATGCGATTTTTTTCTTACTAACGTGATTTTTATTGTGATTATTTGATAAGCGAATAATCGCGAATACTGCGATATTTGAAGGCTGGCCGCGGGCCACAAAATGTACAGAGGGCCACAAACGGCCTGAGGGCCGCGAGTTTGAGACCCATGGTCTACAACATCACCAGGAAGCAAACCTCTACCAGGGAAGACCCTTCCGCTATCCTGGCATTGACTTACTTCAAGGCAGTGCTTCTCAATTATTTTCTGTCATGACCCCCTAGGAAGAAGAAAACATTTTTGTGCCACACCCCCCCCTGCCCCCCGTGAGACCGTAAATAGTATCTCTATTAAAAAAAAAAACTTTAGGGGCCAGGCGGTGGCGCTAAAGGTAAGGTACCTGCCTTGCCTGCGCTAGCCTTGGACGGACCGCGGTTCGATCCCCCGGTGTCCCATATGGTCCCCCAAGCCAGGAGCGACTTCTGAGCGCATAGCCAGGAGTAACCCCTGAGCGTCACAGGGTGTGGCCCAAAAAACAAACAAAAAAAAAAACAAAAAAAAAACTTTAACCTGCAATACAAAAATATATAAAATAATTTGAGCTGATTTTAAAATCAGAGGTGATGTCTGGCTTAATGGCTACAATGAGCACGTTTTGCAACGCATAGCTTTTTGAAGCGGGGTTTGAAACAGGACACAGCAACTCTCAGCTCCAGAGACATACAGAGACATAAACGCAGGGCTTAGCTTGTTATGACAGTGTTTGCCTAGGTCAAAGGCGCTTCCCTTTACGGAGCCTCGTCCCCCAGCCCCCCGGGCGGCATGCTCCACTATTTGAGAAGCACTGCTCCAAGGAGTGTTCCCTTAACACCCAGATGACTCAGCAACAGCAACAACTTGCTTGCAGGGCAGGATGCTCAGCATCTAAGTGTGAGGTGAAAGTAGGGACACTCCATATCATCCTGACTTCGATGAAGGAAATGCACAGAAACCAGAATCTTTAACTACAGAAACCGGACACCAACAACAGCTAATGTGCGAAAAAAATTCACCGTGACCACAGAGAATGACTCGAGTTGGACAACCTCGTATACCTGGAACCCAGAGTAAGTCTTATGCCAGAAAACTTCAGGGATAAGGTCTCCTTGTATTTAGGCCAAGGCTTTTTTTTTCCTTTTTTACCCATATTTTGCTGGACCTATGCAAACAACAACAATTGCCACTTACACAGTTATCACTGTATTTTTTTTAACTATTATCCTTTTATTTTTTTAAAGAGCTTACTAAATTTTCTGTTGGTGCTTCAATGAATTCATTGTGAATCAATAATTTTCAAACATTTTCTTTCCTTTCTCTTTTTTTGTTTTTGTTTTTGGGTCACACCCGGCATTGCTCAGGGGTTACTCCTGGCTGTATGCTCAGAAATAGCTCCTGGCAGACACGGGGGACCATATGGGACACAGGGATTCGAACCAATCACCTTAGGTCCTGGATTGGCTGCTTGCAAGGCAAACACCGCTGTGCTATCTCTCCGGGCCCTTTCCTTTCTCTTTCATCTCTTTAGTTTTTCTTTCAATTTTCTATTTTTTTTAAACATGTTGCTTTTGGTCTTCCTAAAAAAATGTATTATTATCAGTTATGTCAACTATGTAATGCATTAAAAAAGAGAAAAATAGAAAGAAAAACTCAAGTAAAAATTAAAATATTAAAAATAAAAATAAATAAAATGTAATTTGAAAATATCAATAAAAAACCAAAATAGTTGTGTTTGTAAAAATGCAAGAAGAGTCAATCTAAAGAGAGAAAAATTTGAAGGCCCGGTCCCCCGCGGCTGCCAGGCCGAGCCCCTTCCCCTGCGAACCCGGGAGGCGCGGGATCGGCCAGGTAAGGCCCGGTCCCCTGCGGCTGCCAGGCCGAGCCCCTTCCCCTGCGAACCCGGGAGGCGCGGAATCGGCCACGTAAGGCCCGGTCCCCCGCGGCTGCCAGGCCGAGCCCCTTCCCTGCGAAACCGGGAGGCGCGGAAACGGCCTTGTAAGGCCCGTTCCCCCGCGGCTGCCAGGCCGAGCCCCTTCCCCTGCGAACCCGGGCGGCGCGGAATCAGCCAGGTAAGGCTCGGTCCCCCGCGGCTGCCAGGCCGAGCCCCTTCCCCTGCGAACCCGGGAGGCGCGGGATCGGCCAGGTAAGGCCCGGTCCCCCGCGGCTGCCAGGCCGAGCCCCTTCCCTGCGAGCCCGGGAGGCGCGGAAACGGCCTTGTAAGGCCCGTTCCCCCAGGGCTGCCAGGCCGAATCCCTTCCCTGCGACCCCGGGAGGCACGGAAATGGCCTTGTAAGGCCTGTTCCCCGCTGCTGCCAGGCCAAGCCCCTTCCCCAGGAACCACAAGCGCTGAGGAGAGTGGCTTGAGGGAAGCCCTTCCTCTGGGTGGGCACCTGGAAGGGCAACTTGAACAACCCGAATAGACAAGGGAGATAGGGCCAGTCGTCTGGCCCCTCAGGTGACCTAGAACAGTCCATCCCCTAGGGCCCTGGAGTGGACCAGGGACTCCCCAAGGACGAGAGCTCTGGGTTGGGCGGAAGGAACTCCTTCAACAGAGGCTTGGAGGGGACGGAGCTCCATTGACTCTCGGAGAGAGGAGGGGGGACAGAGAACTAGGCTCAACAGCGCCAGCAAACATTGTGGCCAGGAGCGGAACTGCACCGCTGACAGAACTAAGGAGCAGAAAAGGGACAGGACCCACAGGGAAGGCTGACCCCTAGGCAGCAAAGGGGAGGAGAAAGAGCTAGGTTCAACAAGCTCACCCAACAGGCCCCTCTAGAACCACCTTCAGGAAGGGGAACAAGCAGGCCAAAAAAAGAAGCCACAACACTCCAAAACACACCATTAAATACAAAGAACCATGCGCAAATCAAGGAAGTCCCTAATAACTGGAGACACCATGACAAATCCTAGCAAGTTCCCAAGTCCACCAAATCGCACAGATCCAGGGGAAGAAGACTTAAAAACGGTAATGAGGAAGGAAATGCAGGAATTACTAACAGTAATGAAAGAAACCCTAGCTACCGAATATAAGAAAACCATGGAAGAACGAATCAGCCAAATTAAAGAAGAAATATCAAAGAACATGAGAGAGACCATACAGAAAGAAGTGAAGGACTTAAGAGACAAAGTAACAAGCCTTACGAGCAGAAACACAGAGTTGGAGAAGCACATCGAAGAACTCGAAGGAAAACTACAATCAAAAAAAGATCAAGAAACCAACAAAGAAATAAAAGGCAAAGCACTGGAAGGAAAAATCCAATATCTAATGAATAAAGACAAAAGGAACAATCTAAGAATTGTGGGTATACCAGAAGGGGAGGAAATAGGGAAGGGGGAAGAACAGGTAGTCAGGGAGATAATAACAGAGAACTTCCCCACACTCTGGAAAGACACTTCAGGACAAATCCAGGAAATCAAGAGGGTTCCTAATAAAATAGACCCTAATAAGCCAACACCAAGACACATAATAATCCAAATGGCAAAAAACAAAGAGAAAGAGGAACTCCTGAAAGCAATAAGGGAGAAAAAAAACCTCAAGTACAAAGGAAAGGACATAAGAATCAAACCGGATCTCCCATTTGAAATAATTCAAGCAAGAAGACAGTGGAATGACATATTTACACGACTGAATGAAAGAAATTTCCAACCCAGGGTACAATACCCAGCAAAACTATCATTCATATGGGAGGGCAGAATAAAAACATTCTCAAACATGAACGAACTTGAACTATTTGTGCAAACCAAGCCGATCCTAAACGACTTACTCAGAGATGAATTACATAATCCAAACCCCCGATTGTAACAACAACCACTCCACACAATACAACGGCACAACAGTCCTCTCTATCAATAATTTCCCTAAATGTGAATGGACTGAACTCTCCAATTAAAAGACACATAGTAGAGAACTGGGTTAGGAAAAATAAACCGGACTTCTGCTGTCTGCAAGAAACACACCTACAGTTACAGGATAAGCACAGGCTTAGAATAAAAGGATGGAAAGTAATTATTCAGGCCAATGGAAAACAAAAAAGAGCAGGGACAGCCATTCTTATATCAGACCAAATAGTATTCAACCTCAAGAAAGTGATCAGAGACAAAGAGGGTCACTACTTACTGATCAGGGGAACATTAGATCAAGAAACACTAACCCTGGTCAATATCTATGCACCTAATGTAGAGTCAGCAAAATATGTGAGGCAACTACTGGCAAACCTGGAGAAACACATGAAGGGAAATGTGATAATAGTAGGGGACCTCAATACTCCACTATCACCATTGGACAGAACCACCAAACAGAAAAATAGCAAAGAAATAAGAGCTCTAAATGAAAAATTAGAAGATTTAGGGCTAATAGATTTATATAGAGCCCTCCATCCCCAGAAAGCAGAATACACATTCTTCTCAAACCCACATGGAACCTTCTCCAGAATAGATCATGTCTTAGGATACAAAGCCAACCTATATAAGACCACAAAGGTAAGGATCATAAGAAGTACCCTTTCAGATCACTATGCAACAGAGGTTAAAATTGATGTCAAGAAGAAGCAATGGAGAAAAACTAATACCTGGAGATTAAACAACATGCTGCTCAACAACAGCTGGATCAAAGAACAACTCAAGGAAGAAATAAAAAGATTCCTTGAGACAAATGACAATGAAGAGACAACATGTCAAAACTTATGGGACACAGCAAAAGCAGTAATTAGGGGGAAACTCATAGCAATACAGGCCTATGTCAAGAAACAGGAAAACAACAAAACCAACAGTTTAAAAGATCACCTCAAAGAACTGGAACAACAGCAACAGAGGAATCCAACCACAACCAGAAGGCAAGAAATAATAAAAACCAGAGCAGAAATAAACAACATCGAAACCAAGAAAACAATACAAAAAATCAACGAGACCAGGAGTTGGTTTTTCGAAAAAATAAACAAGATAGACAAACCATTGGCAAAACTCACCAAAAAAAAGAGGGAAAACACCCAAATTAGTAGGATCACAAATGAAAGGGGAGAGATTACAACAGAACCCCAAGAAATACAACACATCATGAGATCATATTATGAACAACTATACTCAACTAGGTTAGAGAACCCAGTAGAAATAGACAGATTCTTGGACAAACACCCTATTCCAAGACTGGAAAAGGAGGATCTAGAAAGACTAAACAGACCAATCACCTCAGAGGAAATTGAAGATGTAATTAAAAAACTCCCTAAGAACAAAAGCCCAGGCCCAGATGGATTTACAGGTGAATTCTATCAAACATTTCAAGAAGACTTACTACCACTTTTCCATAGGCTTTTCCAAACCATAGAAAAAACAGGAATCCTCCCCAACTCCTTTTATGAGGCTAATATCACACTCATTCCCAAAGAAGGCAAAGACACCACCAAAAAAGAAAACTACAGACCAATCTCACTAATGAACATAGATGCAAAGATACTTAACAAAATCTTAGCAAACCGAATCCAACACTTCATCAAAAAGATCATACATCATGACCAAGTGGGATTCATACCAGGAATGCAAGGTTGGTTCAACATACGCAAATCAATCAACATTATACACCACATCAACAACATGAAAGACAAAAACCACATGATCATATCAATCGATGCAGAGAAGGCGTTTGACAAAATCCAGCATCCTTTCATGTTAAAGACACTCAGCAAAATAGGGTTAGAAGGAACTTTCCTCAAGATAGTTACAGCTATATATGAAAAGCCTACAGCCAACATTATACTTAATGGCGAGAAACTAGAAGCATTCCCACTAAGTTCAGGAACTAGACAAGGCTGTCCACTCTCTCCACTCTTATTCAATATAACCTTAGAAGTCCTAGCAATAGCAATCCGACAAGAGAAGGGAATCAAAGGAATTCAAATAGGGAAAGAGGAACACAAGCTATCTCTATTTGCCGACGATATGATGATATACATCGAAAACCCTAAAGAGTCCACAGTAAAACTCCTAGAAACAATCAACCAATACAGCAAAGTGGCTGGATACAAAGTCAATACACAAAAGACAGTTGCGTTTCTATATACAAACAATGAAGCTGAGGAGAGAGAGATTAAAAATACAATCCCATTTAAGATAGTATCAAAAAATATCAAGTATCTAGGAATCAACCTTACAAGAGAAGTGAAAGACCTATACCAGGGAAACTTCAAAACGCTTCAGAAAGAAATTGAAGACGATCTAAAGAAATGGAAGAACATCCCATGCTCATGGATAGGTAGAATTAACATAGTCAAAATGACTATCCTACCCAAACTTCTATATAGATTTAATGCAATCCCTATCCAAATCCAGACACAATTCTTTAAAGAAATAGAACAATCAATCACAAAATTCATCTGGAACCACAAAAGAGCCAGGATAGCCAAACACATACTCAAAAACAAGAAGCTGGGTGGAATCTCCTTACCTAACTTGAAACTATACTATAAAGCCATAGTAATCAAAACAGCATGGTACTGGAACAGAGACAGGACCTCAGACCAGTGGGTTCGAACAGATTTCCCAGACATAAACCCCCAGATATACAGCCAACTAATATTTGATAAAAGAGGCAAGAATCTGAAATGGAACAAAGAAAGCCTATTCAACAAATGGTGTTGGCACAACTGGAAAACCACATGTACGAAAGTGAAAATCAACCCATACCTCACTCCTTATACAAAAGTCAACTCAAAATGGATCAAAGACCTTGAAATCAGACCCGAATCTATAAAATTTATTGAGAATAAAATAGGGAGAACACTTGAAGACCTATATATCAAAAAGGTCTTCGAGAATGGAACACCAATGGCAAGAACCTTAGCAGCAAACATAAACAAATGGGACTACATCAAACTGAAAAGCTTCTGCATGGCGAAAGAAACCTTACTTTATGCAAGAAGACAGTTAACAGAATGGGAAAAAATCTTTTCACTAGACATATCAGATAAAGGGCTGATATCTAGAACTTACAAAGCACTCAGAAAACTGAGCCCCTCAAAACCAAACAAAGCCATTAAAAAGTGGGGAGAAGAAATGAATAGACACTTCTCTGAGGAAGACAGAAGGATGGCTAACAAACACATGAAAGCATGCTCACCTTCACTCATCATCAGAGAGATCCAAATCAAGACAACAATGAGATACCACCTTACACCAGTAAGGATGGCTCACATCAAAAATACTGAGAACAATCTTTGTTGGCGGGGATGTGGTATGAAGGGAACCCTCATCCACTGCTGGTGGGAATGCCCCCTAGTCCAACATCTATGGAGAACAGTCTGGAGAGTGCTCAAAGAACTCAGAATTGAGCTCCCTTTTGACCCAGCAATTGCACTTCTAGGTATATACCCCCAAGGTGGAAGAACATTCATCCCAAAATACGTGTGCACCCCACTATTTATCGCAGCACTCAGTATAATAGCCAAATCTTGGAACCAACCACGATGTCCAACAACAGATGAATGGATCATTAAGATGTGGTATCTATACACAATGGAATATTACATGGCAGTCAGAAACGATACAATCACAGATTTTGCAGCAACGTGGATGGACCTAGATCATGTTATGTTAAACGAAGTAAGTCAGAAGACAAAAGATAAACACAGAATGGTAGCACTATTCTGAAGCACACAGAACATACATCTTAATCACAACTAATACTTAACAATCAAATAACAGGGTCTAACAGGATAGAAACTCCAAACACTGTAATAGTCAACATATACCTGGGAACAGTGCCCAAAACACATGAAAAACTAACAACACAAACTTTCGACTACACATTATACCACGAAGAAAACAGCAACACCAGAACAGCAGCATAGAGAGAACAGGTACGTAATCAACCTTCTACAACAAAGACTCATAATAGTCCTGTAGAGATCGTATACAGGAACACAGGTAAAGAATACCAAGGCAAACCACTGACTCCAATGGAAACATCCCATAACACTACGTATTAATGCCTCTATCTTACTATATGTAAAATAACCTCTCAGCTTCTCTGTCCACAGGCGTTCTTGGATACAAAGGGCGGACAAGCTAAGATGGCAGCTCGGGATACCACACGAGATACCATACCTAGTTTGCACTACGAGATGACCCCGAGAAAACTCTTTATTTTTTTTATTTATCTATTTTTTTTTTTTTGAGAAATCTCTTTAACATACACTTTATCTCTAGGTTTACCTTCTTTTAGGGTTTCAAGCACGAGACCAGTCAAACCACCAAAGCAGTAACAGCAACGAACAGACTCAAACTACATACTCTATTCACTGAACACATTCAAGCAAACTAGCATTCCCTTGTTATTCTCTCCTCTCTTCTCACCACTTGCTTTTTGATTTTTTCTCTTCTATTCTTTTCTTTACTTTCTATCTTTTCTTTTCTCCCTTTCTTTCTAATGTATTTTTCTCTTTTCTCCCTCCCTACCCCTTCCATACACCTTACCCTTTCCCCCCTCTGGAAACCCAACTATCCCTCCACCCCTCAATCCCATCCAGACCTCCCTCTATATTAAAACACTTCACCCTCAGTTCCTAATCTATTAGGCAACAAGATCGACCTCCTACCCCAACGAACCAGTACCCAACACCCAAGAGAAGGGACACCCAGTCAAACCCACACCTCGTCCCGGACAAGAAAAGACAGCCAACTCCCCTGCGGACTCATGCTGCGAGGCCCTCCCTACCTATTCCCCCTAATGTGGACTGTTACTTGAAACTGGACCTAGGTCCAAAAGTATCCCCAATGCAAGAACTCTTCCAAGACCTCCCTGCCGCAAATTTTTACCAACCTGAAGAAGGTCAGGGGGTGGGATAGGAAGATGCCTGAGAACCCACACATTACAACAAAAACCCAAAAGACAATGGGAAAAACTGTACTTCCAACATAGGCATAGGACCTGTAATACACCACCTCGTTACCTGCTCTCCCCCAAATGTAAGGTAGTCTTTTGCACCACTTTGGCCCTTTAAAACCTTCGCGAACTCATTTTTCTTCTTTTCTTAAATTTATTTATTTTTTTTTTAAATGTTGGTCCTACATATACATTTGCGAGCACATACATTTTTATTTATTTCTTCTTTCTTTTTTTTTTTTTTTTTTTTTTTAATTTTAATTTTTATTTTTATTTTTATCATTTTTGGGTATGTGACCTGTGTCTGTTATACCCTCTCTCCACCCCCAGCTACACCGACAATATAATGTAGCACCACTTCCCCCTGCAAAGACACACTAAATAAAGGGGAAATCTTACATATATATATATAAAAAACAAAAAGAGCTCTTATCTACTAGAGATAGGAACTCATAGTTGTTTACAATACAGGGATATCTCCTACCTTGAAAATATGTCATGTGGAATCAGCTTAGACCTCAGGTGATTAGATACCATTCATCCAGCCTTAAAATCTTGATCCCAGACAAAGGATTGGCACAGCTCTTCACAACAGCTACAGGAAACAAACTCCATCTGAGCCAGCCTTAATACTGCGGGGTCAACAACAAGGGCCAGCTCTAACATGATATCCTGACAATGAGGAAAATGCGAACAACTTGTCCTGAGAGCAGATTAGCATACCTTACCAGATAACGACAAGACAA
Organism: Suncus etruscus; assembly: GCF_024139225.1. Classification (NCBI taxonomy): domain Eukaryota; kingdom Metazoa; phylum Chordata; class Mammalia; order Eulipotyphla; family Soricidae; genus Suncus; species Suncus etruscus. Next base: position 72,044,623 of record NC_064848.1, on the reverse strand, counting down.
AACCAGAAGACGCGGCACCATTTGGTAGGCCCAAAAGCCAAGATCGTGACTTACAGATGACTGGCTACTAGAACCACGACCAGACAGTATACACCTTGGGCCCAATATAAAAGCCCTAGTTCAGGGTTTGCACTATGACTTGCACAATAATCATGATCCCTAGTCCCAAAGGTCTGACAGAGACAACTGCAACAGAATGGGGCTTCTGGAAGCACAAAGAAAGATGCTATCCTAGGAGCCATCCTAGGTTCAATGCAAAGACCAAGATCACCAACCACAGAAGATGGATTAAAACGACACTGAGGCAACAGAACCTCTAGAACCACAAAGACTGACTTCATCATAAGTCCCACCTCAGGATCTGTGCAGATACGGAGACCTCTACACACAGAGCTCTGATTGTATCACCCTGGACAGAGCAGAAGTCTTCCACACACACACACAAAAAAAAAAACACCACCGGGAGAATAAATGATCCTGAGCAAAGTCTAGAGCTGATCCCATGACAGTATACTCCAAGGACGGAGAAACCCCATATTTCTTAGGCCAAGTGAATTCCTTTTAGAATGACCCCAATATTTACTGTGCCAGGGCAGGAGGGAAAAAAAAAACAAAAATACAAAAACCACAAAACCTTGGTTATTTCATATATACATATATTTTTCCCTTCATTTATTATTGTTATTATTATTTTTATATACCTATCTATTTTGGTCGATTTCTCTGTTTGGGTGTGACTACTGAAATCGTGGTCCCCAATTATACTTATTTTTTTTTCTCTCTTCTTTTCTCTTCTTTCGTTATGTGCTATGCCATGTTTCTTATTTCAAGACCATGGCGTGTTTTTGGTTTGTTTGTTTGGTTTTTGGTTGTTTGTTTTGCTTTGTTTTTCATCTGTTTTTTTTTTTTTTTTTTTTTTTTTTTTTTTTTTTTTTTTTTTTTGGTGCTTACCGATATAGATGGAGTCCCCACTGGATAATTGACTCTTTTTTTTTTGGTACTGGTGGAGTGTTTCAACTTCTTTTTCTCCTTCATCTCCCAAATCGATGATGAGAGCCTCTAGAAGGATTCCATCCATTTTTGGAGTATTAGACTCTTACCCCAGTTTATTTATCTTCTCTTTTTCAGGCAAAATCATGCAACTTGAATTAGCTAGTCCTGCCTACAATTAGAGGGGGAGATAAGGGAGGCATTAAGACCAAACATGGGCAAGACTACTAAGTAGTGGGTTGGATACAGAGGGGACCACATATTCTAGCCGCCCTGGGGGTGAGGGAAGAGGAAATGGGAGGTAGGACAAAAACGGAGGTGTAGGGAGGACAAATTGGTGATGGGAATCCCCCCTGATTTTATGTAAATATGTACCTAAAATGTTATTGTCAACAATATGTAAGACACTATGATCAAAATAAAAATTATATATATTAAAAAAAAAAAAAAAAAAAATAAAGAGAGAAAAATTTATTTGGTTTTTTTTTTTTTTTTTTTTTTTTGGTTTTTGGGCCACACCGGGCGTTGCTCAGGGGTTACTCCTGGCTGTCTGCTCAGAAACAGCTCCTGGCAGGCGCGGGGGACCATATGGGACACCAGGATTCGAACCAACCACCTTTGGTCCTGGATTGGCTGCTTGCAAGGCAAACGCCGCTGTGCTATCTCTCCGGGCCCGAGAGAAAAATTTATATCCCAGGTTGTGATGTGGGCAGCAGAGATATGCCAAAAATTATAAATTTAATGTAAAATTTTTATTTCCATGACCAAATTGCAACTTATAATTCCAGTAGGCGTTATACATTTGGATGTATTTTTTTTTGTCTTTCTAGGAACCTACCACAGAAATAAGGGATAAGATTTATTTCTTAATAAATTAGTATATTACTGAACTTTCTTTGGTTTTAAGTATTAATGATTTCTGTCATATATGTATTTACTTGAAAATTTACCTCTATAAAAAAAGAAAATTAACCTTTGTAATCTTTTTCTAATGAGAAACTATGTTCTATACTTCATATTTTGGAGTTTTCAGACCTAGAAACTTGATTATGAGCCATTTGAGCTAATAGTAGTATTCTCAAATATTCCAGATTACAGAGTTCTATTGTTTCTTGACTTCCACATATTATTCATTTTTTCCTAGTGAAATGCTAGAACACTACTGCAAAAAAGCCTTAGCAACTCACTTTTTATTTTGTCTTTGTTGTGACTATCATAAGCAACAGTAGTTCCCAAGCTATGAAAAAGTCAAGTTCACAGGACTTTAAAAAATAGTCTATGTAAATAATTCAAAAATGTTATTTATAGCCTAATATGTGCTAGTTATATTTTAGATTTTTCAAAGATAAGAATTAAAAAAGTGCGGTTGGAGTGATAATATTGCAAATAGCGCATTTGTCTTGCAAGTGGCTAGCCCAAGTTAAATCCCTGGCATCCCATATTGATCCTTGAGCTTGCCATAAAGAATTTCTTGGCACAGAGCCTGATGATGTAACCCTTGAGTGCTGCCAGCTATGTACAAAAAACCAAAATCCAAACACCAAAAAAAAAATTATACAAATTATACACCCATTTTCAGGGAATTTACATTCTTGAGATTAAAGGAGTGGCAGGAAGGGAAACATATGTGCTGTTTTATAATATGATAGGAAAAACTTCTATCAGTAACATTTGAACAAAGTCTTGGAAGAAGTGAACAAATATGGTATACATCTTGGGAATGAGTTTTCCTGGTGGAGGAGATAGGTTATAGAATCAAATATGAATAAATGGGTGTACATCAAACTAAAATGTTTCTATATGACAAAAGAAACCTGGGCTAAAATTAAAAGACAGCTAACTGAGTAGGAGAAAATATTTGCACTCAACACATCAGATAAAGATTTGTTATCTAGGATATACAAAGTACTCATAAAGGTTAACCCCACTAAACCTAAAAACCCTATCAACAATAGGGAGAGGAAATGAACAAATAATTTCTCTGAGGAACAGATGGTCAACAGGCCTTAAAAATGCTCATAATCACATTAGGGAAATCCAAATCATGACAACAATGTGATACCATCTTACACCAGTGAGGATGGTGTAATATTAGGAACAATTTGTGTTGGCAGGGATATGTTGAGAAAGGAACTCTCACCCACTGCTGGTGAGAATGCTGTCTGATCCAACCCCTAGGGAAAAGAGTAGGAGGATTATCGGTAAACTAAGAAGCGATCTGCCATACAATTCCTCTTTTGGATAAAATGAATCAGAAGGACAAATACTGGATGATATAAATTATTTATTGTATATATAATACCATGACAAGGAAATGCAAGATATCAAAGGAAGGATTCCTATATATCCTTGCTCCTACATTATATATGCATGTATATATGTATATATATATATATATACACACATATATATATGAAGGACAGGGAAGAAATTAAGGGTAACTATGAGGAGCTGAATGAAAGATAATAGGTTTAGGGACCATGGCACATTAATGTGTCTCTAAAGGGGTAGTTTTGGGGTTGACAATGAACCTGCAGACATTGGTTGAAGAAAGTTGACACTAGTGGTGGGAACAGTGTTAAAATATTATATGCCTGAAATGAAAAATTGTAAATAATAAATAAAATACAAATATAAAAGACCTTAATATATGAGATGATACAGAACATTGAAGAATAAAGGATGCACATGGGATTTATGGTGACGCTTGTGGTTGATGAGGAAATAAGCCAGATGGGGAGGGGGATGGAAATATTGTAACTTGCAGTTATTTGTAGCATCATCTTGAGTCATGAATACTATTGAAAGGTTTTTATTTATGTTGCGATGAGGTAAAAGGTAACGTTTTAGGCAAAGAGATGGACATTGAAGATCCCAGGCACCTCCATGGAGATGGTGATTTACCATTGTCTGTATGCAGTTCTCAGTGATGCACCCACAGATGCTGGAAGGTGGCTGAGGAGCTAAAATGATAAAGGGAGTAAACCAACAGTGCCTTCTACATGGACTTGGAAGTAGAGACAAATTAAGGGGTTAATTCAGTAATTCAGAAAAAGAGACAAAGGAAGCTTCTACTATAATGGATCAGTAGAGTTGTTGGGAAGGGGAAGGATTCTAGAAAAAAAAACTAGTACGCAGAGCCTACAATGGTTTCTATTTCATTACTTATGGAATGTGAGGGAAGGTGGAAAATAAATAAGTCAATGATAGAGAACCTGCCTTGCTTGTGTTTCATCTACTTTTTGTTTTGTTTTTAAAGTATTTATTTAGTTTTGTTATTGTTGGTATGGCAACAGTAATTAACACAGCAAATTCTTGGCAAAAATGATATAAGTAATTATAACTAGTTTAATATACATCAAATTTATCTATGAGGAAATTGAAGACCAGTGTTTGACTAATATGTCAAAGTTCTATAGCTGAAATAGAACTAAGTTGCTCTGCATATAAATTTTTTTAATTAATTTTTATTTTGACTAAAGTGGATTACAAATCTTTCACAGTAATGATTCACAGTGATATTGAATCAGGGGCATTCCCACCACCAGTGTTGTCCTCCCTCCACCCCTGTTCCCAGCATGCATCCCATATCCCCCTTTTTGGACCCCGGGCTGCTAGTATAAGTGGTCCCCTCTGTATCTAGCTTGTTGTAGATTGGGCTTTGATTCTATTGTCATTAGCTTTGGATTTGGTATTTAAGTCTGATCATTTTTTATTTCTACTCAATGTTCATACTACTGTTTGGTCTTGGTACTCTTCATTATGTCCCCCTCAATTTGTGAGGCAGAACAAGATGGTTCAAGTTATGCCATCTACTTTTATAGAAACTTGAGTACTTGCAGTTCTTGGCCAACAGGTCTGGTGATTTAATGCAAAGGGCTGAAGGAGATGTAATGCTGCTTGGATTATATTGTGCTGAGCCTCTAAGATCACTTACCCCATAGCTTCATCCAGTAATGCTTAAGGGACCATGTGGTGCTGTGAATGAACCCGAATCTAGGCATGGGCCCTAATGGCTATACTATTTCCTGGTCCCTTTTTTCTTTTTTGGGATTTTGGACCACACCCGATGACACTCAAGGAACACTCCTGCTATACGCTCAGAAATCACTCCTGGCTTGGGGACCATATGGGATGTCAGGGATCGAACCGAGGTCCATTCTAGGTAAGCCCTGTGCAAGGCAAACGCCTTACTGCTTCGCCATACTCAATCCTCAGTGGTCCCTTTTTTCTCCCTCTTCCTTCCTTCCTTCCTTCCTTCCTTCCTTCCTTCCTTCCTTCCTTCCTTCCTTCCTTCCTTCCTTCCTTCCTTCCTTCCTTCCTTCCTTCCTTCCTTCCTTCCTTCCTTCCTTCCTTCCTTCCTTCCTTCCTTCCTTCCTTCCTTCCTTCCTTTCTTTCTTTCTCTCTTTCTCTCTTTCTCTCTTTCTCTCTTTCTTTCTTTCTTTCTTTCTTTCTTTCTTTCTTTCTTTCTTTCTTTCTTTCTTTCTTTCTTTCTTTCTTTCTTTCTTTCTTTCTTTCTTTCTTTCTTTCTTTCTTTCTTTCTTTCTTTCTTTCTTTCTTTCTTTCTTTCTCTCTTCTTTCTTTCTTTCTTTCTTTCTCTCTTTCTCTCTCTCTTTCTCTCTCTCTCTTTCTCTCTCTCTTTCTTTCTTTCTTTCTTTCTTTCTTTCTTTCTTTCTTTCTTTCTTTCTTTCTTTCTTTCTTTCTTTCTTTCTTTCTTTCTTTCTTTCTTTCTTTCTTTCTTTCTTTCTTTCTTTCTTTCTTTCTTTCTTTCTTTCTTTCTTTCTTTCTTTCTTCCTTCCTTCCTTCCTTCCTTCCTTCCTTCCTTCCTTCCTTCCTTTCTTTCTTTCTTTCGCCACACCCAGTGATGCTCAGGGGTTACTCCTGACTATGCACTCAGAAATGGCTCCTGGCTTGGGGGACCATACAGGAAACCAGGGGATCAAACTGTGGTCCGTTCTAGGTCAGCTGTGTGCAAGGCAAACACTCTATGGCTGCAATACAGCCCGGCCCCTTATTTTCTTTCTTTGAGTAGGTGGGGGTCTTCCCTGATATGCTCAGGGTACCATTTGACTGCCAGCCCACTCCAATCCTTTCATTTAGCTCTCTGTTCCAAAATAATAATACAGATTAGTTTTTTGTTTTGAAGGGCCACACTCGGCAGTGCTCAGGACCTACTCTTGGCTCTATACTCAGGCATCACTCCGGACAATGCTTGGGGGTACCCTTTGAGGTCCCAGGGATTGAATCTTGGTCAACTGTGCAAGACCAGTGTTCTACCTTCTGTACTATCTCTCTGGCACTATTTATTTAGACTTCTAATAGGTTGAGCCATAAAAACGTTGGTTAAATCATAGGTTATATTTTTTTGCTGCTAAATACTAGGCTCTATCAATAGGCTCTTTGTTAGTAAGAATTATTATCAACAAGAAATGAAAAGCTAGAAAGATTATTGTAAAATTTGAGTATGGAGAAAATAGAAAATCTATTGAATTATTGAAGGTTTAGAAATATTGAATAAATGAAGTTATTGAGAGAATGAAGGAGAAAAGGAGACTTAACATGAATAGATGAAAATAAAGCAAAATACCTAGTTTTAAAGGTTGCTAGAGATCTTTATTTGTAGCAATCAAACAGAATTGACGATGTTTCATAAAAAGCTTACTTTGTTATTAAGTCATTTGTGACATTAAGTTAAGGGTGCAGGCTTTGGAGCCATCTGCTTGGGTTAGGAATCTGGCTCAGCCACTTCCTTGTTGCCTGATCCAGGGTATGTTTCTTAAAATCTGTGTTCTATTTTCCATACCTGGAAACTAAGGATGGTACTATCAGTTCCAATTAATATTGCTGAAATTCTTAGCGTATTATAAAGTATCTACATTTTGAAAGCATGTAGAACAATGCCGATAACATAGGAAATGCTCAACAATGATTATAAAAAAAATTCCATAATTGGATCTAATGCTTAAAGTGGTAAAGCAATCTTTGAGTAGAATTGTAGTTATTAAACCTCAAGATCAGGGAAACTCCTGGCACTGGGCACTCAACTAATGGGATGTTTTGCTTTGATCCTGGATGCCCCTACTTTTTAAAGAAAGTATCATCACTCCCCCAAAAAACCCAAAACAGAAATAAATGACAGAGAATAGAAAGACTTCATTAAATAAATTTCTGCAGGATGGAGAGATGGTAGTACAGTGGGTAAGGCACTGCCTCGTACATGGCAGATCCTGGTTTGATATCCACTCTACAGATGGCCTACTAAACTTTGCCAGAAATGATCCCTGAGCACAGAGCCAAGAGTAAGCCCTGGTTTCCAATAAAGTAGCCTAACTCCTCCCCCAAACTTCCAACAATAACAACAAAATCTCTGTATTCATTCCCAAGATGCCTAAAATGTCATTGCAAATTTTCTAGTGCTAGCATGTAGTTAGTCCAGTTCTTCCTCCTGAAAGTGGGAAAATGAAAAGTACTCACAAATCACTGATTCTATATTACAAGTCTCTGAGATTTTAGGCTATGCTCTAAGAAGCTATTGCTGGTGGAGGTTGGGCTATGAAGGATGGGGTGGGTACAGTAGGAGAGGGAGAACGGAATCCAGTAATGGCAGACTGGATGGCAGCCATGAGCAGCAGAGCTGTGGGGCTTTATCATCTGTTGCCTGCAGCTGCCAGATTTACTTCATTCTTTAAATAACAAATATTTATTGACCACTTATCATGTAGTGTATACTCTGCTAGGTACACTTAGGGAAAAAAAGAGTGTGACACTCTGGACATCCTGTTCCTTTCTGACTGGGAAATTCAAATCCAGTTAACAAATACTAGCTCATATTTTATATATACTTGGTTATTTGTAAAGTGAATTTAGGCATATTATTTTCTCAGTAGCCTGTAGAATTACAATCTTCAAGTACCTTCACAATAACTGATATTGTCATCTTTCTTTTTTAAGATAGGAAACTGCTCTGAAAGTGAAGTCACTTCCCTGAGACCACTCATTTGTGATGTTTGAAGTGCCTTATTGTGAAGTAAGTAGACCTAGGTAGATCTGATCCAGTTTCAGTGGCTTTTTTCACTATACTACACTGACAAAATATATAGTATATATTGGTTAAAAAAACAATATATAGGGGCTGGAGAGAATCTGAGCACCACTGGGTATGGAATCTCTCCAAAAATTACATAAACTATAATTATAATGTATATAAGATAATTATTTCTCATTGATTCAATTAAAATATATTTAAAATATTCAGTGATAAATTTCTAAGATGCATATTATTGCAGCTGGGTGCTCAAAGGTTACTACTGAGATGATTAGAATTGATAGGTGAGTCCCAGTATGACAAAATAATGGCGAGACAAAATAATGGCGAGAGCCAAAGAATGATAACTTTAGAAGCTGGTCATGCTACTGCCATGTTTGATTGCATCTATCATTTATACCCTGCATAATTCCATGAATGTTAATTATACAGACAGACATAAATGAAATCCAAGGTTGGTCAATGTACAATGTTAGTTGCATGATAGTCCAAAAAAGCCCTGACACACACACACAACACACACACACTCATACACACACACACACAAACACACACATCACTATATCAATCGGACTTATTTGAAGAATTTAAAGTTAGAAAAAATGGGAAAATGGAAAAATGGGGGTTCAGAGCAATAGCGCAGCAGTTTGCCTTGAATACTGCTGACCCAGGACTGACTTTGGATAGAGCCTGGGCATCCCGTTTGGTCCCCCAAGCCAGGAGTGATTTCTGAGTGCATAGCCAGGAGTAACCCTTGAGCATCATCAGGTGCGCCCCCCCCCCCAAAAATAAAAAACCTTAAGGAAAATGGGAAGGGAGATAAAGCTTAGGAATATGGGAAGGGAAGGTAACTGATCATAGGGTGATGTTAGGTTTAGGACTAAAATTTTCCTTTATAAAATCTTGACATTGGGTGCCTGTGGTAGAAAGTTTGCCTTGCATGTGGCTGTCCTGGGTTCAATCAATAGCATCTCATATGGTTCCCTGAGCCTGCCAGGAGTAATTTATGAGTGCAGAGCATTGCCGGATATAGCCTTAAACAATATTCACCACCCCAAAACCAAAAACCAATCTAGGCACTGAATTATTTTTAACAATGAAAAAAGTTTCAAGTAAGGCAATGCTTTGGAAGATTTTTTGAAAATGTATAGATTAAATTTCAGAGAGGATAACTGAAAATGGGTGGCTAGATAGTAGATGATCAGTAAAACAGAAGACAAAAATATCCTGAATATTGTGGTGTCAATGAGAAGACATAGACAAGAATAAATGTGGAAGATCTTCTTTCACTAATTTTTTTTTACCATCTCATTGTTTTAAAATACAATTTTTATTTTGACCAATGTGGATTACCAATCATTCACAGTAATATTTTAGGTACATAGCGGCATTAAACCCGGGACATTCCCACCATCAGTGTTGTCCTCCCTCCAACGCTGTTTGTAGCATGCATCCCATATCCCCCTCCTTTGCCCTCCAGGCTGCCAGTATAAGTGGTCCCCTCTGTGTCTAGCTTGTTGTAGATTGGGTATCCATTCTGCTGTCATTGGGTTTGGATTTGGTGTTTAAGTCTGATCATTTTTTAAAATTTCTACTCAATGTTCATACAACTGTTTGGTCTTGGTACCATCTATTTCCACCCCTCAATTTATGAGGCAGAACAAGATGATTCAAGTTATGTGGTTCTGTTTGAAAGGAAAGCAAAAAAAGCAAAAAAAAAAAAAAAAAAAAACAACAAAAAAACTACAACCCCAAAACCTGGGAGGGTTCCATCTAGAGGGTTATAAATATCAATTTAAGAGAAGCAAGGGAAAAAGAAAGAAAAACATCACAAAAAGACAAAAAAAATACACAAAAAAGAGCAGGCAAACAAGAAAACAACAAGAAAACAAAACCACAATACAAAACAAACAAACAAACAAACAAAACCCCTAAAAGTACCACTGCAATACAAACAACAACCAAACAATAATCAGGAGCCCAAAATAAAAAGAAAAAAAGTGCTTTTTTCCCCCCCTCTTTTGCATGGGCACAGTAAATATTGGGGAGATTAGAAAGGGAACTCCCTTGGCCTAAGAGATACAGGTTTTTTCCACCCTTGAAGCATATTGTCATGGGATAACTATAGGCTCCCTACATGCTCTTTTACTCTCCCCTAGGTCTTTTTGTGGTGTCTAGAAACTTTCTGCTCAGTCATGAATGATAAAATCAGGCCTCTGTAACTAGAGGTCTTAGTATTTGCACAGGTCATAGGATGGAGCCTAGGATAAAGTCTTTCTTTACAGTTCTAGAAGTTCTGTTCCAACACTGTTGTTTTAATCAGTCTTCTGTAATTAGTGGTCTTGGTGTTTGCACCTATCCTAGAATGAAGCCTAGGATAGAGACTTTCATTATGTTTCCAGAAGATCTGCTCAGTTGCAGTGTCTCAATCAGACCTCTGGAATTAGAGATCTTGGTTGTTGTACAGGTCATAGATCAAAGCCTAGACTAGAGTCTTATTGGTCCCAGGATAAGTTCTGCCCAGTCATGGTTGACACAGTCTGTCTTCTGTAGCCAGCAATCCTGGTTTTTGCACAGATCAAAGGATGACTTGTCTTCTGATTTCATTTTATCATTAGGTGATGATATAAGACAACCTGCTCTTAGATCTTTCACTAATTTTTTTAATTTTAGCTTTTAGCAAGTACAGTACAGTGTTTCTTATGCTAGTGATTTAAAAAAAATCCAAGTAGATGTAAGTGTTGGCATTCTAGAATTTATGGACCAGTAAAGAACTCAGGTTATCAATGATCAAGTAATCATATAATATTAATTATAAACTAGTATTATAATGCTGTGAAGGAAAATGCAAGATGATATGTGAATGCATATCAATAGTGAATTTGACTGGAAGAGAGGTTATATATTTATTTTTTGGAAAAAAGTTTGAACAGAGGTTGGGTTAGTGACTCATAGTGTGTTATGCAACAGAAAAACTTTCCAGACAAAGGTAAATGTATATGCAAAGGCCTACTAGTGTTAGGGCATATGCAGTAAGCAGTACATACATAGTAGTAGGATAAGTCTATGGAATAAGTTAAAGAGTAACTTTACTAGACTTGAAAAAAAAGGATGAGCTGGATAGTAGTGGATTCTTTTCTTTTGCGGAGGAACCAGCTAAGTTGTGCTCAGGAAGGCTTACTGGTAACTTTTGGTGAAACTCAGCTAGTCATATCATATGAATCCTTGCTAGGATGTGCTGTATGGGTTCTGCACTGCCTGGAACCACCAGCACTGCTTGTGTGCCTCAGGGATCTATATAAAGCTATTTGATAGGTCTATAGTCTATGGTGCTGGGGGTCAAACTGGGGTCCCACACATGCATAGTTTACATCTCTAACAAATATGCTTTATCTCCAGTCCTTAATTTTGTATTGGGAGAACATACTCAAATAGAAAATTAATAATATTAAGAAAAAACTGATGAGTCTACTGTATAGTCCAAGAGAAAAAAAGATCTTAGATCTTAATGGAATGAATTATGAAGAGATAAGAAAACATAACATTAGCAGAGGCTTGATAGGTGGCAGATTATAGATAAAGAAAGAAGAACAAATATCAACATTCAAGGTTTTGGTTGTGGGAGTTTTATAGCCAGAGGTATTATTTAGGTATATTTTAAAAAGTGGGAGGGGAATGATTATGATGATGTGCAGAGTTAGGAGACATGATAGCTCATCCAAGTGAAAATATGTTAAGTAATCAGTAGGATCCAATTTTTAAAGGTAAGAGAATTGAAGTGAACATTGAATATTGTTAATTAAGTTGAGGTGATAAAAAAGGTGAGTGGAGGAATTATGAACAAGAAAAATTATGGCAAGAAAAATAATACAGGCTAAGAGTTAAATTGTGTGACTAGCACCTTTAGGTAAAATGAATTGACAGAGTAAACATGCAAATAAGTGGTTACAGAAATAGAATATGTTGGTATAAAAGTCATGAGTCTAACCACTAAACATAATCACTTTTTATTGCAACCTCATATATACTTGTTTGTACAAAATCTAGACATCTAATGTGGACCATAGTACTGTTATCTTTATAGTGCGTTTGCTATAAGAGTATGTTACAAATTCAATGATAGATGAAAATCAGACTCTAGCTTAGATCACTCCTAAAAAGATATGACATTTTGGTTGAGCTTTTTCTAGTGAATGCTGTGGTTCAAATTCAGATTTAGCAAGACACATTCAAATAATAGACTAAAGGCCTAGGATCAGTAAGATGCATCCTCCCTCGTCTGAACAATTAGCAAGTAGTCTGTTTTAATATTTGGGAAGTCACAGTGTGTTCCTGTGACCAAAGTACACAAAACTTTTATTCTAATTCCAAATGTCTCTAAAATCCAGTGACACTTGTCTCAGCAATGAATAAGCACATTAAAAATAAAGTTAGCAACTTTGTCTCTTGCACTTTTTTTCATCCACTTCTGGGCATGCCCAAAGACTTCCATTCTGAAGGATAGTTGCATGCTCAATTTGTGCCAAGTGTTGTCAGGAATTATGGGCCAAATTGGTTATTTTTGGATTTGAGATGTAATGCACTTTCAATTCAAAACATTTCAGTGAAAGCCAATCATGTTTTCTTCTCTGAAAGTCTTTTGAGAGGGCAAAACTCAGGAGGCTTTATCCCACTAATATTATATTCAAAGATGTGTGAGGTAAAGTAAAAAATGGAAACAATAAAGTCAATAATTGGGTAATTTGCTCAGTTATTGTTTAGTTGGAACCAGAACTGCTCCAAGCTGCTCTGCAGCTACTTTCAGAGGGGATATTATGAAGTATCACTCCCTGAAAATCACCTTAGTAAATGATCCCTGGATCAGATTCCCATAGCAGTAGCAAAACACATGCTCACCTTAGTGTCCCTCATATTTCTTCCACCCTGTTTCTAGACTCTTCTGAAAAACAAAACAAAACAAAAAAACAACAAAAACAGCTTCCTTTCCAATTCACACAATGACTTAGTCTCCCTGATTTAAAATCAACATTTCCTACGGGTGAGGGAAGACTACTCCTTTAACCAAGAATGACAGAACAGTACAATTATAACAAGTCAGCACAAAGCCAGGGTTTTTAAGAAATGTTTATGTTTTATGAATTAATGTGTAGAAGGATACCACATAAACTATCAACTTTTGATAACTACATTCATAAATCTTAAAAAAATGAGGATTGATTTCTATACAATAAACTGCTTAGATCTTTAAGTTTAATTGATTTTGATGACTGCATATCAAGATAAATATTGTCATCAGTCCAGAATATCCCCTCATGGCCCTTTGCCAACAAACCTTACATTTCTCTTTTAGCTAATAGTAATTTATTTTGTTATCATAAGCTAGTTTTTCTCTGTTAGAATTTTTTAATAAATGGAATCATAAAGCATGTACTGCTTTGTGTTTTGTTTTTTCACTGAGAGTAATGTTGTTGGGATTTCTTTTGCTGTGTTGTTTGGTAGTTCTTATCTTTTAATTGCTGGATAGTATTTTTTTTTCTTTGAACAAAAGTTTTGAAAAAATTCCTTTTTCTGCTGATCTACAATTGGATTGTTTTCAATTTTGCTTATAGCTGTTTATGAATCAGCTATTCTGAATTTTTATATAAAGCTTTATTGAATGTGAATTTTCACTTATCTTGAAAATTTGTGAATACAATTTCCAGATGATAGGATAGATTATTTTGTGTTTAATTTTGTGCTATACCTGGAAGAGTTTGGATGATAATCTTTTCTGTGTTTGGAAATATTTAGGGACCCATTCTTTTTCACAAATTTAAAATAGGGCTGCCAGTATAGCCAAATACTTTAACCCCTGCACTATCTGGCATTGATGTATATTTACTTTAAAAAAAATTGGTAGCATTTTCCAGTTATTATAATATCTTATATTTCTACCAGAATATGAAAACTTGGGTTGCTCTACATGCTCAACATTTGGTGTTGACTTTTATTTATTTATTTATTTATTTATTTATTTATTTATTTAGTTTTTGAAATTCCAGGGATTGAACTTGGGTCCTCACATTTTAGAGACATGTGCTCTATCATTGAGTCACAGGAATAGGCAATGCTTTCTTAAAAATGTTATAGCTATGTGTGTATGTAGTCTTAATTAACTATATTTTACTTTGCATTAACCTGTTTAGTTATGTTGTTGGGTACTTTAATATGTGTTCATTGGTCATTTGTTTTTCTTTTTTCCCCCAGGCTTTGCTTATTGGCCATTTTTTGTGTTTTCTGTGAGTTGTTAGTTCAAGTCTTATGTCAATTTAAGAAATTGAACTCTCTGTTTTTTATTATTGACATAAAATTTTGTTACATGTTATGGATATTTTTACATGTTACATGTTACAAATGATGGTATTTTTCAGATGTGTGTATTATTGCCTATTTGTTTTCTTGATGGTGTCTTTTGGTGAGCAGATGTTATACAGTTTGTTATATTGTAGTATAATTTGGCAATGTTTTTCACTTATGATTCATGTTTTCTGTCTTTTTTTAAAATAATAATTTACTTGTAAGAATGTAAAGGGTTTTTGTTTTTATAGTTTTTTTGGCTATAACTTTATTTGTTTTTGCTCTAATTTCATTTGTTATTTAGGTCTGTAACCTGTATCAAACTGAATTTTTTAAATAATGGGATTTAGCGGTTAAGCCTTTTTTTTTCCTTTTTCTATTTTTTGGTATTATATTAAATTATTATAACCCAGTTGTTAGAAATATTATTTTTCACTGCCTTGTTTGGTGCCTTCTCAAAAGTAATTTTGAAGTAATCTAATTCTGAGACTTTTTTTTGCTACTACCTTGCTTTTTAACTATTGGAAATGATTTTGAAGAAAAAATGGATCTAGATTCTAAGGTATTTAGTTATTTTTGAATGAGTGTAGAAATCCTATAGTGAGCTCTTTTTACTGCCTAAGCATGTGTTATATGTATGTTGCTGTGTGTGTGCTTATGTGTGCTCTTAGAAAGAACAAGATTTGATTCTTATGTGAGAACTCTAGTGGAAGCGGTTACAAAGAGCCAGAGTATTTAATGTGTTTTGGTTTTTACTTGCTGCTTCTATCAATATATTCCAAAAATAAAATTAACTCGAGAAGTAATTAAATGATTTGATAGCAGAAATAGACAATAGAGAAAGACTAAAAATTTAGGTAGGCTCAAATAGGTTTGGGAAAACTGATTCTTTTTTTCTCTGATCTATAATTTTTATTATATCTTAGGTAAAACAGTTATAATGGTGCTAATGTTTATGGTATTGATGTACAAATTTACTGCATCCTACAACACCAAAGTATTCATGACTCTTCACCATTGTCCTTATGTAACCTGTAGTCTGATCCTCATTCTCATTCTCTTCCTACAGTTTTTTGAATCTGAGTTTTGTAATTCAAGGTCAAGAAAAAAATAACAACAAAAACAATGATTTCTGAACCCAAAATAAACTGCTGTTTTTTTTACTCTCAAGTATATTATTATAAATAGTTGCATTATAGCTGTCATGAGCTGAGAGAGGTAAAAGCCAAACCATACTTGTTTTTTTTTTTTTTTGCAATTCATTAAAATTTTGTTGAATACTTCCTGTCCATTTAAGTGGTACTCAGTGTCTCTTTCTCCATTACTCTGACTGAGGTGAGCCTGTGATCTTGTTCTGATTCTCTTAGAATCATGTAGTGAACCCACCTTTCCTTAAGACTATAGGAACTCTGTTGTCTTGAAATTACAATTCTTTTATGGTTGTCTCCCTAGCTTCTTGTTAGCTTGAATGTAGCTTGTTCCAACTTTTTAGACTTCTGTAGAAACAACTTTCAAGAGGATAGTTTACAAAGGCATCCATATTATATAATAACATTTTTGGTGACTTGTTTTGAGTCACAACCATTACTATTTCACTGCAGTCTATATCTTTATTATATCTAATTCCTCTGTTTCTACACCTCTAGACCATAGACCTTCGAGTTATCAATTAGCATCACCAATAATCTACACAAATCATGGTATAGCTAAGAGAACTTCTTGTTAATCAACTGAAGAATTTGAGTTCTTGACTAATGAATGTCATCTGACCGAAATTCTGTCTTTTTAAACCATAAGTAATGTGACTTCCTTTCAGAAAATTGAGTTTCCATAGGAAAAGTTATTTGTGAGTTCTCTGTATTTCCTTAACAACTTTTTATATTCTTCCACTGACATAGTGTGTGATAGTGTTTTTTTTAAAATTTATTTTATATAGTGTGAATTTGTTGAGAAGTGAACTGACTTTTTTTTAATCTCCCCAAATCTAAACAATGTGTGCTACTTATAATTATGACCCAGTTTATTTAATGGGTACATAGAATAATTATAAACATCAATTATCTCATACATCAACATTACCTCAATGAAACAAGAAAACAAAGCCCCACAATAATTTTTAATGAATTGTTGAATATCTTTGTTAACACACAAAGCAGGTTTACATCCTCACAATTTTTAATTACATGATTAGTATAATAAAGGCATGTTCTTTTGATAATATGTGTGTGAGTATACTTTATATCTTTATGATTTAAATCAGTGCCCATCTGCCGGTTAAAATGTAGGAAATAACTGATCTGCTACCTTGTCTGTAACTCCCAGCCTGATTTGCAGGACAGATGTAGTCTGCAGGTGTTAGAAGGTTGAACACTGATTAGATAATTACAGAATTTGCTTAGAACAAAGATGGCAACTATGTAGTGCTTCTGTCACCATTTTGTACTTGTGTGTCCGTGGTAGAAAAACATTACAATTCTTTTTTTTTATTCATCCAAGATATAAACTTAGAACCCCACCTCCGATAACAATCCCACTAATGATTCAGACTTGGCACCAGGGAAAGAAATTATTCTCTCTTCCTAATTTAAGGGACACTTGGAAGGTCACCCTTGTTGCCCTGGCTGGATGGTTCTTAAAGGAAAGATTCTAATAAGCTGCAGACAATTCCACAGATTCCTGTCTCTCAGAACTTAATCATATTTGCATTTGGCTATGATCAGATGGTGGAAGCACAAACTCCAAAGTGTCAATCAAGTTGGTCTTCTTTTCCAACTTTTTCTAAATCGATTTCTTTAAAAAAAAATCTTTGAACATCAAATTATACACCAGTTTTGAAACAATCTCACTGTTTTTTACCTGTATGTTACTTTGTAATTGGTTCTAAAAATTTTTATTACTGAAAACTTAGCTTAGGAGATATGCATATGAATATGTGTGTGGGTGCATATATGTGTGTGTATGTGTGATCTGAGGTATTCATAAGATTTGGAGGAAAAGATATTTACTGAAATATATTTTTTATGTTGTCCAGTTTTTGCCTTTAAATATCAGTAGAAAAATTTCTGAAGCAGATAGATTTCTGGCATGTAATTTATCTTCAAAACAGAAATTAAACCTAACCAGTTATAAATTTGAGTTTCTTTCTGAATTAACCATATTGGCATTACCCCAGCTACCTCCTTATGTTCACATGGTTGCTTCCAGACTCTATGTGGAATTTTATGCCTCTGTAGTATCAAATTTGTTAAATGGCATATTTTTATATCAGTAATTTTTATAGCATATTGTTATTCCAGACTTTTACATGCCTCTAATTTATTCTTAACTTCAATATAGCAGTATTGATTTTTTTCTTCTAAGTTTGATGGTATGAACACTTTAGTTGTGCTCTAAAGTCATTTCAACACCATCTCTATTTTGTCCTTCATTCACTTTATATCTTTTCACAAACTAGGTATGTAGTTGAGTACAATATTAAGCATTCATGCTTCTCAATGTTTCTTTTTATATCTTTTGGATAAACACTTAGATTATTTCTTAAGATGATTGAGATAAAATATTTTTGATGACCTCGTATTTTCAATGATCCTTACAAACATGCAGAATAGAAACAGTTTTAATTAATTAATTAATCAAATAGAACTTAGGTAAGTTACCTTTAATCATTATTTCCATATTTTTAAGTAACTTAGAAACAAGGGATAAGTTGGTCATAAACTTTCTCTTCTGTATATTGGGTTACACAGTTGGATTTAAGAAAGATTTTCTGCCAGTACCCTGTCTAGGTACCACATTTCCATAACTGTCAGGATGATGGTCAAAGATAACATGGATGAAGAAGGTTGATGAGGCATGTTTTGTTGGCTCTGTAAAACAAGAACCACAGTGCAACAAATCAAGAGACTGGTCTATGGCCTAAATAGGTTTTATAGTAGACCTTCGGAGAACATCAATATTCTGTTCATGATATTCTTTTATTATTGGCACAAAATAATACTAACATAAAAAGAAAATAAGGGGAGAAAAGTTAAGCTAAAAGTCAAGTTATCTTTTTTCCTTGCTTATATTTAGAATGTATCCATTTAGTTGCAACAGGCATGGTTGTAGCCATAGTTTTTGATATTTTTTCTAATAATTAGCACATGAAATATGTATTTATGTTTAAACATTATAATGTGTAATAATGCTTTTAAAATATGCATTTTCATATACTAGCAGATAGTCTTTTAAGTTCTTTATTTAATGTTGTATATAAAGGTTTATAAGTTGTATGTATGAGCTATAAAGACTCAACATACAACATACAATCAATTCCCATTAGCCTATTATTCAGTTTCAGGTAGAGAATATCGCCATTATTGTTGAAGGTCCCTGAATACTATTTTTCTTCATATTCTTTACCTTCTAGTCATTACATGACCACAATCCTAAGTCATATCCTTATTGAACTTTGATTTTACTTAAAGTACTATTATATTTACTTATAGAATTAATAAATGTAGTATAGTGAATACTTTATTTTGGTTTTTTGGTCACACCTGGCCACGCTCAGGGGTTACTCCTGGCTCTATGCTTAGAAATCGCTCTTGGCAGGCTCGGGGGACCATATGGGATGCCGGGATTCGAATCACAGATCTTCTGCATACAAGGCAAATGCCTTACCTCCATGCCATCTCTTTGGCCCCTATAGTGAATACTTCAAATAAATTCATCTTAGAAATTTTTATGGTGATAATTTTATTTAATATTAATAACATATATTTTTCTATCAAGTCATTTTTATGCTCGAGTAGTTAGCATTACTACAGATATTCTATTATGTGAATGAAGCACAAATTATCATCTAATAATAATGTTTTTGTTATAAACAGTAATGAATATTGTTAACACAGTTCACATTATACTTGTTCAAGAGTTTCATTATTGTTTACATCTAAGATTGATTCTGGATTGTTGTAGATCATGTGTCTTTCAAATGTCTAGTTAACTCCAAATTGCCCTTCAAAGTGGTTAAAATTTTGCTTCAGTCCGCAATATGCAAGAATTTCAGTTGTACATATTTGGCAATATCAGAGAGTATAATTTTTGCTATGAGATGCTTTTACATTTGATTTAAGTATGAATTTTCCAATTAATAGTAAAGCAGAATATTTATTCCATAATTTTCTTCTAGTAAAGTAATTGCTCAAAACTGTTGGTTATATTTTTCTAGAGTTTTCTAATTCCCTTGGTTTTTTTACTTCCCCTCCTTCCTTCACCCTTTCTCTATTTTGTTCTCTTTCTTTCCCTCTCTCTTTCCTTTTCCTAAGGGAAAATCTGACGGTATTTTACTTAGAATATTTTTTTTAATTTATAGATTAACTTGTGAGAAGTGGGAATCTCTGCAATATCGAGTCTTCTAATCCCATAAATATTTTACATGTCATATTTACATCTCCTTTAATGATTTATTTAAAGTTTGTAAAGAAGTTTTTTGTAGTTTTTAAAGAAGTTCTTCTATAGTGAATCTGTACAACTTTTGTTAAATTCTTTGTAATGCTATTAGAAATGGCATATTTAAATGCATATCATAATGTTCATTTCTTTGTAATAAATCTACATTGATTTTTTGTAAATTGACCTTTACAAACCTACCCTAACATTAATAAGTTAATGTATCACAGCCATTTTTCCTAGTATTGGGCATTTACCTCATTTCAAGTATTTATCTACTATAAAAATAAGATATATTAAAAATTCTTAGAGTAGGGCCCGTAGAGATAGCACAGCGGTGTTTGCCTTGCAAGCAGCCGATACAGGACCAAAGGTGGTTGGTTCAAATCCCGGTGTCCCATATGGTCCCCCGTGCCTGCCAGGAGCTATTTCTGAGCAGACAGCCAGGAGTAACCCCTGAGCACAGCCGGGTGTGGCCCAAAAACCAAAAAAAAAAAAAATTCTTAGTGTAGGGGCTAGAGAGATAGTACAGTGGGTAGGATGCATTCCTTGCACATAGCTGACCTAGGTTTGAACTTTGTCACCCTATATGGTCTACTTATCCCACCAGAAATGATTCCTGAATCCAGACTCAGAGTAAACCCTGAGCACCTCTGGGAGTAGCACCTCTTAAAAAAGGGGGGGAAAAGTACTTTGTGTATCCATGAGTTTTGTAGGACTATATGGATGCCCATTTAATCCTGTGGATTACTTAATGTGAGCCAGGGTGGTAACACAATCAGGTTTGCATTATAGAAAAGATGAAAGAGAAATTGCAGGTAGTTGAAATGGAAAACAGTTAATAAGAAAGTCCACTGAATAGTCTACACATAAACTTTGCTAAGAATATGAAGCTAGAATCAGAGGCAATTAGAAGATGGCTCAAGTTGAAAGATACTTCAGGCTTTTGATTTTATAGAAGTTAGTGAATGATAAAATGACAGCTATGGAGAGAAATATCAATGGGACTTCTGAGTTTAGAACATTCGTGGATAGTAATGTCTTTTTAAAAAAATAGGTAGTACAGAGAAGTAGCAGATTATGAGTTGATGTGGGTTTAGAAAATTTAAATTGTGGAGAAATTTCACTGGACTTTGGATATTTGTATCTGGGTTATCAGGGTTAGAGATAAAGAGCCATGCAAGAATACATGGTAGCTAAAATTTGGATTTGGATGATTGTGTCCAGGAAGATTGTGATGTAAAGGCCTAGGAAAACACTAATATTTAAGAAGGCAGAGAAAAATATAGAATTCAGTTCAAGAGGCAGGAAAATAGTTCCATTCAATTTAATTTTAGAACTTTTTTCTTTCCTCTGTGAACTTTCTCTTGACATCCTGGTGGCATTTATGATCTGTTTTGTATCACTCCAATAGAGAAAAATTGAAACTAAATTATTTGCATAAACTTTGTCATTCATAGATATATTATACAATGCCAGATTTTCAAAACAGGATTGTTAAGAAATAATTTGCATACAATAAATCCACCTATTTGAAGTGCACAGTTCTGTAGTTTTAGTATATTCACAGAATTATGCAACCATCACCACAATCTAATTTTAGAATATTTTCATCATATCAAAAAGAAATCCCCTGCATCTATTAGCAATCCCACTTACACTCTTTTCTAGCCCTAGATAAAATCTATGTTTTATCTAGTTTTGCCTCTTCTAGACATTTTCTATAAATAAAGTGATCTATTAAGATTGACTTATTTCAGCAATCGATTTAAATGCAGATAGCAGAGCACTTACTTTTTATGTTGGAATTATTGAAATATGACTTTTAAAAAATTATGACTCATTTCTGGAGAGTACTTCTCATTTCTGGAGAGTGCCTTTAGATGGACAGAAGAGACTTATTCAAAACAATCTCAGAAAGGTTAGAAAAAAGGAGGAGTGAGGATTTCCTCGTCTACTACTTTTTCTTAGTGTTGGCTACAGGATCCTTCAGGCTGGCAGTGGGAGGTGTTTTGGGGAAAATGCTGAGTCACAGGTACTTTAAAGCCTTGCTGATATGTGGTAATTACTTGCTTGAGCCTGAAGGCTAGAAGTTATTTTCTTAGTCAATGTTACATTTCTACCCCAAGCCCTCATCAATGGTGGCTTTAAGTACATCAGTTTCATTTCTTTTGCACATGGCCGGTTATACCCAAATACTGCTAGATCTGTGTGCCATAACAAGTTGAGTATTTGGATATTGGTGGCCAAGAGATACCTAGACATGTCTCAGTCTTTAGTTGGTTCCTTATAACGCATGCCAGAGGTGTGATGTAGGAGTAGAGTATGTATCTAGTTCTGATTCTCTAAGAATTAGGACCGGTTTTTTAAAGAGTGATAGTCATGAAGTAGAGTGTTGTATGTGTGCATGTATGTGTGTATGTGCATGTTTGTGGTTGTGTATGTTTACCAGCTAGGATTTGGGATACAAAGCAAAATGAAAGAAGAAAATAATAATTCTTTTCTTGGGAAATACAAATGGCCAAAAGGCACATGAAAAAATATTCCACATCACTAATCATCAGGGAGATGCAAATCAAAACAACAATGAGGTACCATCTCATGTCACAGAGAGTGGCACACATCACAAAGAAGAACAATCCTGGTGGGGATGTGGAGAGAAAGGAACTCTTATTCACAGCTGGTGGGAATGCCATCTAGTCCAGCCTTTATGGAAAACAATATGGAAATTTCTCAAAAAAACTGGAAAGTAAGCTCCCAAATGATCCAGCTATACCACTCCTAAGGATATACACTGGAAACACAAAGATGCAATACAAAAATGCCTTCCTCATACCAATATTCATTGCAGTGCTATATACAATAGCCAGAATCTGGAAACAACCCAGATGCCCAACAACAGATGAATGGCTAAAGAAACTGTGGTACATATACATAATGGAATACTATGCAGCCTTCAGGAGAGATGAAGTCATGAAATTTCTTATACATGGATGGACATGGAAACTATTATGGTAAGTGAAATAAGTCAGAGGGAGAGAGATAGACATATAATAGTTGCACTCATCTATGGGTTTTAAGAAAAATAAAAGACTATTGTAATGATATCCAGAGAAATAGAGATGAGAGCTGGAAGGACCGGCTCACAATATGAAGCTTACTGCAAAGAGTGGTGAGTGCAATTAGAGAAATAACTACACTAACAACTAACATGACAATTGTAGTGAGTGAGAAAAATAGAATACCTGTCTTGAATACAGGCGGGGGGTGGGCTGGGGGAGAAGGGATATGGGGGGCATTGGTGGTGGTAATGTCACACTAGTGTAGGGATTTTCTTTTTATACTGAAACCTAACTACAAACATGTTTATAATCATGGTGCTAAACATGATTAATAATAAAGATATTATTTAAAATATGTAAAATACAAATTTACTTTCTTGGTATGTAAATATCTGGTAGATATTCAGAACATTAAAATGTAGTTGTTGCCAAATAAAAAAAATTTTTTTTTGGACATTGAAGTAGGTAGACTAACATGAGCTAAAATGCCAAGTCAGTTTATGTATTTTGTTCTATTGGACTTCAAGACAAAACAGCAACCCAGAAACTGGGAAGACAGTGCTAGTGGTAGAACAAATGCCTGCATATGTGAGACCCTGGGTTGATTGTTGCTCTAACACTGGTACCACATGGGTCCCTGTAGCACTGCTGGGTGTGGCCCTGGTAACTCCTGAGCACTAATCTGTCAGCCTCATGTTGTTGCCCATCCTGGCATCCCTCAAAGAGTAGGCCCTTCAGTCCCTACTGACTCCCCCATTAAGGCTGGCTTTAAAATAATAATAGGAGAACTGATACACACAATTGAGTAGGGGGTGTGTTTTGAAAGGGAGAGGTTCTTAGGAGAGGTAGGTGGGTACACTGGTGATGGGTATGCATGAGAAAGCATTGCTAATAATATTGTAACCAATAGAGTTTTGATTAAAAATCAAAAGTAAACCAAGACAGGAGAAATATAGCAGCAAGGCACTTGTCTTGCATTGAACCAAACTGGTTTGATCCCTGCAGTTAAATATGGCTCCCCAAGCACTGACTGAAGTCATTCCTTAGTAGCTAGTAGTAGCCCCTGAACACTGTAGGGTATGGTATAAAAATAAAAATAAAACATATCCCTCTCTAATCCCATCCAAGTTGTAGCAAAGGGCAGTGTTTCTTTTCTTATAACTGAGCAGTATTTCATTGTATCTATGTGTGTGTATATATACGTATGTATACAGATATACATATATATATATTATATATATATATATACATCACATATTTATCCATTCAATTGTTGTTGGGTATTTGGATTATTTCCAGTCAGTTGCTATTATTCATATGTAGTATTTAAAAAAAAACAAGATAAGGGAATAGGCAATGTACAGTGAAAAAAATTTCCTAGACTATAGTACTGAGATTATCAATTAGGTGTGGAAGAAGGAAAGAAGGAAGTAGGAGAGATAAGATGGATCAAAAATTATTCAGGGACAGATGGATGTTCGTTATCACTTTTGTTGTGATACTGGTACAGTCTCTTGTATGCCAAAGCATAAAATATTAGCTCTATTGTAAAACTTGCTATCTCAAAGTTATTTTTTTTTTCATATTGTTTCCTCTGGCAGGACATAAGACAAACATCCAGTTTGCTTGGTTCTTTTCTTTTCTTTTCTTTTCTTTTCTTTTCTTTTCTTTTCTTTTCTTTTCCTTTTCTTTTTTTCTTTTTCTTTTGGGGAGGGGTTTCACATCCAGTGGCGCTCAGGAGTTACTCCTGGCTCTGGGCTCAGAAATCACTGTTGGCAGGCTTGGGGGACCTTATGGGATGCCGGAAATCGAACCACCATCCATCCTGGGTTGGCTGTGTGCAAGGCAAATGTCTTATCTCTGTGCTATCTCTCCCGCCTCTGGTTATTTTCTTGATGCCATTTGCGTAACTAATAAAGACATAAGTACAACTGGCAAAATAAAAAGGGGGTGTCACTATTTTATTTACACATGCAAAATAACACAGAATTCAAAGGGAAAATAACTAAAAAACTTTAAGATCAAAACAGTAATTGCAGAATATTAAACTTCATGTAATGGGGCCGGAGAGAACCTGAAGGTAAGGGGTTTGCCTCGCATGCAGAAGGTTGGTGGTTCGAATCCTGGCATCCCATCTGGTTCCCTGAGACTGCCAGGAGCACCTGAGCACTGCCGGGTGTGACCCAAAAACAACAACAACAACAACAAAAACCAAACAACTTCATGTAGGACTCTTTCTCAACATTGTGTCTATACAATAAGTATAAAATAAACAACAATATAAATAATATACAATACAAAAATCAATAATATAAAATGACATATAAAATAAACCAATATCTACTGGTTTATTTTTATGAAGCTGGTCCTAGCTAGAGGAGTTGAAAACAGATTTAGCAGAACAAAAATTTCTGACAATAAAGGAGCTAGAAGAGATTTCTGTCAAGGGAAAGAAATTTCAAGAAAAATAGAAAAGTTAAAAATTGTTACAAGAGAAAAGTAGATGAGGAGAGGACAGAAGAAACCCTCATGTAAGAACACTGAGACTTAGTAGGATCAGTTTTAGTGGAATGGAAAATGTTAAGCCAAGTATGCAGGTACTGCAGTTACAGAAAGTGAGGGACTGGAAACAGTGAACATGAATTGTTTAAAAACCATATGCTAATAGAGAAAAATAAG